>NC_142871.1:142901666-143208750 GCF_051225735.1 Oryctolagus cuniculus
GGTGCAGGGCCCAAGCACTTGGGCCGTCCTCCACTGCCTTCCAGGGCCACAGCAGAAAGCTGGACTGGAAGAGGAGCAACCGGGACAGAACCAGTGCCCCAACTGGGACTAGAACCTGGTGTGCCAGTGCCGTAAGAAGATTAACCTGGAGAGCCGTGGTGCTGACCAAAAAGAAATTTCAAAAAATATATACAAAATTCAATGAAATGTAACTTGGATTGTGAAGACAAGTTCCATGCAGGAGACTGGGAAGAAGCTCCTGGCTTTGGGCTGGCCTAGGGCCAACTGGGGAGTGAACCAGTGGATAGATCTCATTCGCTCTCCCTCCCCCTGTAACTCTTTCACAAAATAACTAATTAAAAATGTTTTAGAAATAAAGTTATACATGACAACAGCATTTGATCTAAGATCTGGAATCAGACAAGGATGTTCACTCTTGACCATTCATATTCAATATAGTATAAAAAGTTTTAGCCAGTACCATTATCCAATAGAACAAAATAAAAGACACAAAAGTAAGAAAGGAAGAAGTCGGCCAGTGCCACAGCTCAATAGGCTAATCCTCCACCTGCAGCGCTGGCACCCCGGGTTCTAGACCCCATCAGGGTGCTGGCTTCTGTCCCTGTTGCTCCTCTTCCAGTCCAGCTTTCTGCTGTGGCCCGGGAAGGCAGTGGAGGACATCCCAGGTGCTTGGGCCCTGCACCCATATGGGATACCAGGAGGAAGCACCTGGCTCCTGGCTTCGGATTGGCACAGTGCACCAGCTGTGGTGGCCATTTGGGGAGTAAACCAACGGAAGGAAGACCTTTCTCTCTGTCTCTCTCTCTCACTGTCTAACTCTGCCTGTCAAAAAAAAGAAAGGAAGGAAGAAGTTGAAGTATCCCCATTTGCAGATGATGTAAATCTTTATACAGAGTAATGTAGACTCCACCAAGAAACTATCAGTATCAGAACTGAAAATGAATTCAGTAAAGCTGCAGGAAACAAAATTGAGAACTAAAAATCAACAGTATTTTTATCATCAATAATGAGCTCATTAAGAAAGAAATTAAGAGCAATCCTATTTGCAATAGTTATAGAAAAATGAAATATCTTTGTTGGGAGGGCCTTTATTACTGTTTCAATTTCTGTCTCAGTTTTGGGTCTTAGGTTTTCTATGTCTTCCTGGTTCAATTTAGGTAGGTTGCATGTGACATGTACTCTATCGAATACTATTACAGCAGTCAAAAACAACGAAACCAGGTCATTTGCAACAGATGGAGGAATTTGGAAAACATCATGCTGAGTGAATTAAGCCAGTCCCAAAGGGATAAATAGCATATGTTCTCCCTGATCAGCGGCAACTAACTGAGCACCAAAGGGGAAACTTGTTGAAGTGAAATGGACACTATGAGAAACAATGACTTGATCAGCTCTTGTCCTGACAGTTGATGTACAATGTAATACTTTATCCATTTTAGTATTTTTTTTGTTCTAGTACCATTGGTTGAACTCTGTAATTAACACACAATTATTCTTAGGTGTTTAAATTTTAACTGAAAAGTGATCCCTGTTAGGAATTTGGAAAACATTATGCTGAGTGAAATAAGCCAATCCCAAAGGGACAAATACCACTTGTTCTCCTTGATAGGTGACAACTAACTGAGCACCAAAAAGGAAACCTGTTAAAGTGAAATGAACACTATGAGAAACGGTGACTTGATCAGCCCTCACCCTGACTGTTGATGAGCAACTTGATATGTTATCCCTCTTAGTATTTTTTTTGTTTGTTCTACTTAACACTTTTGGTTGAATACTGTAATCAATACACAATTCTTCTTAAGTGCTGAAACTTAACTGAAAAGTGATCACTGTTAAATATAAGAGTGGGACTAAGAGAGGGAAGAGATATGCAATTTGGGACATGCTCAAGCTGACTTACCTCAAACGGTAGAGTTAGAAACATACCAGGGGATTCCAATTCAATCCCATCAAGGTGGCATGTACCAATGCCATCTCACTAGTCCCAGTGATCAATTTCTGTTCACAATTGATCATAATGATAGGACTAAGAACCAAAGGGATCACATAAGCAAGAACAGTGTCTGCAAATACTAGCTGATAGAATAAAAAAGGGAGAAAACAATCCATCATGGGAAGTGAGATACACAGCAGACCCATAGAATGCCAGATGTCCTAAACAGCACTCTGGCCTCAGAATCAGCCCTTAAGGCATGCGGATCCAGCTGAAAAGCCCATGAGACTATTTCAGGCATGGAAAGCCAAGACACCCTGGGGGAAAAAAAACCTAAATGAAAGATCTCCACGAGTGAGATCCCAGTGGAAAGAATGGGTCATCAAAGAAGGAGGTACCTTTCTCTGAAGGGAGGAGAGAACTTCCACTTTGACCATGGCCTTGTCTAAATATGATCAGAGTCAGTGAACTCAGGGGGCTCCCATAGCCTTGGCAGCTCATGACAAGAGCCTAGGGTGATTGCTGATGCCATAAACAAGAGTGTCAATTTGTTAAGTGAACAACAGGAGTCACTGTGCACTTACTCCTCATATAGGATCTTTGTCCTTAGTGTGCTGTACATTGAGATTTAATGCTATAACTAGTACTCAAACAGTATTTTTCACTTTATGTTTCTGTGTGGAAGCAAACTGTTGAAATCTTTACTTAATGTATGCTAAACTGATCTTCTGTATATAAAGAGAAACGAAAATGAATCTTGATGTGAATGGAAGGGGAGAGGGAGTGGGAAAGGGGAGGTTTGCCAGTGGGAGGGACGTTATGGGGGGGAAGCCATTGTAATCCATAAGCTGTACTTTGGAAGTTTATATTCATTAAAGAAACGTTAAAAAAAGAAAAATGAAATATCTTGAAATAAGCTTTAATTTTTAAAAATTTATTTGAGAGAGAGACACAGACAGAGACAGGCAGCTCCCATTTGCTGGTTCAATCTCTAAATGTCCACAACAGAAAGTGTTAGGTCAGGCCTAAAAACCAAGAACTCAACCCGGGTCCCAGAAATGGAAGGCAAATTACTTGAGTCATTACCATTGCTTCTGAGGGCCTGGATTAGCAGGAAGCTGGATTAAGTAGTGAAATCGGGTATTGAACCCAGGCACTCTGAATGGGACACGAGAGTCTTAACAGTTTAACTGTGAGGGCAAGATCTGCCCTCCCATCACCCAGAATAAATTTAACCAAAGACGTCAAAGACATCTACAACAAAAATTGCAAAGCACTGATGTAAGAATGTGAAGAAGACAAAAGAAAATACAAAGTTCTTCTCTGTACGCAGATTAGAAAAATTAATACTAGTAGAAGTCCATGATACCTGAAGCAATTCACAGCTTCAATGTAATTACCTCCAAAATAATAAAGACAGTATTCACAGAACTAGAAAAACCAATCCTAAAACTTATATAGAAGCACTTTAATGAACAACAAAGTTGGAGGCATTTTTGGAAACATAGCATAATAAAAGGAAAGTTTAAAAATGTGCACCTTCAGTTTATTTCATAGGTCACTGTTATACCATCTAATAAGATAACTAAAAACATGCAAGCAGCTGGTCCTGCAGCTAGACAGATTAATGTAATAGTCTGCAGTGATATGTGCTGGCAAGGGCTCGTCTCTTTTGGCAAGGAGAAGGTCAGTTGCCCTTGGGAAGAAGGGGGGAGGATGGAGAAACAACATTCCTTCCACCATGTGGCCATGTGGGCTCCAGTCCCTAAATTAAACATCCACTGTAGCACACACAGGAAACTCTCTCTTCCTTCACATCTAGCAGTTTTCTCTCACATGTAACTTGACAAAAACATGTAACATTGGTCTGTAAAACCTGTAAGATGTATTTCATAAAACTAATAATATATTCACAACACATCATTGCAAATGAGTTGGAAGCCAAATAATTAAATTTAAACCAACACTTCCAAAGCAAGATGTGGCCTAAAACCATTCAGGCATTATATAACTCCATACAAGTGTCTCAGGAGTTAAACCCAGTTGTTTTCTACCTCTCTGAATCAATGAAGAAAACCACAAAGAAATACAAATCATAGTAAAACCTCATAGGCCACAAAAATAAATCTGTGAGTATTTGACATATGAAGCTATAGTTAGGGTCCATGGATTTTAAATTTCATGATTTATTTGTTATAGTTCTTGATATCACCTCTAACCTTACACTAATAGTACCATGTTCCTTTTTTACCAAGTACATAAATTTGCTATATAAAGAAAATTTGAAATAATACATCAGAGATTTAGAGTTTTAATAAAAGCCCCAGGTTAAGCTAATTCTTAGCTGTCTTTCAGGTGATAAATCTAGTTCCCTATCAGTCATACTGCTTGTCTTTTCTTGCTGGCATCTCTAGCCTAGTCCACTATAAAAATTTCCTACAATATCAAATTGTTAATGATGATGACAACGATGATGATGATGGAACAAACTGTAACATAAAAGCAATTAATCATAATTTAGCATTTACCAAGTGCACATTATCCCATAAACCCCCTGTCAACTCTATTTTATTATCCCCACTTCAAAAATGAGGAAATAGAGGCAAAGACTGTCCAAAGTCTTCAAAGTATTTTAAGCAACACATTATGTTTAGATATTATTTTCAAACAATGACAAGCTATTCATCCTTAAAACCAGCAATATAATGCTACATTATAAAAATAATGAAAAAAAACAGTGATTCCCATAAAACAAAACAAGACAGAATTCAAAAATTAGTAAAACTTCAACATATGCTTCAAAAGGGTGCATGTGTTGGAGGGTGAACACCAAGGCATAAAGCTTTCTGCTTGCATGGGGTTAGCACAAAAAAATACAAAATATGATGGCTTTGCATTTAGATTTTCAAGAGCCTTTATTTTACTTATTTTACCCCAGTATTTAAAAAAGTTGTGGGAGGGAAGCAGATCACACAATATAATGCTCTTTTTACAGATGAGAAACTAAAGCAAATCTTTACCCTGGACATAAGCTCTAGTGTGTCAGTGGTAGGCCTAAGGCCTGAACTGTCTGATTATGAAGAAAGGTTAGGATTTCTGAGTCAGTTTAAATAGTTGTTACACAAAAGGACTTCCAAACATTGGAAAATTTATGTTTTTTTCTAATATCTTGTTACTAGTTAGTTTGAAAAAGCTATAACAGCAACCGAAAAATAATTTTCATTTTCTAAAGCAAATTTTACTAATAATTCTGTTGCTATCTTAATGTGACACTTCTACATTTTTCTAGGTTTTGACTGTTAACAATATTAAGAGAATATAAACCAGCACTGTGCTTATAGGAATTCTACATTTAACCCAATGTCAAATTCACAATTAAGCTCATTACATTATAAGAGCTACTGCCTACTTGATAGAAAAATATTAATTTCACACCTTAAACACTATAATACTATTTAATAGCAGTGTTGGCCTGCCAACTGTTGAAAGCCTGCTTTTACATAGTATACTGTATTATCTGAACTTTTTATCTTGCCTTTTTATTACAACAAATTAATATGCTAACATTATAACAATGACAAGCATTGATTAAAAATATTTAGTGAACAATAACAGTATTTATTGTGTAAAGTTGCCTTAGGAATTTTTCAAAACATAATTCAGTAATACTAATTTATTTTAATATTCAAATATTCAAGGAAAAAATAAGCTAAAAATAACATTATATCTTCACAATACACCATTTCTCTTTATATTATGTCTGTTATTTATTATAATTCAACTACAAATGAAACTGCAAGATGGAATTCACCAGCAAAATTTATACACCTATGAAGACATTTTTCTGCCTCTGCAATCCATGCTCTTCCTCCATTTTGACTTGGTGATTTTTATTATAATATTTACCCTTCCTGAACAAGGTCGCCCACCGCGCGGAAGCCGAGCCATGGGACCGAGCTGCGCAAGCCGAGCCGCGGGACCGAGCCACTGGAACGCGAGAGGAAACCCTTCTGGATTGAGTGGTCGTGAATCGGAGGACCTACTGGGAGAACAAGGTCGCCCACCCTGCGGAAGCCGAGCCGCGGGACCAAGCCGCTGGAACGCGAGGTGAGCTGAACCTCAATAGCCCGAGACACTGGCAGGCAAGCGGAGAGAGGAGACTAGAGGGAACGACCCCTGGCGGGGGGGGGACTTCACCAAGCTAACTGGAAGAGAGAGAGAGGTGACTGGTACGGACACGGGTTTCTCTCTCTCCGCTCACCTCTCAAGGGCGAACAAGACAAAGAGCAGGCGCCATCTTGGACATATGTCATAAGCAGAGCAACCTCAGGTCTGCACCGGCCCTGAGCCTAGCAGAAAAACCTGACTCTGGGCGGGGCAAATTAACAGGAGATTAGGACCTAGTAAATTCGTGGTGCTACTGAACTGAGACTGTGAAAAAAGAGACGGTGGGGGAGAGAACTCACGGAATTCATGTGAGCACTCTCCAGAGACGCTACAATTCCGTAACTTTGGCAACCCAGTGGGAGACTGAAGGAGAATTTGAGCCCACTCTGAGGGCCGAACAGATTCCCTGTGTGGTCCTTGGGAAAGAGCTTCTGATCTCTGGTTCCTGTGGGTATATCATTTGCCTGCTAACTACCTCCAACTTCGTTCAGCTGTGCAGAATAACTTCCCTTTTGAATCAAAAAAAAAAAAAGAAAGAGAGAGAGAGAGAGAGAGAGATTTACCATGCCTAACCTGGGAGTGTCACCTTTGGCACACCAAACAGAACTCTCAGGCCACACCCATCTCAAGCCCTAAGGCTCCATCAAAAACAGATAGTCCACTTAATCTAGAGTCATAGTATAACAAGAAAAAGCACCACAGTGAAGAAACCAAATATCTCCAATATGCCAAATAACAAACGCAAAAACCAAGGTAATAAAAACAAGGAAGTCACCATGAAGCCCCCAAATGAAAAAGACACCCCAATTCAAGATTATGAAGATGATGACATAGAAGAAATGCAAGAAGCAGATCTCAAAAAATTGATAAGAACATTAAGAAGTTCTCAAAAACAAATTCTTGAACTACAGAAATCCTTAATGGACAAGATAGAAAATCTCTCTCGTGAAAATGAAATATTAAGGAGGAATCAAAATGAAATGAAACAACTAGTACAATAGGAAACTGAGATAGTGACTGAAGTGAAGAATTCAATAGATCAAATGAAAAACACAACAGAGAGCCTTACAAACAGAATGGGTGAAGCAGAAGAGAGAATATCAGACTTAGAAGACAGAGAACAGGAAAGGATACAGTCAGACCAAAGAAAAGAAGAGGAAATTAGGAATCTAAAACATATTGTCGGGAATCTGAAGGATACTATTAAAAAACCCAACATTCGGGTTCTAGGAGTTCCTGAAGCCATGGAGAGGGAGAAAGGATTAGAAGGCCTTTTTAGTGAGATATTAGCAGAAAATTTCCCAGGTTTGGAGAAGGACAGAGAAATCCTAGCACAGGAAGCTCACAGAACCCCTAATAAACACGACCAAAAGAGATCCTCACCACGACACGTTGTAATTAAACTCTCCACAGTGAAACATAAAGAAAAGATCCTAAAATGTGCAAGAGAGAAACGTTAGATTACTCTCAGAGGATCTCCAATTAGACTCACAGCTGACTCCTCATCAGAAACCCTACAAGCTAGGAGGGAATGGCGAGATATAGCCCAGGTACTAAGAGAGAACAACTGCCAGCCCAGAATATTATATCCTGCAAAGCTCTCATTTGTGAATGAAGGTGAAATAAAGACCTTTCATAGAAAACAGAAATTGAAAGAATTTGTTGCCACTCGTCCAGCCCTGCAAAAGATGCTTAAAGATGTGTTACACACAGAAACAAAGAAACACGGTCATCAATATGAAAGAAGGTAAAGGAAGGAAACCAAGGAAGGAAAGCTCACAGCAAAAGATCACAGGGAATTCAAAGCATATATTAGAACTTATCTTTGGCAAATGGCAGGGCAAAGTTACCACTTATCATTAGTCACATTGAACGTGAATGGCCTGAACTGTCCAGTTAAAAGACACCGATTGGCTGATTGGGTTAAGGAACAAAACCCATCTATTTGCTGCTTACAAGAAACTCATCTTTCCAACAAAGATCCATACAGACTGAAAGTGAAAGGCTGGAAAAAGATATACCATGCCAACAGAAATGAAAAAAGAGCAGGCGTAGCCATCTTAATTTCAGACACCATAAACTTTACCACAAAAACCGTTAAGAGAGACAAAGAGGGACACTATATAATGATTAAGGGATCAATTCAACAGGAAGCTATAACAATTATCAATGTATATGCACCTAACTACAGGGCACCGGTTTATCTAAAAGATTTGTTAACGGACTTAAAGGGAGACTTAGACCCCAATACAATAGTACTGGGGGACTTCAATACTCCACTCTCAGAAATAGACAGATCAACAGGACAGAAGATCAACAAGGATACAGTAGATTTAAACGACACTATAGCCCAAATGGATCTAACAGATATATACAGAACTTTCAATCCTACAGCTAAAGACTTTACATTCTCCTCAGCAGTACATGGAACCTTCTCTAGGATTGACCACATACTAGGCCATAAAGCGAGTCTCAGCAAATTCAAAAGAATTAGAATCATACCATGCAGCTTCTCAGACCATAAAGGAATGAAGTTGGAAATTAGCAACTCAGGAATCCCTAGAGCATATGCAAACACATGGAGGTTGAACAACATGCTCCTGAATGAACAATGGGTCATAGAAGAAATCAAAAGAGAAATCAAAAACTTTCTGGAAGTAAATGAGGATAACAGCACAACATACCAAAACTTATGGGACGCAGCAAAAGCAGTGTTAAGAGGAAAGTTTATATCAATTGCTGCCTACATCAAGAAATTGGAAAGGCACCAAATAGATGAGCTTTCAATTCACCTCAAGGATCTAGAAAACCTACAGCAAACCAGACCCAAATCTAGTAGGAGAAGAGAAATAATGAAAATCAGAGAAGAAATCAACAGGATTGAATCAAGAAAAACATTACAAAAAATCAGCCAAACGAGGAGCTGGTTTTTTGAAAAAATAAACAAAATTGACACTCCATTGGCCCAACTAACTAAAAAAAGAAGAGAAAAGACCCAAATCAATAAAATCAGAGATGAAAAAGGAAACGTAACAACAGACACCACAGAAATAAAAAGAATCATCAGAAATTACTACAAGGACTTGTATGCCAACAAACAGGGAAACCTATCAGAAATGGATAGATTCCTGGACACATGCAACCTACCTAAATTGAACCAGGAAGACATCGAAAACCTAAACAGACCCATAACTGAGACAGAAATTGAAACAGTAATAAAGGCCCTCCCAACAAAGAAAAGTCCAGGACCAGATGGATTCACTGCTGAATTCTACCAGACATTTAAAGAAGAACTAACGCCAATTCAAATCAAACTATTCAGAACAATCGAAGAAGAGGGAATCCTCCCAAATTCTTTCTAGGAAGCCAGCATCACCTTAATTCCTAAGCCGGAAAAAGATGCAGCACTGAAAGAGAATTACAGACCAATATCCCTGATGAACATAGATGCAAAAATCCTCAATAAAATTCTCGCCAATAGAATGCTACAACACTCCAGAAAGATCATCCACCCAGACCAAGTGGGATTTATCCCTGGTATGCAGGAATGGTTTAATGTGCGCAAAACAATCAATGTGATACACCACATTAACAGACTGCAGAAGAAAAACCATATGATTATCTCAATAGATGCCGAGAAAGCATTTGATAAAATACAACACCCGTTCATGATGAAAACTCTAAGCAAAGTGGGTTTGGAAGGAACATTCCTCAATACAATCAAAGCAATCTATGAAAAACCCACAGCCAACATCCTATTGAATGGGGAAAAGTTGGAAGCATTTCCACTGAGATCTGGTACCAGACAGGGATGTCCACTCTCACCACTGCTATTCAATATAGTTCTGGAGGTTCTAGCCAGAGCTATTAGGCAAGAAAAAGAAATGAAAGGGATACAAATTGGGAAGGAAGAAGTCAAACTATCCCTCTTTGCAGATGACATGATTCTTTAGGGGACCCAAAGAACTCTACTAAGAGACTATTGGAACTCATAGAAGAGTTTGGCAAAGTAGCAGGGTATAAAATCAATGCACAAAAATCAACAGCCTTTGTATACACAGACAATGCCATGGCTGAGGAAGAACTTCTAAGATCAATCCCATTCACAATAGCTACCAAAACAATCAAATACCTTGGAATAAACTTAACCAAGGACGTTAAAGATCTCTACGATGAAAATTACAAAACCTTAAAGAAAGAAATAGAAGAGGATACCAAGAAATGGAAAAATCTTCCATGCTCATGATTGGAAGAATCAATATCATCAAAATGTCCATTCTCCCAAAAGCAATTTATAAATTCAATGCAATACCAATCAAGATACCAAAGACATTCTTCTCAGATCTGGAAAAATTGGTGCTGAAATTTATATGGAGGCACAAGAGACCTCGAATAGCTAAAGCAATCTTGTACAACAAAAACAAAGCTGGAGGCATCACAATACCAGATTTCAGGACATACTACAGGGCAGTTGTAATCAAAACAGCATGGTACTGGTACAGAAACAGATGGATAGACCAATGGAACAGAATTGAAACACCAGAAATCAACCCAAACATCTACAGCCAACTTATATTTGATCAAGGATCTAAAACCAATTCCTGGAGGAAGGACAGTCTATTCAATAAATGATGCTGGGAAAACTGGATTTCCACGTGCAGAAGCATGAAGCAAGACCCCTACCTTACGCCTTACACAAAAATCCACTCAACATGGATTAAAGACCTAAATCTATGACCTGACACCATCAAGTTACTAGAGAACATTGGAGAAACCCTTCAAGATATTGGCACAGGCAAAGAGTTTCTGGAAAAGACCCGGGAGGCACAGGCAGTCAAAGCCAAAATTAACTATTGGGATTGCATCAAATTGAGAAGTTTCTGTACTGCAAAAGAAACAGTCAGGAGAGTGAAGAGACAACCGACAGAATGGGAAAAAATATTTGCAAACTATGCAACAGATAAAGGGTTAATAACCAGAATCTACAAAGAGATCAAGAAACTCCACAAAAACAAAACAAACAACCCACTTAAGAGATGGGCCAAGGACCTCAATAGACATTTTTCAAAAGAGGAAATCCAAATGGCCAACAGGCACATGAAAAAATGTTCAAGGTCATTAGTAATCAGGGAAATGCAAATCAAAACCACAATGAGGTTTCACCTCACCCCGGTTAGAATGGCTCACATTCAGAAATCTACCAACAACAGATGCTGGCGAGGATGTGGGGAAAAAGGGACACTAACCCACTGTTGGTGGGAATGCAAACTGGTCAAGCCACTATGGAAGTCAGTCTGGAGATTCCTCAGAAACCTGAAGATAACCCTACCGTTCGACCCAGCCATCCCACTCCTTGGAATTTACCCAAAGGAATTTAAATTGGCAAACAAAAAAGCGGTCTGCAGCCTAATGTTTATTGCAGCTCAATTCACAATAGCTAAGTCCTGGAACCAACCTAAATGCCCATCAACGGTAGACTGGATAAAGAAATTATGGGATATGTACTCTTTAGAATACTATACCGCAGTAAGAAACAACGAAATCCAGTCATTTGCAACAAAATGGAGGAATCTGGAACACATCATGCTGAGTGAAATAAGCCAGTCCCAAAGGGACAAATACCATATGTTCTCCCTGATCGGTGACAACTAACTGAACACCAAAAAGGAAACCTCCTGAAGTGAAACGGACTCTATAGGAAACGGTGACTTGATCAGCATAGCCCTGACTGTTAATGAACAACTTAATACATTATCCCTCTTAGTAGTTTTTTTGTCTGTTCTACTTAATATGACTGGTTTAATTCTGTAATTAATACACAGTTATTCTTAAGTGTTAAAAATTAACTGAAATGTGATCCCTGTTAAACATAAGAGTGGGAATAAGAGAGGGAAGACATGTATAATTTGGGACATGCTCAAGCTGACTTGCCCCAAATGGTAGAGTTAAAAACATACCAGGGGATTCCAATCCAATCCCATCAAGGTGGCATGTACCAATGCCATCTCACTAGTCCAAGTGATCAATTTCAGTTCACAATTGATCATAATGAAAGGACTAAGAGTCAAAGGGAGCACATAAACAAGTCTAGTACCTGCTACTACTAACTGATAGAATAAATAAAGGGGAGAGTGATCCAACATGGGAAGCGAGATACTCAGCAGACTCATTGAATGGCAGATGTCCTAAATAGCACTCTTGCCTCAGAATCAGCCCTAAAGGCATTCGGATCTGGCTGAAAAGCCCATGAGAGTATTTCAGGCATGGAAAGCCAAGACACTCTGGCAAAAGATCTCTGTGAGTGAGATCCCAGTGGAAAGAACAGGTCTTCAAAGAAGGAGGTACCTTTCTCTGAAGGGAGGAGAGAACCTCCACTTTGACTATGACCTTGTCTAAACAAGATAAGAATCGGAGAACTCAAGGGGCTTCCATAGCCTTGGAAACTCATGACCGGAGCATAGGGAGACTACTGATGCCATAGACAGGAGTGTCAACTTGTTAAGTCAACAACAGGAGTCACTGTGCACTTACTCCTCATGTAGGATCTCTGTCCTTAATGTGCTGTGTATTGAGATTTAATGCTATAACGAGTACTCAAACAATATATTTCACTTTGTGTTTTTATGGGGGTGCAAACTGTTGAAATCTTTACTTAATGCATACTAAACTGATCCTCTGTAAAAAAAAAAAAAAAGAAAGAAAGAAATTATCAACTCCCAACTTGACTCTCACTGGGATTAAACATGACAATAGGTCTGATCTGATTTCATCATCATTTAAAAAAAAATCATCTATTATTTCTCTCTTTATATTTCTGTGTGAGAGCAAACTGTTGAAATCCTTACTTAATGTATACTAAGCTGATCTTCTATATATTAAGATAATCGAAAATGAATCTTGATGTGAATGGAAGGGGAGAGGGAGTGGGAAAGGGGAGGGTAGTGGGTGGGAGGGACGGTATGTGGGGGAAGCCATTGTAATCCATAAATCGTACTTTGGAAATTTATATTCATTAAATAAAAGTTAAAAAAAAATAATATTTACCCTTCCTAATAGTACTGCCATCATATAGTTCACATATATCATATTAACATTCCTCAGTCACATGTTAAATCATTAATTAATTAATTAATTTAACTATCTTTTACATTCATATTTTTGCTTGCTGTGATCGGCTATAATAGGTTCAGATAGGGAATCTCTCTATTATTTAACATGGCAAATTCTAGCTTTATATTACCCTTTAGGACTAAAAGTAGGATTTGGACAACTACAGCTTTTATTTAAGTAAGACGGGCAGGGCACAGCGAAAAACCACAACAGTATAGGTGCTTCACCGCTGTGAGGCTGCCCTTCCAGAATTCCACAGGCACATAAAGCTTTTTAGAGTCTGTGACACTTGAAAGACTGATTAGTTACACTGTCTGAGTGCTAGAAAATAAAGATGTCAAGTGTTTCACTTACCATCTCATTTCTGGAATTCATAAACAAATTGTAAAAATGTTGTCACTTGCCACATTCTGAAGTGCTTCCTGTATACAAGGCATCATTCTACACATAAAGCCCACCTGGGATCTGAGGAAACAAATGACACAGTCCTGGGAAGGGAGATGGAATATGGATACAAATAAGAACACAAACTACCCAAATTCTCCATATTTACTATAGAAAAGTCAACAGTATAATATTCAAATGAGTTTCAAGGTACACAATGCTTCTCACATATATTTTATAGAACTGTGAGACAAGCAGCAGAACTAATGTACCCTAAGCACAATGAACTCAAAGTATTTCTTCAAAAATATATATGGTCCTCTACAATGCTAAAATGTACTAATATTGAATCTACACTTTCTTTTCCTAAAAAAAGTCAAGATCTTATGCAACTTAGTTCAGTATAGAAATTCTCAAAGAATACTGAAAATACTTTATACTTTGTTGTTCCTGGGTTTTCTTGTTATAATAAACATCTACTGTTTATTATATTATGTTATCATAAATGCATCATGTTTTCATAAACATTTACTAAAGAAAAATTCAAATTGTGAAGTGAATGGTAACAAAAATAAATAAAATACACATTTCTTTACTACTGAATCCTTTCAAATAATTACTGTTTGAGCCGTAACTGCCCTGTTTGCTGAAGAGCCCTAAAAGGCCATTAACAAACAGCACTTAATTAATCACATTTGCATTTTAACTTTATTAGGTACCCCGAAAGAAGTCTTTAGTACTGTAAAAGATATATGGGAAAAACAAAAGACAAATTATAATAAAGGTTAATACTACATGTACATTTGTTCTAACCAGTGTACTGTAGGATAGGAGAGCAACAGATATCTGATGTAAGCTCATTTACAAGAATTTGGGATATCACAGTTTCTGTTACTCATTATTTCTGCAGATAATCACATATCACAGTAATATTTAAATATTATCACATTTTAAAAGCACAAGTCATAATTTCTCACTATTCTAAGATTAGAATCCTCTAAGATATTGGATCTTATACATTATTCTGTAATATTCTATATCTCTGTATATACTACCTACCTACAAGAATTCTTTTTTTTTTTTTGACTGGCAGAGTGGACAGAGAGAGAGAGAGAGACAGAGAGAAAGGTCTTCCTTTTGCCATTGGTTCACCCTCCAATGGCCACCGTGGTCGGTGCTCTGCGGCCAGTGCACCACACTGATTCAATGGCAGGAGCCAGGTGCTTATCCTGGTCCCCCATGGGGTGCAGGGCCCAAGCACTTGGGCCATCCTCCACTGCACTCCCTGGCCACAGCAGAGAGCTGGCCTGGAAGAGGGGCAACCGGGACAGAATCCAGTGCCCTGACCAGGACTAGAACCCTGTGTGCCGGCGCTGCAAGGCGGAGGATTAGCCTAGTGAGCCGCGGCGCCGCCCTACCTACAAGAATTAAAAGTCTCTTCAGAGTCCAAAGCAGAACTTGGTTTTTCTTCCATTTTTATTACAATCTCCTGGAAAAAATTAAAAAACACACTAAAATAATGGAGATTACAAAGCAACATTTCAGTTAAGAAACAGCTGTGTAACAGTTCTATGCAGTATATTAGCCAAAAATAAAATGTCCCCTTGCCCCTTCCCTAAATTATCTTCTGTACTTCTTTTAGGAAAAATACTCATCTTGAAGCCACAATATAAACCAACAGTACTCCTAATTTGCATAATAATGCTATCAATGTAATTACTAAGAAGAATAAATGAGTATAGTACAGGTTTTTTTCTTACAAATTTATACATTTCAACTTCGTCTGTAGAATAAAAATACTTTTACTAAAGAAACTGAAAATGCTAATCAATGCCAATATAATATATATAACATATATATTAAGTATAAATATAAGTTCTCAGAATATATATTGTAAAGTTTAGTTATGAAACAATAGTTCCTCATGATTAAACAGATCATTCGTTCTCCAAAAAAATTATAAAACTGACAGAAAATCCTAAAATGCATAAACCATTTAGTTACATGCTAGCATTTTCATAAAATGGAGTTTTCTGTTGGTGAGCAAGTCTCCATGCTAACAACTGGGACAGCCAAAGAAAAAACTCAGGAGAGAACAGACCCGGAAGGTTTTCCAGCTCCCATTTCTCCACCTGCTAGAAATTGAGGAGGTAGAGATGAACAGAAAGCAGATTTGGTAGGCGGTGGCCAGAAACAGATTTTAGGGTGGCAGGGGCGGCGCCGGGAGCTGCGTCCACAAGCCAAGGGCAGCTGAGGGGCCGGGCAGGCCCGAGTGCAGAGCCCGCCTGCGCCAGCTCCCTCGCCTCCTGTTCTCTGGTAGCTTCCTGAGCCCGCCGGCATCCTGCGCTGGCGTGGCGCCATTCAGGTACAGGATCCCGTAGTCCTCGGCCACCAGGACTCCAGGCTGCGGAAGATGTAGCTGCGCGGGCCAAGGCGTCGGGGTCAGGGCGGCCGCGCCTGGCCAGGCCCAGGCCTCCCCCGCGGTCCTTGGGGATCCGGGGGTCCCCGCTCGGGCAAGGCGCGGAGCTCGGGGGGCCGCGGGCGCTGGGGAGGGGGGGAGCTCTGGGGAGGGGGCCAGGGGGCTCTGGGGAGGGGCGGGGGGCACTGGGGAGGGGGCCGGGGACTCTGGAGGAGGGGGCCGTGGGGCTCTGGGGAGGGGGCCATGTTGCAGCCCCTCGGGCCCCCGCAGGACCGGTCTGGCTATGGCTCTGGTGACGGTGAGGGTGTTCACGGTATTCGTGGTGATGATAATGTGGTGTTGATGGTGTTAGTGATGGATGTGTGTGGTGCTGTGGCTGCGGAGCCCCGGGGCCCAAGAAAGGCCCAGGCCTTGAGAGTGGGCCAGCAGGGGGAGCCCGGGCAAGCAGTACCTGCCCGGCCCTGCTGGCCCCACCCCGCCTGCCCTGCCCATCCTGGCCCCTCCCCGACCGCTCACTGGAAGTGGTTCTCCAGGACGTAGTGGTAGTCCTGGCAGCTGCTGTCTGGGAGGAAGCTGGCAGCATAGACCATGATGGCGTTGAGGCCCTCACCTTAGTAGCCTGTGAGGGCGGCCGTCGCTGGGCTCTGAGCCAAGCAGGGGCACGGAAGGTCTTCCGGGCCCAGCAGGGGGTCTGGCGCCCGGGTGACCATGGGTACCTGGGGGGGCTCACCTCCATGTGTGACCACGGATACCCGGGGGGGTGGTCTGACCTCCGTGGGTGACCACAGGTACCTGGGAGGGTCCGACCTCTGTGGGTACCCAGGAGTCTCACCTCTGTGGGTGAGCACTAGTACCCAGGGTGGCTTCACCTCCATGGGTGAGCACGTGGTAACTGGGGGGCCTCACCTCCATGGGTGACCACGGGTACCCGGGGGGTGTCTGACCTCCGTGGGTGACCACATGGTAACTGAGGAGGCCTCACCTCCGTTTGTGAGCACGTGGTAATGGGGTGGCCTCAACTCCGTGGGTGAGCATGGGTACCTGGGAGGGGCCTCACCTCCACGGGTGACCACGGGTACCCGGGGAGCCTCCCCTTCATGGGTGACCAGAAAGCCTTCCGTGATTGCACCTCCGGTATACTTGACTCCTAACACTTCCTGGGTCTCTTCCCCTTCAACTGAAGTGAACAGCCAGAGGCCCAGGGGGTCAAGGTGGGCTGCTCTGTGTCCCCCACCCCTCAGCAGAGCCACATTGCTGACAGCAGCGCAGGAACTGGGGTCCACAGCTGTGCCATGGAAGACACAGTGCTGGGGGCGGAAGTCAGACCCAACTTCCTTCCGGGTCACTCCCCAGGCCCGCAGTTCTGGGGCGGGAGCGCCATTGGGGTCTCCCCGTGCTGGCCGGGAGTACCCAAGCCACCCCTGCAGCCAGAGTCCAGAGCAGAGCTTGGGCTGCAACCCGGGATCTGATGGGGGAGCGGGAGTCCTCCTGGCCTGCCCTGGGGTCCCGCACATAGTGCTCCCCTCTCGGGTTCGACCGCTGAGCTCCGACCTGAGCGCTGGGCGCCGCATCCAGTGGGGACCTCAGGGCCCGTGTTTGGTGCGGGGATTGAGACCAGGGCATCCCGGGTCAGGCTGTGTTCCGGGGCCAGCTCCCTGCGCATGTGCACCTTGGGAGCAGCTGGTGAGGGCTCAAGTGCGGGGGGTAGGGGGGCTGCAGTTCCAGCATCCCATATGGGCACTGATTTGAGTCCTGGCTGCTCCACTTTTGATCTAGCTCCCTGCTAACATGCCTAGGAAAGCAGCACAAGATGGCCCAAGTACCTGAGCTCCTGAAACCACGTGGGAGACTGGGAAGAAGATCCTGGCTCCTGGCTTTGGATCAGCCCAGCTCAGACCATGTGGCCCCTTGGGGAGTGAACCAGAAGGTGGAAACGCTCTCTGTCTCTCCCTCTCTCTCTCTGTCTCTTCCTCTTTCTGTAACTCTGCCTTACAAATAAATAAATACATCTTAAAAAAAAAGAAACAAACTGGGATGGAGGAGCTGGTAGGCTCTAAACACAAAGAAAAGGAAAGAGAAGGCCTAGTTCTATTGCTTGCTCAGTTTATGATGTGTTTGTATTCAAATATTCCACTATACCCAATAATAATATACAAGTGGCATATGGAAGACCTTTCTCTTTCTCTCCCTCTCACGGCCTGTGACTCTACCTCTCAACCAAATAAATAAAAATCTTTTAAAAAAAAAATAGATCAGGCACTCATGTTGAGGTTGTCACTGAAGGCACAAGCCTCCTGCACAGCTGGGTAGCAAATGTCTTTTCAAAGATGTTGTCCTGGATGGCAGAAAACTGGATCCAGGGTTTGTGGGTGTCCAGGTCAAAGCCTGTGGAGAGCCCCTGCAGAGATCCAGGCTAGCAGCATGGGACCAGCTCCCCACTGGGTCCTTGCATGCCAGCCCCCACTCCCAGAAGCCTCCCAGGCTTCTACACAGGGTCCCCCTTCATGTTTCAGATGAGTTAGCAGATGTTGGCAGTGCGGGGTGCAAATGAGACTCTTTGGCTAGAGCCCAGCAGTTCTCCCATCTGGGTTGCTCTGGCGCTCAGAAAGGCATGTGGTCACCACATGGATCTCATTCTCATCTGGGAATAAGAGGGCCCTCCCACAGCCTGTGCTCCTCTCTGGACCCCTCCCTTGCACAGCCCCGTTTTCTGAGGAATAGCGGACATGTCTTTCACTCATGGTCACGGCCCTGATAGCATTCCGGTCTGATTAGTACAATGACTTGCTTGCTTTCTTGAAGTCCTTCCTCTTTCCATACAAAAAACTCTTCAAGAAAGAGAGCACATCTTGTTCCTTTGGGATCCCTGACCCCTAAAAAAAGGTTCAATATACATCAGAAGCTTAGCAAGTATCCACCAAGGAGCAGAGCTGAGGATGGGGTGCAGTGATGTGGACACCTGTGGAGCTCCCCAGTGTAGGCAGCCAACACCGAGCTCTTCCTGCAGCCCACCTGCTCAAAATGCTCACCAGGACACCCTGCAAGGAAGCCACACAGGAGTCTGCCTCTTGCAAAGCAAGGGAAAGGGGGGGCAGCGGCCCTCACTCTGGAGGCTCAAGACTGCCAGTTCTCCCACTAAGTCTTCTCTCTAGGCCCCAGTTACATTGGAGCAAAAGAATTCTCCACTTAGAGGGTGATTGCTGCCCCTATGACTGATGCTTTGTTGAATCAAGAGGATCCTGGCTCAGTGACTCCTGTCCTTCCTCCAGGAAGTCCACCAACACAGCAGCAGGGACCCTGAGAATACCTGTGGTATCCGGCAGTCCAAGTGTCAGGTCCCACCTCCCATGATCTTCATAAGGAGCCCTCCACAGCTGTGCCCCGTCCTGCCAGTGTACCTGGAAGGCATGGGCCAGGTAGGGTGGATGTAGCCTATTGAGAAGGTGGCAAGTACCCAGGAGCTGCTGGACTTTACTGCAGGTCCCATGGGTCATTGGGGTGCTAAGCAGTCACAGAAAAGTAGGATAGCCAGCGCTCTCTATCTTCAGCCTCATCAGGTTCTTGACACTCAGTAGGAAGGACTCCTGAGCAAGAGTGCTCAAGGATCCTGGGGACAGTCAGCTGTTGGATGAGAAGGCACGGATGGGCCAGGGTCCGTGGGATAAGTGTGGTCAGAAGAGTGTTTTGCTTACAATGCCATTGCAGGATCAGCACTAGAGCTGGGACTGGGAGGAGGAAGCCATAACCAAGGTGAAAGGCTTCTGGGAGTGGTCAGGAGGGGAATGAGCCAGTTGCATGTCTCCTGCCAGTACTTCTAGCCCTACAGGCCCTGGGCCTGCCCCTGGGGACAAAGCAAATGGAAGGAGGTCTAGCATGGGGGGATGGAAAGCAAGAAGGAAGCTGTGATTCAGAGGCACCAAGCTGGCCTTCTGGGGACAAGAGGGAAGAAAAGAAAGGGAGGCACATGCTGGCTGACTTAGATAACATACCCCTCAGCTACAATAACCCACATACCTCCTGGGAATCAACTCCTCTTCTTGCCTGTACATCTTATCCCCAGGGTGTTTTCTAACAGAAAGTCTTCCACATTGACCTAATACATTTTCTAGACTACCTATACTGTTTCTTTCTCTTTAATTTTCATATATTTGAGAGGCAGAGAAACAAAGATAAAGAAAGAGGCTGTGGCACATGGGTTAAAGCCCTGGCTTGAAGCGCCGGCATCCCATATGGTGCCAGTTCTAGTCCCTGCTGCTCCTCTTCTGATCCAGCTCTCTGTTATGGCCTGGAAAAGCAGTAGAAGGTGGCCCAATTCCTTGGGCCCCTGCACTCATGTGGGAGACCCAGAAGAAGCTCCTGACTCCTGGCTTCAGATTGGCTCAGTTCTGGCCATTGTGGCCATCTGGAGTGTGAACCAGCAGATGGAAGACCTCTCTCTCTGTCTCTACCTCTCTCTGTAAATCTCTCTTTCAAATAAATAAAATAAATATTTTTAAAAAAGTGGCAAAAAGGTCCTATGTACTTATTCACTCCCTAACAGACTACAACAGCCAAGGCTGGGCCAGGCTGAAGCCAGGAGCCCACAGCCCAATATGGGTTCCTATGTGGGTGGTATCAGTATTTGAGCCATGACCTGCTACCTCCCAGGAAGCTGGAATCTGAACTGGAGGTGGGACTTGAACTCAGGCTCTCTGATAAGGGATGTTTGCATCACAGGTAGTATTGTTAATTGTTGCATCACAATCCTTCTCCCAATTTTACACAAAAATCCACCTCAGATTCCATTAAATTCACCTCAAGTACTATAGGATTAATCAATATTTGAATTATATGCAGCTCCTATATACTAGCCTACATCTTATAAAGCTTCAAACTATTCTACTCTCTATCTCCACTGATTATAGAAGGTGGTGGGAATCACTTCTGTGATTTCTTTAAGTGAAGAAAAACCCATTTATCTTTTTGGCATATGGAAATTAATTTTAATAAACAGAAGGTTATCTGTCCACCTTAAGAATCAAATACAAGAAACTGCACCTGCAACAGTGACGAGTGCAATGCCTTGAAGGTTCATATAAAAAGGGGATTAGGGATGGATGATTGGTGCAGCAGTTGAGAGACCCACATCCTATATCAGTGTGCCTGGTCCAAGTCTCATTTCCATGCCAATCCAGGTTGCTGCTAATGCACACCCTGAGAAGGCAGCAGAAGACAGTGTCACAGGGAAATGGTGGCAGCAAACTTTTGGGGGGAACATTTTCTACCCTCAATTTCCAGACTGCTTATTAACCCATGACTCCTCTCAAAATAGCTCAGAAATCTGGGTCCCTGCCACCCACATGTTAGACTCTGATTGAGTTCTAGCCCCCTGCCCAGCCCTGCTTGTTGTGATCATTTGAAGTGCGGGGGAGGTAGTGAATGAATGAATGGAATTTCTGTCTCTGTCATTCAAATAAAATATAAATAATTAGATACAACTTTTTTTTTGACAGGCAGAGTTAGACAGAGAGAGAGCAAGAAAAAGGTCTTCCTTCCATTAGTTCACCCCCCAAATGGCCGCTATGGCCAGCACACTGTGCCGATCCAAAGCCAGGAGCCAGGTACTTCCTCCTGGTCTCCCATGCAGGTGCAGGGACCCAAGCACTTGGGCCATCCTCCACTACCTTCCCGGGCCACAGCAGAGAGCTGGCCTGGAAGAGGGGCAACCGGGACAGAATCCAGTGCCCCAACTGGGACTAGAACCTGGGGTGCCAGCCCCACAGGCAGAGGATTAGCCAAGTGAGCCACGGTGCCGGCCAATTAGATACAATTTTAAAACTAAATAAAAAGAAGACTGAATCTGTTATGCCTTTTTTTTGGCAGTATTCAGTTACTGAGAAAGTTTAGTTGTAAACAAAATGCTTTGAGCATTCTTAAAATTCCACCTGATGGCAGTTATATGGACTGGTTTAAGTCAAAATCAAAAATGACCTTTAAGAATTTTATTTCGGGGGACCAGCATTGTGTCACAGAGGGTAAAGCTGCTGCTTGCAATGTCAGCATCCCCTATGAGTGCGGGTTAGTGTCCTGGCTGCTCCATTTCGATCTAGCTCCCTGCTAATGGCCTGGGAAAGCAGCAGAAAATGGCCCAGGTACTTGGGCCTCTGCTACCCATGTGGGAGGCCAGATGAAGCTCCTGGCTCCTGACTTCATTGAGGCCATCTGGGGAGAGAGCCAGTGGATGAAAGATTCTCTCTTCTCTCTCTCCCTACATCCTTCCCTCTTCTCTCTCTCTCTTTCCCTCCTTCACTCCCTTCTTCCCTCTTCTCTTCCTCTCTCACTATAACTCTGACATTCAATTAAATAGACTTCGTGGCTGCCTAATAAGCTGTTGTTTCAATTTTAGCCACTCTACACAAACACAACATCTTACACAGAAATAGCTAAAGTGTGTTTCATTGCATGTACACAAGCAGAATAGAGTAAATTTATGTGTGGGAATCTGATGGCCAGAGGAAAAGTGGATGCTTTAGAGAGGTCACTTCAGAAAGAAGGATAAGAGGGCAATGATTTTGCCTAATATTCCTCTTCCTCCCTTTCTGTCTTCCACCACAATCCATGGCCCAACTCAGTGCTCAGGCACATCAAGAAGACCCTACTTTCCACTATCATCTGATGTATGAGCAAGAGAATATGATACCCTCATTTTCATAACACCCAAGTGTCATTTTCTCTAATTGTTGTCTTTTCAGAAGCAGAGACAGAGATAGAAAAGTAAATAGAGTTCCCAACTGCTGGTTTACTCTCCAAATGGTCAGAACTGACCCCTGCTGAAGCTTGTAAGCCTAAAACTCCAGGTATCCCATGTAGGTGTCAGGAACTGAACTATTAATGCCATCGCCGTTGCTTCTTAGGTTCTTCACTAGCAAGATGCAAGAGTCAGAAATCAGCTGATAACTGAATGCCAGTACCATGATATGGGACATGGGGGTCTCAGCTGGCATCTTAACCACTAGGTTAAATGCCCACTCCCTTGTGTTCTTATTTTTTTTAAGGATTTATTTGTTTATCTGAAGGCAGAGAGAGAGAGAGAGAGAGAGAGAGGTCTTCCATCCACTAGTTCACTCCCCAAATAGCCACGACAGCCGCAGCTATGCTGATCTGAAGCCAGGAGCCAGGAGCTTCTTCCAGGTCTCACATGTGGGTGCAAGGGCCCAAGGACTTGGGCCATCCTCCACTGCTTTCCCAAGCCATAGCAGAGAGCTGTATCAGAAGTGGAGCAGCTGGGACTCAAACTGGAACCCATATGGCATGCCAGCACTGCAGGTGGTGACTTCATCTGCAATGCCAAAGCACTGGCCCCCTGTGTTCTTATTTTTGATATGATGTTTGCAAAGGGAGTCACACTATCAATAGCATATTTTCTGATGGTCACAGCTAACCAACTAGTATATGTTTTCTTAGAATATGGAGAAGAAAAGATCATTTGAAATAATTCCTCTATCCAATATTATTTGATCTCTTAGTTTCACCTAGTTTCCTAGGTGAATGTTCACACCTTGATGAGCCCAAAGGTACAAGTTTGCTTCCTTCTTTCCACTTTGAGGAATCATTCTTAAGTGGAGGATCAGGTAGGAAGAAGAGGGGAATACGGAGAGGAGAACTCATTGATCACTGCACACTTCATAGTTCTCAACTGGAGGGATGGACAATATTCCAAAATATGTGTGACCAAAGGAAGACTGTAGAACTTTGAAAACTGATTGTACATTCATTGTACCCAGATGTGATATGAATTATGCATGAATGCAGTATTACTTATTTTTTTTTTCAGAGAGAGACACACATTACCACAATGAGATAGATACCCATGACAAGTTACTTGTGGGGGAATGATGTTTATTTTCCCTTATGGTTTTGTTGGTATATTTTGTAGGTAGCTAATTGCTTCCACAAGGCCCCAGCTCTAGACATCACAATCGGATTATGTTTCCACCCATTTACTGTCATTAACATAAGACTTGGGGAACCAAACCTTTAAAGATGTGCCTTTGGGCCCACACCCTAACTAATATCCAAACCATAGTGAATGAGGTGGGCAGGTTCAGTTAAGTGCCTAGCAGCAAGTTTGAAGGAAAGGAAGCAAATGCGGTAATTTCTGAGGGTTAAAAAAGAATTATCTCAGCAAAATAGCTTTCCAAGTCAGTTCCTCTTTTGGCTAATCTTTCTGTGCACACTTTGCCCCATGGTTATCAGCAAGACGATTTGCTGAAGAGCAAGTGGGCAAGCACACCTAGAGCTGGATTTGGACGAGGTCACTGCCTCACAAAAGTGTCCATCCTGCCCCTGTCTTTTTCCTGCAACTTTATCAGTTGAAAGGCTACTTGGAGGGGCAGCACTGTGGCATAGCGGGAAAAGCCACCACCTGCAGTACCAGCATCCTATATAGGTGCCGTTTCGAGTCCTGACTGCTGCACTTCTGATCCAGCTCTCTGCTGTGGCCTGGGAAAGCAGTACAAGATGCCCAAGCACTTAGGCCCCTGCATCCACATGTGAGACCTGGAAGAAGCTCCTGGCTCCTGGCTTTGGATTGGCACAGCTCCGGCCATTGCAGTCAATTGGGAAGTGAACCAGTGGATGGAAGACCTCTCTATCTGCCTTTCCTTCTCTCTCTGTGTAACTCTGACCTTCATATAAATAAATAAATTTAAAAAAGAAAGGTTACTTGGAGTGGTATGAGTCTGAAGGGTGGGAAGGGAACAAGAGGTATGCCCATCCATGCCAATTGACATCTGATTATCTTTCCAAAAATCACATGTAATGTATGTGGAATTAAATAATAAGGAGTCTCTTTTATCTGGCTTCCTTCATTTGACATGTTTTTGAGGTTCATTCATGTAACCTATATCAGTAGTTAGTCAATATGTTTAAAAAAGAGAATTTTGTTCAGAAACAATTCATATAACAGAACAAAACTTACAGCATATAATTCAATGATTTTGGCATATTCTCAGATATATTCACAATGAATTTTAGAACATTTCATCTCACAAAGAAACCCTGTGCCCTTTATCAATCCCTTATTCTTGCAAAGTGCCCCCATTCAACTCCAATTCGTTTTTTGTTTGTTTGTTTGTTTGTTTGTTTGTTTTTTTGACAAGCAGAGTGGACAGTGAGAGAGAGAGACAGAGAGAAAGGTTTTCCTTTTCCGTTGGTTCACCCCTCAATGGCCGCTGCAGCCGGCATGCTGTCGCTTGCGCACCATGCTAATCCAAAGCCAGGAGCCAGGTGCTTCCTCATGGTCTCCCATGGGGGTGCAGGGCCCAAGCACTTGGGCCATCCTCCACTGCCCTCCCAGGCCACAGCAGAGAGCTGGACTGGAAGAGGAGCAACCAGGACAGAATCCGGCTCCCCAACTGGGACTAGAACCCAGGGTGCCGGTGCCACAGGCGGAGGATTAGCCTATTGAGCTGTGGTGCCAGCCTCAACTCAAATTCTAATCTATGATATGCCTCTATAGATTTTTTTCTTTGCATGCTTTGAGCTCTTTAATGTTTTTAAATTTATTTTTTAAGTAATACAAATTTCATAAGTACAACTTCAGGAATATAGTTATTCTTCCACCTCCTCCTCCTCCATCTATAGATTTTCCTATTCTGGACTCTCATATGAATTGAATACTATAATATGGACTTTTGTGACCATTTTAATCACTTGTGTGTGTCTATAACTATGTCAGTGAGTACATTCACATTGTTGCAATTCCATCTTCACTACCATCTCCAGTATGTTTTCATGTGCCCAAGCCCAAACTTTGTACCCATTAGGTGACATTCTATTTTAGGGAAAGAGAAAACTGTATGAAAAGAATTTATGGAAATTGAATATCTGGGTACTGATTTCGATTAAATTATCCTTGCTGTGACTACCTGGGGAAGTGTACTTACATCCCAGTGTGCTGTCATGGATGACTCTCCAACACCGTCTCTAATCTCCTTTACCTTCTCTCCTCACTCGCTTTTGATGACATTGCTTCTCAATAAGCAGAATAAATAAGGGCACCAACCACCACACCTACCCATTAATAGGAGCAGTGGGTACTCTGCCTTCCCTTCCCCTATTAAATATGAACTGTCTGTCCTCTCGTGGCCCATTCCTTGACATGGATCTAGATCTTTTTTTCATTCAACTACTCAAGGACAGTGGACCTACCAGCCATTTACACATTTAACTGAAATTTTTGCCTCTCTCTTAAATCAGCAGCAGCAGCTTATACATCAGGCTACATTATTTGGTAAATCAAAAGCAAAACCTGAGCACCCTTTTCCCATCAGCTACTGCCCCAATTCTCTGTTCCTTTGTACAGAAAAAAATCACCAAAGAATTACCTGCAGTTTCTGTCTCCACTTTCTCTTCTCTCAGTCCCTCTGAACACACTCTAATAAGGCTTTTGATCACATACTCTGCTGCACTGCTCTTTTCAAGGTCACTAATAACCTTCAAGTTAAACTAAATGAATGAAATTAAATGGTAATTCTTTAGACCTTATTTCTCCTACCATTCACCGTTATTTATTACTGTACACCATTTCCCCCACATTTAATAGCTTAAAAGCAAGAAACATGTCATCTTCTCTGGGCGAGAAATCCAGAAATGTTGACATACATAGTTCTGTACCTGGTTTCCACAAGCAGCTGCATCGAGCTCTTGGCTGGGCTGCAGTCATCTGAAGGTATGGCTGAGGCTGGCAGATTCATGTCCAGTACACTCACTCGTGTGCCTAGAAACGCAGTGCTGGTTGTTAGCAGTCGGCCTCAGTTGTGCACCATGTGGATTTCTCTGTGAGGGCTGTCTGAGCGCTCCCAAAGTTGTGATGCTGGCTTATTCTCCAGAACTTATTTAAAAGAGAGCAAAGGAGAAATTTAAATATCTTTTAGGATCTGGCCTCATAAGTCCCACTCCATAGTTTCTGGAATATCTTCTGGATTACGTAGGTGAGTCCTAGTCAGTGTGGGAAATGACTGCACTGGGGCAGGAGCACCAGGACATGAGTCATTGGGAGCCATCCTGGAAACTGACACAGTGGTATGACTCCATTGATTGTTCCCTTCCTCTCCTTCCTCTGTCAGTCCCGTTTGTTTTTGTTCTTGTTCCTGTTTCAGTTCTTCTTCTTCTTCTATGTCCCAATGTTATTTTTAAAAAGGTTTATTTTATTTATTTGCAAAGCAGAGTTTACAGCAGAGAGGGAGAGATGGAGGAAGATAAATAAATATATATGCATATATATGTGTGTGTGTATATGTATATATATATAGAGAGAGAGAGAGAGTGAGAGAGAGAGAATATGCCATCCACTAGTTCAGTCCTTAAATGGCCTCCACTTTGGGCTTGGCAAGGCCAAAGCCAGGAGCCTGGGACCCCATCCAGGTCTGCCATGTGGGTGGTAGGGGCCCAATTACTTGGGTCATCCTCTGAAATTTTTCTAGATGTATTTGCAAGGAGCTGAATCAGAAATGGAGCAGCCAGGACTGGAACTGGGACTAATGGAATGCTGGCCTTGTGGGCAGTAGCTTAACATGCTGTGCCACAACATATTAATGATATATGGATACAATTGTAGTTTTTGACATTCAGTGAAAGGAAAGGCCATCACAAAAAACATCTTAAAAATATTAAGAAAATTAATTAGCCAATAGGCACTTTCAAGAAATTAAAACAGAAGCATCTTTACAGAGTTCATAGAACTTACAAAGATGTTAAGAGAGCTTTATGAAATTCTTAGGGGTGAAAATTTGACTACAGACACTAAAATCCACTATATTCTGAAAAACAGTTCCCGAAACACAAATATAACATAGAATTAAAAAACTATACAAACTAAATAAACTGAGCCAATTTTTGAAGAACTTGAAAATGACTTATGGAATATTCCAAACTTTTAAGGAAGGAAAAAAACATTTGTTTCCCACACTTTTCCCAAGTGAAAATAAGTAGAATATTTTTAAATTTCTTTTGGGAAACCACTATTACACAGATGATGAAACTCGGAATATGATACAAATTAAAGTGAAATTAAAGAGCTTCTTGTTCAAAAAGATATGCAAATATTCTTTTTTTTAAAGATTTCTTTTATTTATTTGAAAGACAGAGTTACAGAGAGAGGTAGAGACAGAGAGAGAGGTCTTCCATCCACTGGTTCACTGCTCAGATGGCCTCAATGGCTGGAGCTGCGCTGATCTGAAGCCAGGAGCCAGGCACTTCTTCCAGGTCTCCCATGTGGGTGCAGGGGCCCAAGGACTTGGGCCAGCTTCTGCTGCTTTCCCAGGCCATAGCAGAGAGCTGGATTGGAAGCAGAGCAGCTGGGACTAGAACCACTGGGACTAGAACTGGTGCCATATGAGAAGCCAGCACTTTAGGCCAGGGCTTTAACCTGATGCGCCACAGTGCTGGCCCCGATATGCAAATATACTAACCAAATATTATATAAATTTGGGCCCCTTGCTGTGGCATAGTGGGTAAAGTCATTGCCTACAGTGCTGGCATCTCATATGGGCACAGGTTCATATCCCGGCTGCTTCACTTCCAATCCAGCTCTCTGCTATGGTCTGGAAAAGCAGTGGAAGATGACCCTAATCCTTAGGCCCTTGTACCTGTGTGGGAGACCTGGAAGACGATCCAGGCTCCTGGCTTTGGATCAGCCCAGCTCCAGCCATTGCAGCCATTTGAGGAGTAAACCAGCAGACGAAGACCTCTCTCTCTCTCTCTCTCTGCCTCTGCCTCTCTGTAACTCTGCCTATCAAATAAATAAATAAATATTTTAAAATATTATATAAACCACATATGAAAAACTAATAGATCAATGACAAGCAAGATACACTAAAAAGTGCAAGAGTATTTAACATTCTCAAAAAAACCATGTAAATCATCCAGGTAGGTGAAGAATACAAGGGATTACATGATCACTTAGATTAAATGTTTAAAAATCATTTAATAAAATTCTGCATCCAGCCATAAAAGTCAAATGTTAGAAAAATATTTAAAAATAATGATTTGCTTAATCAGATCAAGATTATCTAAAATTAGCATGCAATAAATTACTTAAGGAGCACTGAGAGATTTTTCCTTGGACGCCCACCTCTCATAACATTGTACTCGACCTATAGTCAGGGAAACAGACATGTAAGATAAAAGAATCACATTTTTTGCAATACAATTGTTAATATATGTGGATGACATTACATACAAAGATAATTCAATCTAATCCCCAAACAAATGCAACTGATAATTAGCTATAGCAACACTTTTGGGCAGTAAATCCACATATAAAGCCAATTGGATTACTAAGTACCAGCAAGAAACAAAGTGGACAAAAGACAGACTAGGAAACACATATTTACAAAAGAAATGAATCAGAAAAGGATTCAATTATCTAATCTTTATGCACTCTTCAAATCAATTTATAAAACGTAAATGACCATACAGAAAAATGACCCAGGAATGTGAAGAAAGACAAGGGCCCAGGAGTCACAGTCAGCAAATAGAGACTCACCTGCAGCAGGTCATTGCAGGCTCCAGCTCACTGATCCCTGTGGGAACAGAGGTGCAGCCACCTGGGCTGCAGTGGAAGACAGAAAGGGGGAGGAGGCGGCTTCAGACCAGAGCCCAAGCTTCTCCCCCTCACAACCCCCACACTGCGCCACCACAAGTCACCGCCCTCCTCTGATTGCTACACCTTTGTGACCTCGAACTCCAACGCTCCCCCTCCAGCTTTGCAAACAATCCAATCAGGTGCGGTTACACAGTATTAAGTAAACACTCAGGCTCTACGCATCACAGTGGTAGTCAGGCTCTGCCGCCCAGGGGCCCAGGGTATTCAGCCTCTGCCCATCTGTGAAAAGGAAGCCAGACAGCTCAGAAGCTTGGTGTCTGGAGAAGGGGAGGCAGAGTTGGCTGACCTGCTGGAATTGGCTGCAGGGGGCCCTGCACTACCCAGTGGTCAGCTCTGGAATCTGTGGCCATGGCCTTGGGCAAAGTACAGTGAGTGGCGAGCTTGATCATCTTCCCCTTTACCTCCAGGCCAGGGAGGCCAGAGCACAGCCTGCAGGGGAACAATGCTGAGGTGATGTTTCCAGGTCTCTTGATGACATTTTTTGCTAAGAATGCAATTTTTCTTCTCAATCAGCATGGTATGTTAAAGTGAATCTGTTGGGGCCGGTGTTGCGGTGCAGCAGGGTAAGCCATAGCTAGGGGGCATCCCATTTTGGATGGCCAGTTTGAGGCCCAGCTCCTCTGCTTGTGATCCAGTTACCTGCTAGTGTTGACTTTTAGGATATCAATACAATTCATTTGAACTCATTGTTTTTCAAGTATTAAGCTGGCGCCGTGGCTCACTAGGCTAATCCTCCACCTGCGGTGCCAGACCCTGGGTTCTAGTCCCGGTTGCTCCTCTTCTAGTCCAGCTCTCTGCTGTGGCCCGGGAGGGCAGTGGAGGATGGCCCAAGTGCTTGGGTCCCTGCACCTGCATGGGAGACCAGGAGGAAGCACCTGGCTCCTGGCTTCGGATCGGTGCAGCGCCGGCTGTAGCGGCCATTAAGGGAGTGAACCAACGGAAGGAAGACTTTTCTCTCTGTCTCTCTCTCTCTCTCACTAACTCTGCCTGTCAAAAAAAAAAAAGAAAGGAAAGAAAGGAAAGAAAGGAAAGAAAGGAAAGAAAGGAAAGAAAGGAAGGAAGGAAGGAAGGAAGGAAGAAAGACAGACAGACAGACAGACTCACCTAAAAGTGGAACTCCTATCTGGAGTAGACAAGGCACAGAGAAGCAAGCATGCACATGATTTGCCCCTGTTTTGTAACACACACTGTAGACTCAGACAGATTTGGGCCCAGATGCTAAACTAGATGCTCTGCTACCTGCATGTATATAGTCATATTTTACACATAGTTCTTTTGATTTCCCTAAAAGCAATGGTGAATTTTTTTCCATAAATAAGATAACAAACCATCATCATGTAGACATCCATGAAAGGATTGAAGTTGTGAGAACTAGGTGTTTGGTGCAGTGGTGATGGTACCATTTGGGATGCCTGTAGCCCATATTCAGATGTGTGGTTTCATGGTTTAACTTTGCTTCCAATTCCATCTTCCTGCTAATGTGCACCGTGGGAAGCAGCAGGTAGTGACTCAAGTAATCTGGTCCCTGCCACACCCATGGGAGACCTGGATTAGGTTCCCAGCTTCTAGCTCTGAACTGGTGCACCCACAGGTCTTTCAGGCATTTGGGTAATGAACCTGTGGATGTGAAACCTGTGTCTGTCAGTTAGGTTATCTGTCTTGCTGTCTCTCTGCTAGTAAAATAAATGGATGTAATAAAGTTAATAGTGGTGGGTCCTGTGGCACAGCCGGATAATTCCCTTGCTTGAAGCACTGGCATCCCATATGGGTGCCAGATTGTGCCCCAGCTGCTCCAACTCTCTGCTATGGCCTGGGAAAGCAGTACTAGATGCTCAAGCACTTAGGCCCCTGCACTCACATGTGAGACTTGGAAGAAGCTCCTGGCTCCTGGCTTCAGATCAGCTCAGCTCCAGCCATTGTGGCCAGCTGGGGAGTGAACCCTCAGATGGAAGACTTCTCTCTCTTTCTGCCTCTCCTCTCTGTGTAACTCTGCCTTTCAAATAAATGAATACATCTTTTAAAAAAAAGTTAATTACTTATCACTGCAAGGAATGCAGAGTTTGGAATTTGACTTTAGCCTATTGACTACATTGTAAAACAAAAATCATTTGAGAAATATAACAGTAATCAATTTCTATAACATAATTTATAATATCCAAGAAGAAATTCAGAATCAACACCCAGGTAAAGAAAAAAAATGTGATTCATAATCAAAAGGAAAAAGAATCACTAGAAAGAAACTTAAGTTAACCCAGATTTTGAAAGTAAAATATAAGATGTTTTATACTATATGTTTATAATATAAAGGATGATATATCAAAAAACAACTGGAAAAACAATGGAAATTCTAGAGCTGTATGATACAGTAATAAAATAAAAAATACATGTGGACTAAATCACAGGTTACAAAAGACAAATAATAACCCATATTTTAGCTTTAAAAATGCCATGGTTTTTTTTTAAATATTTATTTTATTTATTTGAAAGACAGTTACAGAGCAAGGTAGAGCCGGGGGGGGGGGTTCTTCCATCTGCTGGTTCATGCCCCAAATGACTGCATGATTATTAGACTGATTAATAATTAATAATAATAATATATTTTATATATAATATAAATTATATATATTATATATATTATTATTATATTATTAGACTGAATTTATTCAGAGAAAATAAATCCACAGAGGTGGGTGACCAACTGTAGGCGTGCACATTGGTGGAACACATGGCAGGAGGCCCCAGACACAAGTGCCCAGCCTTTTTTATCTTAGGAGGGCTAGGGGTGGGGGTGGGAGTAGGGGCAGTTGATGAGACTGCCCTTACTCCAGGGGTTGGTTTTAGCTCCTTTGTCAAAGATAAGTTGGTTATAGATGCGTGCATGGATTGATTTCTGGAGTTTCTATTCTGTTCCATTGGTCTACACATTTTTTTTTTTTTTTTGGCCAGTACTAGGCTGCTTTGATTTTAACTGACCTGTAATATGTCTTGAAAGTGGTATTGTGTTTCCTCCAGCTTTGTTCAACTCTGATGTTCATCAACTGAAGACTGGATAAAAAATATGATGGTATATATACACTATGGAATACTATTCAATGGTTAAAAAAAATAAACTCCTGTCTTTTTCAACAAAATGGATGCAAGTAGAAACCATTATGCTTAGTGAAATAAGCATAATGTCCCTAAAAGACAGATACCATACATTTCCCTTGACCTGTGGTTACTAATAGAATACCTAAAATGTAATGCATACGGAGTGAAATTGACACTTTAAGATTTGAGGAACATTTACAGCCCTTGTCTCTACTATTGAGAAACCGTGTTTTTTTTCTTCGTACTATTTGTTGAACTCTTTACCTAGTGTAGGATGAATCTTATGAGTATAAAATAAACTGAAAATATATCTTTGTAAAAAAATGAGTGGGAATGGCAGAGGGAAGAGGAAGAAGGATGGGAGTGGGCAGGATGGAGACTAGAGTGGGAAACATCACTATGTTTCTAAATCTATCTATATGAAATACATGAAACTTGTATACTTTAAATAGCTTTTAATGATACCACTTTTAAGTAAATTTTAGACTTCCAATTTTATCATATTATGGAGTTTTCAAAAATTAATGCATGTATATCATTCACTTTTTATTTTTCTTCTATGTCTAGATTTTTACAAATTTTTTATTTATTCTTGGCTTCTTTTTTCTCACTTTTCCTGGCCTAGGCGCAATGACATCTGAAGTCACAGTTTTAATATCGTGTATTGCTGTTACATCATAGCATGGACCTTCTAGCTATCTGCAGGAAAAGTAGACAAAGATGAGAGTGTACTTACTTGTCATGGTTCCTATAATAAATTACCACTTATAGGGTGGTTTAAGTGATAGTACCTTATGACTCATGGCTCTGGAGGTTGGAAGTTCCACATGGTATGATAGCAGGATTTCTTCCTCCTGGGAATTCTCCCCCAGGCTTCCAGGTGGCCACCATCTTGCTGTGTCCTCACATGGCATTTCTTCTATCCACACCGGTGCCTCTCCTTGGAAGAATACCAGCCAGCTTGGATTATGGCCTCTCCCTTTTGATAACGTTTGACTTTAATAACCTCATTAAAATCCCTGTCTCAAAATAGAGTCACACAGGGGCTCAGGGATTTAATGTATAAACCTTGGGGAGAAAAAGTTTAGGCCACCACATTAGTAAGGGGCCCCGGGCTCTGCTGCATAGGCAACCAGCTCCGTAGGGACTCAGTGTTGAAAATGAGAGCAAGGGTTCCTCATAGTAATAATTTCATTCTCACTGCATAATCTGGGAACACACACAGTCACACAAACATTTGTTTACATTTACACAAACTAGAATGGAAATATCTGGTGATCACGTACAGATAAAATTAATACAATCCATATTATGGAATATTCATTAAAACTGATGAGGGGGCTGGTGCTGTGGTTTAATGGGCTAAGCCTCTGCCTGTGGCATCAGCATCCCATAAGGATGCTGGTTCATGTCCCAGCTGCTCCTCTTCTGATTCAGCTCTCAGCTTATGGCCTGGGAAAGCAGTGGAAGATGGCCCAAGTGCTTGGAGCCCTGCACACACATGGGCGACCCAGAAGAAATCCTGGCTTTGGATCAGCCTGGCTCCTGCCTTTGTGACTATCTGGGGAGTGAACCAGCAGATGGCAGACCTTTCTCTCTATTCTCCCTCTCTCTGTCTGAAACTCTACCTCTCAAATAAATAAAACCTTAAAAAAAAACTACATGCTTTCTCTTAAAAAAAAACTGATGGAAAGTAGAAAAATGATTAATCACCTATGAGTATTATGATATTCGATGTTCACATTTACTAAAGATAAGCAATGAAGAATGAGAACTAAAAGCTACATAAAAATTTATACCTCTAGTAATACAGACCAGTCAGCATGAGACATGTTTTCCTAAAGGTCTTGCACATTTTAAAATAATGTTCATTGGAGCCAGTAGGTTAATCCTCCACCTGTGGCGCTGCCATCCCATATGGGCGCTGGTTCTAGTCCCAGCTGCCCCTCTTCCAATCTAGCTCTCTGCTATAGCCTGGGAAAGCAGTAAAGCCCCTGCACCCACATGGGAGACCAGGAAGGAGCACCTGGCTCCTGGCTTCGGATCGGTGCAGCTCCAGATGTTGCGGCCATCTGGGGAGTGAACCAACAGAAGGAAGACCTTTCTCTCTGTCTCTCCCTCACACTGTCTGTAACTGTACCTCTCAAGTAAATAAAATAAATCTTTAATAAAACAAAAAAACCCTAATTTTAGTTAAAATTAATTCTTAAGATGTGACACATAGGAAAATACTATCCCATAAATCACAAATCTATTCCCACAGAAAAAAAAATTGATGAAGGCTTTTTGATCTTTTTATCATTTTCTGCTAAATTAATTTCACAGTGATCATTGTGGATTTTTCAGTTCTTTGGCAGCCTTTCATGACACCTAATATTTTTTCAACACTTGCACTAGTTTGGCTATTGAATTAACAGGTGATGACCATTATTTAAATTTAGTTAATTTAAAATAAAATTTTACTTAATTTTAGTAATTTATTAAATAATTCTAATCAAACAATTTAATTAATTAAAGTTTAAAAGTATGATTATACACACATCAACTTGTATCTGCAAAGTCTCCAGAGCACATTAGTGACAATGTGGGTGATTCACGGATCGCTTCTCGGCCTTTTGGCTAAGATCAAGTGTTAGTGATAATTACAACTGCTTGAATTTAATTGTTTTGGTCACTAATGCATCCTTACTATGTTGCTATTTCAAATATAATTTGGGGAACTAATTTGCTGGGTGTGGCAAGGCATCCCTAGTTTTTTTTTTTTTTTTCTTTAAAGATTTATTTATTTATTTGAAAGGCAGAGTTACAAAGAGGTGGGGGGGGAGAGAGAGAAAGAGAGAGAGAGAGAGAGAGAGAAAGAGAGAGGTCTTCCATATGCTGGTTCACTCCCCAAGTGGCTGCAATGGCCTGAGCTGCACTGATCCAAAGCCAGAAGCCAGCAGCTTCCTCTGAGTCTCCCTCATGGGTACGGGTTCAAGTTTCAAGTTCAGCCTACTCCACTTGCATTCCAGCTCCCTGCTCATGCATCTCGGAGAGTAGTAGAAGATCCAAATGCCGGGGCCCCTGCCCCTCAGAAAGAAGACCCAGATGAAGGTTCTGGCTTCTGATTTTGGTCTGGACCAAAGTAAAGCAGTGGATATAAGGTTTCTTCTCTTTGTATATCTCTCTCTTTAACTCTGCCTTTCAATAAGTAATACTTAAAAATGAATTAAGAAGCAAATGTATATTTCCTTTTATCTCCCCTAACACATATTTACCACTTTCATGATCCCGATTCTTGCCTGTACATCCAAATATCTTGTAGCATTTATATCAAATGGAGGAACTTCCTCTATAGTGCGAGTATTCTGATAATTGCTTTAGAAATCTTTTCAGAGAAATGTTTTGTGTTTGCCTCATATTGGAGGATAGTTCCATTGAATATGGAGTCATATCCTGCAGGGTAGCTTCTTTCTACCCTTTGAAGATGCCCTAACATTGTATCTGAGAAGTCAGCAATCATTCACATATGGTTGTACCTGAGTAAGCCATGTAGGGTTGTTTTTCTTACTGTTTTCAATATCTCTTTCTCATGGTGGGCATTTGGCATGGCCCTTGGGATACCCCTTGGGAGACCCACATCCCATGCTGGAGTCTTTGAGTTTGGGTCCTGGCCCTGATTTTGACTCCAGCTTTCTGCTCTTGTGCACAGCCTTGGAGGCAGCATGCCATGGCTTGGGTACTTGGGTTCTTGCCACAGAAGTGGTAAATCAAGAGGCTCCTTGCTTCCACCTGCTCAGCTCTGGATGTTTAGGCATTTGGAGGTAAAGCCAGTAGATGAAAGATAATCTCTCTCTCTCTCTAATCATTGAGCAAAAAATAAAAATGTGAAAGAGTCTCTCTTCATATAAATCTATTTTTTAATTTACAAAACAATGCATTTGTTTTTGATATTTTTGATGCCTCATCTAGTTTTCTTTGTATCAATCCTGATTAGGGAGACTTTGAACATTTAAAATCTATATACTGGGGTCTTTCACAAAATTTGGGAAGCTTTTAGTGATTTATTCAAACATACATTTTTTTCTCTTCCTTCTGAAACTCTAGTTTCATGTATTGAGGGTACTTCAAAAATTTGTAGAAATTAGAAATAAAAAAGCTTATTTTCATGCATTTTTTCAAATCTATGCATATGGAGGGCTTTAAAATATTAATGAAAATGGATATTATACTCATAGCTTTCAGCATTTTTCACGCTGTAATGTAATTAGGTATTAATTCCACTCTCTACAAACTTTCAAAGTGCCTTTGAATATGAGATTGCTTTGTAAATCACTCCATGTGTTTGGACCTCTGCTCATTTTTCTTTTATAAAGACTGGATAACAACTATTGATTTGTTTTCTTAGTATGTTTTGGGTTGCATAAAAATACCACAGAATTAGTAATTTAAAAAGAAAAGAAATTTGTTTCTTATAATCTGATGTCCAGGAAATATGAAGTCAAGAAGCTGCATCTAGAGTAGGTCATCTCACCACATCATAGCGTTGCAGACAAAATTACAAGATGAGGGGCTGGCACTGTGGCACAATAGACTAATCCTTCACCTGCGCTGTTGGCATCCCTTATGGGCACTAGGGCAAGTCCCAGCTGCTCCTCTTCTGATCCAGCTCTGTTCTTTGGCCTGGTAAAGCAGTGGAAGATGGCACAAGTGCTTGTGTCCCTGCACCCACATGGGACCCCTGGAAGAAGTTCCTGGCTTCTGATCATCCCAGCTACAGCCATTGAGGCCATTTGGGGAGAGAACCAACAGGTGGAAGACTTCTTTCTCTCTCTCTCTCTCCCTCTCACTGTCTATAACTCTACCTCTCTAATAAATAAAATCTTTTTAAAAATTGTATGACGAGAGAGAGAGCAAGAAATTAAACTCATTGCCTCAGGACCTTTCAACACTGGTATTAATCCATTCCTAAGGACAGAAACTGTCCCACTAAGGACTATTTTTGCAACACATGATTGCAGGGGGTATGTTAAAACCATAGCATTTTTGGGGCCAGCACTCTGGCGCAGCAGGTTAAAGCTGTGGCCTGCAGCACCAGCATCCCATACGGGTGCCGGTTCAAGTCCTGGCTGCCGCAATTCAAATCCAACTCTCTGCTATGGCCTGGAAAAGCAATAAAAGATGACCCAAGTCCTTGGGCCCCTCCACCCATGTGGAAGACTTGGAAGAAGCTCCTGGCTCCTGGATTAAGATCAGCTCAGATTATTATATTTATTAATAATATTATTAATAAATTATATTATATAATATATTAACAATATTATATAATTATTATATATTATATAATTATATAATATATTAATATATTTTATATTATATATATTTATATAAATATATATTGTATTCTATATATTATATATTACATATATCATATTATATTATATATAATGTATAATATATAATACAATATATTATTATATATTATGTATTATATTATAAATTATATTTATTATGTATAATATTATATATTATATCATATTATATATTATATATTATATCATACATATTATACATTATATTATAATATTGTATATTATATTATATACAATATAATATATAGTATATTATATATTGTATAAAACATATATATAAAATTAATAACATTATATTATATAATTACATATAATATATATAATATAATTATATTATATAATATTAATAATATATTATTATATATAGTAATATATTATATATTAATAATAATATAATAATATATTATTAATATTATATAATCATATAATATATTAATATATTTTTATATATTTTATATTTACATTTATATAAATATATAAGATAGATATTTTATATATATTATATAATATATAAATTATATATAAATATTTAATATATTATATTTTATATATAACATCATATAATTATCTAATTATATTATAAAATATTAATGTTATTAATATTTTATAATATTGTTATAATTATATTATTATATTATCATATTACATTTTAATACTATAATTATATTATAATTATATTATGTTATTATAATAATAATAATTATTTGTATTTCATAGGAGAGAAAGGCAGTGTATACCTACCAGACACTCTAAGGTTAAAAAAAGTATTGTGCTGGAGTGGATGTTTGGGGTAGGAGGTGTTTTATTAAGATGCTGGGTGGGATGGCCACAGCCCAATCGGAGTGCTGGGGTTGGAGTCCATCCTGTGTTTTAGATTCCATTTCCTGCTGGTCTACTCCCTGGGAGACCGTAGGTGATGGCGGCTCAAGTTGTTGGATCTTTTTTTTTTTTTTAACAGGCAGAGTTGACAGTGAGAGAGAGAGGAGAGACAGAGGTCTTCCTTTTGCCTTTGGTTCATCCTCCAATGGCTGCCATGGCTGGCACATTGAGCTGATCCAAAGGAAGGAGCCAGGTGCTTCTCCTGGTCTCCCATGCAGGTGCAGGGCCCAAGCACTTGGGCCATCCTCCACTGCACTCCCAGGCCATAGCAGAGAGCTGGCCTGGAAGAGGGGCAACCGGGACAGAATCCAGCACCCCGACCGGGACTAGAACCTGGTGTGCTGGTGCCGCAAGGTGGAGGATTAGCCTATTGAGCCACGGCGCCGGCCTGTTGGGTGTTTGTTGCCAGCATGGGCATCCAGATTTGGATTTGGTCTCCTGTCTTCAGCCTGCTCCAGGTTTGGCCATTTCAGGCATTTGCAGGAGTGAACCAATAGATGGAAGAACTCTCTTTGTCTCTCATTTCAAATAAAAAAAAATCTTTGCACATCTCTGTTTACCTACCTAAATATAAGACATCCTATCAGAATGTCATAGATTTGAGGTTCTTGGAAAATTCAGAGTGATGTCTTCTCAAGAAACCTGTTACTTTTTTCCGTGTCCTGGTATTTGAAACTACCTGTGGGTAATGCCCCAAAATGCCCCCAGTGGTCACAGTCCCTAGGAGTGTGGAGTGAATGGCAGCCACTGTGTCTGCTTGGAGAGCAGCAGGAGGAAGGCGGGCTTGCCCTGGGAGTAGCCCCAAGGTTGGGGGTCTCTGCTGTATACCCTCCTTCTATATTCCTAATGCCTTGGGAAATGTTCTACACTTCACTCTAGTTCCCATTCCTTGGAGACGAATTATTAGTTAAATTGGAGGCTGACATTGAAGGGCTAAGACAGAAGGGATTCATGTACTCATGCCTTGTGAAGGGAGAAAACCTTGTGAAGGGAGAAAAGCTTCAGGCCAAAGAAAACCACCCTAGCTAAGTAATGTGATGTGGCATCTGCATGGGAATATGTATTGGCACCAAGCCTTTAACCTTTGAGGCCCATGCTAACTGGAGATGGTATAACAGTTGAATTGGTCGGCAATAATAGGTGTTGGAGAATTGCTTGGTGTTCAGCAAACATTGCACATTTAGTGTTAAATGTGATGTCAAACAAAAACACCCTGGGTTAGAACATTAAACTGATTTTGGATGATTGTTGGGTTGCTGTTCTGAATCAAGCCCATTGATCATTCCACACTGCTGAGAAGGAAAAGTAGAAATGTCAGCTTTCTGAGTTAGATTTTCTGGCTGCTTACGTATGTTTTTCTGATTCTCTAACTAGCATAAGCCTCCCATTTCCACATGGAGAGTGATTGCCAAGGCATGGAAACCTGTGTCAGCTTCTGAATGTGGGTTCCTTTGTGAACTGTGAGTTAAGCTGGCTGCTTCCCAGAGCTGGTTCTTTTATATGCTTTGTAGAAGCTTGCTGTTTTCTAATTACACTTTGCCCCCTTATTTAGGAATTATGTGTCATGGTTTGAGTGTTAGATTTTTACTGTCTTGCTTGGAACCTGCGTTACTCAGTAAGGCTTGAAAAGAGAATTCTTGACAGCCATGGGATCCTTACCCAGGTGAATCAATGGGCCTTGGTGAGCTCAGGTGCATTCCTGATCTTTTCTGCTTCTCCACTCAGAGATGATGAAGTCCTGATTCTTTTAGATGTTCTTTGTGGCTTATTGTCAATTTCTCCCAAAGTAGAGGCTTCTTCGGTTTTGCCTTCATGAATTTTCCAAGAAGTTGATGTTACCTATTGATACTACACTAATTTTTTTTTGCCTCAGGCATTTACGCTTGTAGCATGGTGCTATCTGAGGCTGTGGATTCACCCCATTCTCTCACTGCTGCTGCTGTTCGTGGAACTTGTGCATTCATTTATTTGTTTTAGAGGTTTATTGATTTGAAAGGCAGAGTTACAGAGAGAAGGAAAGAGAACTTCCATCAGCTGGTTCACTCCCCAAATGGCTGCAATGTCCTAGATTGGGCCAGATTAAAGCCAGGAGCTTCATTTAGGTCTTGACATGGGTGGCCAGGGCCCAAGGACCATCTTTTGCTGCTTTCCCAGGCACATTAGCAGGGAGCTGGATCAGAATAGGAGCAGCTGGGAATCAAACTGGTGCCCATATGGGATACCTGCACTGTAGCTGGCGGCTTAACCTGCTGCACCACAGCATCGGCCCCTCAAGTTTATTTTTGATGTTGGTGATAATTTTATTTTTGGTTTTAATTCTGCAAGAGGTAATGCATGATAAATTTTTTTATAAATTGGGAAAATTCCATTGTTTTATAGACTGAAGAATCTGAAATTTAGTAGGAAGTGTTGATACAGTAAGCAAATCATATACTTTTTCATATCTGTGTATTTATTTTACAGTATACCAAAACTTGGAGGAGTGACCTTATTTATTGATTTTTTTTAAATGTGGTATTAACTGGCATCTCTGTGTGATTACACATTTGCTAAATAATAATAACCACTTGTTTGTTATATAACTGTTTTTGTTTACACTGTTTAGCAATGGTGTATCTGTACTTTCTTTGCAATTCTATGAGTTTTGGCCTTATTTAGTGTGATGTTCTATTATATATAAACATTATAATGTTTTTTCAGAGAACTGCCTGCTGTATCATTATGTAACTCTGCATATATTTCTGACCTAAATCCTGATTTGTCTGAAATGGGTATAAGTATTTCAGGTTTCTTTGGACTGGTGTTATAATGATCTATAATATATTTCTTTTCTTTTTTTTTTTTTTTTGACAGGCAGATTTGACAGTGAGAGACAGAGGGAAAGGTCTTCCTTCCGTTGGTTCACCCCCCCCCCACAAATGGCCACTACTGTCGGCACACTGCACCGATCCAAAGCCAGGAGCCAGGCACTTTCTCCTGGTCTCCCATGTGGGTGAGGGGCCCAAGCACTTGGGCCATCCTCCAAAGCCTTCCTGGGCCACAGCAGAGAGCTGGACTGGAAGAGGAGCAACCGGGACTAGAACCCGGCGCCCATATGAGATGCTGGTGCTGGAGGCAGAGGATTAGCCAAGTGAGCCATGGCTCTGGCCCCCCTATTTTCTGTATATATATAAATTTACATCTCTTTGCTTGTCTTAAAATGCCTATCTGTATATCTTAAGTTGACAGATATGTCTTTACCATATAAAATGAAGTTTGGAACTACTTATACACTGAGGAATAGATAAATTAAGCTAATTAATGATATGCATTTTGTCACATACCTATTTTTAAATATTTTATTTATTTATTTATTTGAAAGACAAAGTTATAGAGGGAGGAGATAAGGCAGAAGAGGCAGAGATTTTTTCTTCTGTTGGTTTACTTTTCAGATGGCCACATGGCAGGACTGGGCTAGGCCAAAACCAGGAACCTGGAACTCCATCCTGGTCTCCCACATGGGTACAGGAGCCTAAGGATTTGGCCATCTTCCACTGTTTTCCCAGGTGAATTAGCAGGGGGCTAGATCAGAAGTGGAGCAAGTGGGCCATGAACCAGCACTCGTGGAATGTTGGTATAGCAGATGGTTGCTTAACCCACTGGGACACAATGCCAGCCCCCACATACTTATTTTTTATGGTAAAATGCTAAAATATAATCTCTTCATTAATGTAAATAGAATACATTGTTATTAATTTTTGTCACTATATTGTACATCAGACCTCTTAAAATTATTCTTCTTATACAGATGAAATTTTTATCCTTTGGCCAGCGTGACCTCAAATCCCCTCCAGTGTGTCATTTTTTTTAAAGAAAAGATCTATTGGGGCCAGCACTGTGGCTCAGTGGGTTAATGCCCTGGCCTGAAGCACTGGCATCCCATTTGGGTGCTGGTTCTAGTCCCCGCTGCTCCTCTTCCAATCCAGCTCTCTGCTGTGGCCTGTCATAGCAGTAGAAGATGGCCCAAGTCCTTGGGCCCCTGCACCTGCTTAGCAGACCTGGAAGAAGCTCCTGGCTCCTGGCTTCAGATTGGCGCAGCTGTGGCCATTGCAGCCATCTGGGGAATGAACCAGCTAATGGAAGACCTCTCTCTCTGTCTCTACCTCTCTCTGTAACCCTGTCTTTCAAATAAATAAAATAAATCTTAAAAAAAAGATTTGTTTATTTAATAGGCAGAGTAACAGAGAGGTAGAGGCAGAGAGAGAGAGAGTGAAGGTCTTCCATCTGCTGGTTCACTCTCCAGATGGCTGCAATGGCTGGAGCTGTGACTATCCAAAGCCAAGAGCCAGGAGCTTCTTCCAGGTCTCCCACATGGGTACAGGGGCCCAAGGACTTGGATCATCTTCTACTGCTTTCCAAGGCCATAGCAGAGAGCTGAATTGGAAGAGGAGCAGCCAGCCGGGACTAGAACCAGCGCCCTTATGGGATGCTGATGCCGCAGGCAGAGGATTAACTTACTGTGCCATGGCGCTGGCCCCAACGGTCTTTTTTTTTTAAGGCTTATTTTTATTTATTTGAAAGGCTGAGTTATTGAGAGAGGGACAGAGCTTCCATCTGCTGGTTCATTCCACAAAGGGCTGCAATGGCTAGAGCTGGGTCAATCCAAAGCCAGGAGCTTCTTTTGGGTATCATGTGCGTGCAGGGGCCCAAGCAGTTGGGCCATCTTCTGCTTTTCCAGGCTCATTTAATGGGGAGCTGGATTAGAAGTGGAGCAGCTGTGATTTGAACCAGTGCCCATATGGGATACTGGCACTGTAGACAGTGGCCTAACCCGCTATGCCACAGTGCCAGCCCCATCTTAACTTTTAATTTTCCTATGTTACTCTCTTTTTTGTATAAACCTTTTTTTATTTGGGTAGCATGTCCCAAAACAGGTCAGTTAGTAAAAATAGATTCAAGAGAATACAGTCTGATGCATAGCCCTCCTTCCCCAAAAATAACCCTGGTGGGTAGAAATCTCCCTATCCACTTGGGCTCCTCCAGTATTAAACAAAAAAAAGTTTTGGTAGCTCAGTATTTATCATCTGTGCCTGGGGCACCATGTCCATGTTCCATATTCCCAAGGTGCAGCAGTGGTAGGTGGCCCCAGCTCTCCAACAGTCCCCCGACACACATCCCGGAAAACATTGCTGCTCTCCACTCTCCCCCAAGGATCTGGGACCAAATTAAAGCAGATTCCCTCTACTGAGGTGCTGGGCAGGGCTCACTACCACATCACTGTGCTTTGAGAAAGAAGTAAGGAAGCTATTTGGCACTTTAGAAATAGAGGAGTGCGCAGAACTGGAGATGCCCTAGAAGGTAACAAAACTGCTGAGGAGAGACCATTTGGCACTAATCCCCTGGGATAAGGGAAGTGGGGAAACTTATATGAGTAGAAGAGCAGGAAAGTAGGAGGAGTCCACTCCAGTGGCAGGTGCTGGAATTGAAATGGGCTAAACCCAATAGGACACTGACTCAGGGCCCATGTTCTTCTCTTATGTTCTACCTCTAGTTTTCCTAGTGTCAGTCTGTCCCTATCCATAGTCCCTGACCAGTCAGTGTCCTCTGATCATCTCTCTAATGACTTAACTGTCCTGTTTCTTCGGCCAGCCTTTGTCTGCCCACTGCCTTCTCATTGGTCGAGATAATTCCAAAGCCTCCATCCCTACCTCTCAGAGAACTCTTTGGTCCTCAGTACCTCCCTTCCCCATCCCTTCTTTCCCCCCACATACATGGGGTGGGAAGGAAGGGAGGGCAGGGACACTTGTTAATCAACCTCCTCTGCCCCTCTGTTGATGTGTCCTAGATTTGAATGAGGAGCAGGTCAGTGAGCAGAGCAAAGCCTGCTAGGAGCAGAATGACCTTGAGGACCCTCTGCTCAGAAGTGGCCACCTCCTGAGGCAAGATTCCCAGTAAGGTGATATAGGCCAGCTGGTGCAAGGTTCTGCCAACTCTGCCAGAGCTGCACCCAGCCCAGTGCCTAGAGGTGTCATGCTTGAGAAGAGGATCCCACAGCCAGCGACGACCTTTACTCGCAGGTGGCTCTGCAGCAGCCATAGAGACAGGCTAACAGCCAGGATACCCTTGTGGAGCAGCAAAGCCAGATATAGCTCCATGGCCTGAGCCTGGTCCTGCTGCAGCCCCACTGCTAGCCCCTCGAACACTGAGTGCAGGGCCAGAGAGAAGACCAGTACACAGGCACGCAGGGCTGAGGGGGCTGCCGGGGCTCCACGTGCCTGTGGGATGCCTGGACCATCTTGCCAATGCTGTGGCCCACCATGCACTGTTCCCAGCAGAGCCCTTGTTTCTCCTGTGGTGGTAGCCCCGACTGCTCCTTGTAAGCCAGGGTGATCTGTTCCATCACAAGGACCAGGAAGAATCTCATGGCTAAGATGAACTCTTGTAGGAGAAACTGGAGTGTCATGTGCAGGGCTGCCCAGGGCCTCATCTATCATAGCTACGTAGTCAGGCAGCAGGTCCAGGAGACAGGTGGCCAAAAACACCCTCCCCCAAGCAGCTCACTAGGCTCAGGGCTTTCTGGAGGGAACCTGAGGCTTCGTGGCTGGCTCCAGGCTGCCACAGCATGCAGAGGGGCACCAGGCTTCAGAGGAGGGTGAGCACCAGCAGCAGCACCAGGGCCTCCAGCCCCCGGGGCACTGGGGCTCCAAAGCCACAGCCTCTAAGCACCACACCAGGGGCTCTGGCTCTCCCCAGGGTCCTATGGCAGTTGTGGTTCCAGCAACTCTTTGACCTCACCAGGGTCTCACTACCGTTGCTCTTTTAATTGATATATTTAGATAATATGCATTTAATGTTATTTATATCATTAGATTAATATTTTCCATAATTATAATCATTTTCTGTTGTAGTTCTTGTTTTTCTAAAGTCTTATTTTTCTGTTTAATGGGAAGAGAGAGACAGAGAAAGATCTTCCATCTGCTGGTTCACTCCCCAAATTTCTCAAATAGCCATGGCTAGGCCAGGAAAGTTAGGTGACAGGAACTCTGGGTTTCCAACCTGTGTGGAAGAACCCAAGTATTTGAGCCATCACCTGCTGTCTTACAGGGTGTGCATTAACAGGAACTTGAATCAGAAACTGTGTAACCAGGCTCAGTCCAGTCACTTCAGTATGGGATATGATCGTCACAGTGGGCATCTTAACTACTTATTTTAAACTAACATAACAAACCCCAACCCCAATTCTTGTTTTTAAAATCATTTCTGTCATCTTTTTTATTTTTAAAAAGATTTCTGTTTATTTTATTTGAAGAGTAAGAGAGACACAAAGAGAGAGACAGATCTATGATCTGCAGGTTATTCCCCAAATGCCTGCAATAGTTTGGGCTGGTCCTGGCCAAGCCAGGATTTCAATCTAGATCTCAGATTGAGTTGACAGGGATCAAAGTACTTGAGCCATCTCCTGCTTCCCACAGAGGGTGGGTTAGCAGGAAGCTGGAATTGGGAGTGGAGCCAGGACTCAAACACAAGCACTCCAATATGGGATGAGGGTATTTCAAGTACCCTGTTAATAACTATTCCATGCCTACCCCTCTCTTATTTTAATTGAGCTTCCTATGGGATGCCATTTTGTCTCCTCCATTAAGATATCATGGGTATGGGTTTCCTAAATTTTTGTTTTGATAATTTCCCTTGAGTATACAATACATATTTCTAACTGATTTAAAGTCACCTTCAAATAATAATGTATTATTTCTTGGGCACTAAAGGTAAAATGTTCTCTATTCCTTTGCCCTATCCTTTATATAGTTTATTTTTTTAAAAAAGATTTATTTATTTATTTGAAAGAGAGAGAGCGAGAGAGCGGGAGAGGGAGACACACACACACACACACACACACACACACATAGATAGAGAGATCTTCCATCTGCTGATTGACTACCCAAATCGCTGCAATGGCCAGAGCTGGGCAGATCCAAAGCCAGAAACCAGGAACTTCTACTGGGTCTCCCATGTGGGTTCTGGATCCCAAGCACATGGAACATTGTCTGCTAACTTTCCCAGGTGCATTAGCAGGGAGCTTGATCAGAAATGGAGCAGCTGGGACTTGAACACTGCCCATATGGGATGCTGGCTCTGCAGGCAACAGCCTAACCTACTACACCACAGGGCCAGCCCCTAGGTAATTTCTTTTAGCTGTTAAAAGCTGTAATGACCCAGTAAATTGTTGATATTATCATTTTGAATAAAAGTTTATTTATTAGATCTTATGGGAATAAAGTAAATATTTTATAGTACTGTCATTTACTTCTTTCTTTTTTTTACTTTTATTTAATGAATATAAATTTCCAAAGTATGACCTATGGATTACAATGGCTTCCCCCCTATACCATCCCTCCCACCCACAACCCTACCCCCTCCCACTCCCTCTCCCCTTCCATTCACATCAAGATTCATTTTCGATTACCTTAATATACAAAGATCAGCTTAGTATACATTAAGTAAGGATTTCAACAGTTTGCTCCCACACAGAAACATAAAGTGAAAAATAATAGATGATTTTTTTAAATGATGATGAAATCAGATCAGACCTATTGTCATGTTTAATCCCAGTGAGAGTCTAGTTGGGAATTGATAATTTCTTTTTTGTTTTCTTTTTTTGTTTGTTTGTTTACAGAAGATCAGTTTAGTATGCATTAAGTAAAGATTTCAACAGTTTGCACCCCCATAGAAACACAAAGTGAATTATATTGTTTGAGTACTCGTTATAGCATTAAATCTCAATGCACAGCACATTAAGGACAGAGATCCTACATGAGGAGTAAGTGCACAGTGACTCCTGTTGTTGACTTTACCAATTGACACTCCTGTCTATGGCATCAGTAATCTCCCTATGCTCCAGTCATGAGTTTCCAAGGCTATGGAAGCCCCTTGAGTTCTCCGACTCTTATCTTGTTTAGACAAGGTCATAGTCAAAGTGGAGGTTCTCTCCTCCCTTCAGAGAAAGGTACCTCCTTCTTTGAAGACCTGTTCTTTCCACTGGGATCTCACTCACAGAGATCTTTTTGCCAGAGTGTCTTGGCTTTCCATGCCTGAAATACTCTCATGGGCTTTTCAGCCAGATCCGAATGCCTTTAGGGCTGATTCTGAGGCCAGAGTGCTATTTAGGACATCTGCCATTCTATGAGTCTGCTGAGTATCTCGCTTCCCATGTTGGATCACTCTCCCCTTTATTTATTCTATCAGTTAGTAGTAGCAGGTACTAGACTTGTTTATGTGCTTCCTTTGACTCTTAGTCCTTTCATTATGATCAATTGTGAACTGAAATTGATCACTTGGACTGGTGAGATGGCATTGGTACATGCCATCTTGATGGGATTGAATTGGAGTCCCCTGGTATGTTTCTAACTCTACCATTTGGGGCAAGTCAGCTTGAGCATGTCCCAAATTGTACATCTCTTCCCTCTCTTATTCCCACTCTTATGTTTAACAGGGATCACATTTCAGTTAAATTTCAACACTTAAGAATAACTGTGTATTAATTACAGAATTAACCCAGTCATATTAAGTAGAACAGACAAAAAAACTACTAAGAGGGATAATGTATTAAGTTGTTCATTAACAGTCAGGGCTATGCTGATCAAGTCACCATTTCCCATAGTGTCCATTTCACTTCAACAGGTTTCCTTTTTGGTGTTCAGTCAGTTGTCACCGATCAGGGAGAACATATTGTATTTGTCCCTTTGGGATTGGCTTATTTCACTCAGCATGATGTGTTCCAGATTCCTCCATTTTGTTGCAAATGACTGGATTTCATTGTTTCTTACTGCGGTATAGTATTCTAAAGAGTACATATCCCATAATTTCTTTATCCAGTCTACCGTTGATGGGCATTTAGGTTGGTTCCAGGTCTTAGCTATTGTGAATTGAGCTGCAATAAACATTAGGGTGCAGACCGCTTTTTTGTTTGCCAATTTAAATTCCTTTGGGTAAATTCCAAGGAGTGGGATGGGTAGGTCGAATGGTAGGGTTATCTTCAGGTTTCTGAGGAATCTCCAGACTGACTTCCATAGTGGCTTGACCAGTTTGCATTCCCACCAACAGTGGGTTAGTGTCCCTTTTTCCCCACATCCTCGCCAGCATCTGTTGTTGGTAGATTTCTGTATGTGAGCCATTCTAACTGGGGTGAGGTGAAAGCTCATTGTGGTTTTGATTTGCATTTCCCTGATTGCTAGTGATCCTGAGCATTTTTTCATGTGCCTGTTGGCCATTTGGATTTCCTCTTTTGAAAAATGTCTATTGAGGTCCTTGGCCCATCTCTTAAGTGGGTTGTTTGTTTTGTTTTTGTGGAGTTTCTTGATCTCTTTGTAGATTCTGGTTATTAACCCTTTATCTGTTGCATAGTTTGCAAATGTTTTTTCCCATTCTGTCGGTTGTCTCTTCACTCTCCTGACTGTTTCTTTTGCAGTACAGAAACTTCTCAATTTGATGCAATCCCAATAGTTGATTTTGGCTTTGACTGTCTGTGCCTCCCGGGTCTTTTCCAGAAATTCTTTGCCTATGCCAATATCTTGAAGAGTTTCTCCAATGTTCTCTAATAACTTAATGGTGTCAGGATGTAGATTTAGGTCTTTAATCCACGTTGAGTAGGTTTTTGTGTAAGGTGTAAGGTAGGGGTCTTGCTTCATGCTTCTGCACGTGGAAATCCAGTTTTCCCAGCACCATTTATTGAATAGACTGTCCTTGCTCCAGGAATTGGTTTTAGATCCTTGGTCAAATATAAGTTGGCTGTAGATGTTTGGGTTGATTTCTGGCGTTTCAATTCTGTTCCATTGGTCTATCCATCTGTTTCTGTACCAGTACCATGCTGTTTTGATTACAACTGCCCTGTAGTATGTCCTGAAATCTGGTATTGTGATTCCTCCAGCTTTGTTTTTGTTGTACAAGATTGCTTTAGCTATTCGAGGTCTCTTGTGCCTCCATATGAATTTCAGCATCATTTTTTCTAGATCTGAGAAGAATGTCTTTGGTATCTTGATTGGGATTGCATTGAATCTATAAATTGCTTTTGGGAGAATGGACATTTTGATGATATTGATTCTTCCAATCCATGAGAATGGAAGATTTTTCCATTTCTTGGTATCCTCTTCTATTTCTTTCTTTAAGGTTTTGTATTTTTCATCGTAGAGATATTTAACATCCTTGGTTAAGTTTATTTCAAGGTATTTGATTGTTTTGGTAGCTATTGTGAATGGGATTGATCTTAGAAATTCTTCCTCAGTCATGGCATTGCTTGTGTGTACAAAGGCTGTTGATTTTTGTGCATTGATTTTATACCCTGCTACTTTGCCAAAATCTTCTATGAGTTCCAATAATCCCCTAGTAGTGTTCTGTGGGTCCCCTAAATAAAGAATCATGTCATCTGCAAAGAGGGATAGTTTGAGTTCTTCCTTCCCAATTTGTATCCATTTAATTTCTTTTTCTTGCCTAATAGCTCTGGCTAGAACTTCCAGAACTATATTGAATAGCAGTGGTGAGAGTGGGCATCCCTGTCTGGTACCAGATCTCAGTGGGAATGCTCCCAACTTTTCCCCATTCAATAGGATGTTGGCTGTGGGTTTTTCATAGATTGCTTTGATTGTATTGAGGAATGTTCCTTCCAAACCCAGTTTGCTTAGAGTTTTCATCATGAACGGGTGTTGTATTTTATCAAATGCTTTCTCGGCATCTATTGAGATAATCATATGGTTTTTCTTCTGCAGTCTGTTAATGTGGTGTATCACATTGATTGATTTGTGAACATTAAACCATCCCTGCATACCAGGGATAAATCCCACTTGGTCTGGGTGGATGATCTTTCTGATGTGTTGTTGCATTCTATTGGCCAGAATTTTATTGAGGATATTTTGCATCTATGTTCATCAGGGATATTGGTCTGTAATTCTCTTTCAGTGCTGCATCTTTTTCCAGCTTAGGAATTAAGGTGATGCTAGCTTCATAGAAAGAATTTGGGAGGATTCCCTCTTCTTCGATTGTTCTGAATAGTTTGAGAAGAATTGGAGTCAGTTCTTCTTTAAATGTCTGGTAGAATTCAGCAGTGAATCCATCTGGTCCTGGGCTTTTCTTTGTTGGGAGGGCCTTTATTACTGTTTCAATTTCTGTCTCAGTTATGGGTCTGTTTAGGTTTTCGATGTCTTCCTGGTTCAATTTAGGTAGGTTGCATGTGTCCAGGAATCTATCCATTTCTGATAGGTTTCCCTGTTTGCTGGCATACAAGTCCTTTTAGTAGTTTCTGATGATTCTTTTTGTTTCTGTGGTGTCTGTTGTTACATTTCCTTGTTCATCTCTGATTTTATTGATTTGGGTCTTTTCTCTTCTTTTTTTAGTTAGTTGGGCCAATGGGGTGTCAATTTTGTTTATTTTTTCAAAAAACCAGCTCCTAGTTTGGCTGATTTTTTGTAATGTTTTTCTTGATTCAATCCTGTTGATTTCTTCTCTGATTTTCATTATTTCTCTTCTCCTACTAGATTTGGGTCTGGTTTGCTGTAGGTTTTCTAGATCCTTGAGGTGAATTGAAAGCTCATCTATTTGGTGCCTTTCCAATTTCTTGATGTAGGCACCTATTGATATAAACTTTCCTCTTAACACTGCTTTTGCTGCATCCCATAAGTTTTGGTATGTTGTGCTGTTATCCTCATTTACTTCCAGAAAATTTTTGATTTCTCTTTTAATTTCTTCTATGACCCATTGTTCATTCAGGAGCATGTTGTTCAATCTCCATGTGTTTGCATATGCTCTAGGGATTCCTGAGTTGCTAATTTCCAACTTCATTCCTTTATGGTCTGAGAAGCTGCATGGTATGATTCTAATTCTTTTGAATTTGCTGAGACTTGCTTTATGGCCTAGTATGTGGTCAATCCTAGAGAAGGTTCCATGTACTGCTGAGAAGAATGTGAAGTCTGTAGATGTAGGGTTAAAAGTTCTGTAGATATCTGTTAGATCCATTTGGGCTATAGTGCCGTTTAAATCTACTGTATCCTTGTTGATCTTCTGTCCTATTGATCTGTCTATTTCTGAGAGTGGAGTATTGAAGTCCCCCAGTACTATTGTATTAGGGTCTAAGTCTCCCTTTAAGTCTGTAAACAAATCTTTTAGATAAACCGGTGCCCTGTAGTGAAGTGCATATACATTGATAATTGTTATATCTTCTTGTTGTATTGATCCCTTAATCATGATATAGTGTCCCTCTTTGTCTCTCTTAACAGTTTTTGTGGTAAAGTTTATGTTGTCTGATATTAAGATGGCTACGCCCACTCTTTTTTCATTTCTGTTGGCATGGTATATCTTTTTCCAGCCTTTCACTTTCAGTCTGTATGGATCTTTGTTGGAAAGATGTGTTTCTTGTAAGCAGCAAATAGATGGGTTTTGTTCCTTAACCCAATCAGCCAATCTGTGTCTTTTAACTGGACAGTTCAGGCCATTAACGTTTAATGTGACTATTGATACATAGTGACTTTGCCCTGCCATTAGCCAAAGATAAGTTCTAATATATGCTTTGAATTCCCTGTGATCTTTTGCTGTGAGCTTTCCTTCCTTTATCTTCTTTCATATTGATGACCGCGTTTCTGTGTTTCTGTGTGTAACACATCTTTAAGCATCTTTTGCAGGGCTGGACGAGTGGCAACAAATTCTTTCAATGTCTGTTTGCTATGAAAAGTCTTTATTTCACCTTCATTCACAAATGATAGTTTTGCAGGATATAATATTCTGGGCTGGCAGTTTTTCTCTCTTAGTACCTGGGCTATATCTCGCTATTCCCTCCTAGCTTTTAGGGTTTCTGATGAGAAGTCAGCTGTGAGTCTGATTGGAGATCCTCTGAGAGTAATCTGACGTTTCTCTCTTGCACATTTTAGGATCTTTTCTTTATGTTTCACTGTGGAGAGTTTAATTACAACGTGTCGTGGTGAGGATCTCTTTTGGTCGTGTTTATTAGGGGTTCTGTGAGCTTCCTGTACTAGGATTTCTCTGTCCTTCTCCAAACCTGGGAAATTTTCTGCTAATATCTCACTAAAAAGGCCTTCTAATCCTTTCTCCCTCTCCATGGCTTCAGGAACTCCTAGAACCCGAATGTTGGGTTTTTTAATATTATCCTTCAGATTCCTGACAATATGTTTTAGATTTGTAATTTCCTCTTCTTTTCTTTGGTCTGACTGTATCCTTTCCTGTTCTCTGTCTTCTAAGTCCGATATTCTCTCTTCTGCTTCACTCATTCTGTTCGTATGGCTCGCTATTGTGTTTTTCATTTGATCTATTGAATTCTTCACTTCAGTCACTATCACAGTTTCCTGTTGTACTAGTTGTTTCGTTTCATTTTGATTCCTCTTTAATATTTCATTTTCACGAGAGAGATTTTCTATCTTGTCCATTAAGGATTTCTGTAGTTCAAGAATTTGTTTTTGAGAACTTCTTAATGTTCTTATCAATTTTTTGAGATCTGCTTCTTGCATTTCTTCTATGTCATCATCTTCATAATCTTGAATTGGGGTGTCTTTTTCATTTGGGGGCGTCATGGTGACTTCCTTGTTTTTATTACCTCGGTTTTTGCGTTTGTTATTTGGCATATTGGAGATATTTGGTTTCTTCACTGTGGTGCTTTTTCTTGTTATACTATGACTCTAGATTAAGTGGACTGTCTGTTTTTGATGGAGCCTTAGAGGCTTGAGATGGGTGTGGCCTGAGAGTTCTGTTTGGTGTGCCAAAGGTGACACTCCCAGGTTAGGCATGGTAGATCTCTCTCTCTCTCTCTCTCTCTCTTTATTTTTTTGATTCAAAAGGGAAGTAATTCCACACAGCTGAACAAAGTTGGAGGTAGTTAGCAGGCAAATGATATACCCACAGGAGCCAGAGATCGGAAGCTCTTTCCCAAGGACCACACAGGGAATCTGTTCGGCCCTCAGGGTGGGCTCAGATTCTCCTTCAGTCTCCCACTGGGTTGCCAAAGTTACGGAATTGTAGCGTCTCTGGAGAGTACTCACGTGAATTCCGTGAGTTCTCTCCCCCACCATGTCTTTTTTCACAGTCTCAGTTCAGTAGCACCACAAATTTACTAGGTCCTAATCTCCTGTTAATTTGCTCTGCCCAGAGTCAGGTTTTTCTGCTAGGCTCAGGGCCGGTGCAGACCTGAGGTCGCTCTGCTTATGACGTATGTCCAAGATGGCGCCTGCTCTTTGTCTTGCTTGCCCTTGAGAGGTGAGCAGAGAGAGAGAAACCCGTGTCCGTACCAGTCACCTGTTTTTTTCTCTCTCTCTCTCTCTTCCAGTTAGCCTGGTGAACTTTTCCCCCCCGGGGGTCGTTCCCTCTAGTCTCCTCTCTCCACTTGCCTGCCGGTGTCTCGGGCTATTGAGGTTCGGCTCACCTCACCTTCCAGCGCTGGTGTGTTGAGTCTGCCGCTGGTGTCCCAAACTGTGGGCTCCCATGCTCTCCACGCAGGTCCGCTGTGAATCACGCGTTCCAGAAGAGTTTCTTCTGCTGTTTCCTCCCCTACTCTTCCTTGAACCTGCAGTATCTCCACTTTTATTAAACTGTCTCTCCCCGGACTATCAGTGTGCTCCCTTCCTATTCCGCCATCTTGCCTCCATCAGTATGTAGTTCTTTTTTTTTTATAAGATTTGTTTATTTATTTGAAAGAGTAACAGAGAGAGCTCTTCCACCTGCTGGTTTACATCCTAGATGGCTACAATGGCCAGAGCAGGGCCAGACCAAAGCCAGGATCCAGAAGCTTCATTTGGGTCTCCCATGTGGACTCAAGGGACCAAGGGCTTGGGTCATCTTCTACTGCTTTCCTAGGTCATAGTAGAGAGCTGGATTGGAAATGGAGCAGCTGGGACTTGAACTGGGCCTGCTAAGCCACAGCACCAGTCTCTCATTTAGCTCTTTAAAAACATTACTTTATGTGACCAGACATCTAAAATTATATGTCTCTTTTTATTGAATGAATTCCTTTTTTGGTTATTTGTTTGAGAAACATAGGGACAGACAGAGACCTCCTTTCCACTGATTTACTCCCCAAATGCTCACAGCTTCCATGTCAAGGACAAGACAAAAGCTGGAAGCGGGAAACTCGATACAGGTTTTCCTTGTGGGTTTCATGAGCTGAATCACTTGAGCCATCACTGCTGCTTCCCAGGGTCTACATTAAGAGGAAGCTGGAGTCATGAGCCACATCCATATCCAGGGATTGAACCCATGTACTCCAGTGAAGGACACAGACTTCTGTACTGTTAGGCTACGTCCCACCCCCATTCTGTGTTTTAACTGTGAGACACAGATACAAAATTGAACACCCTGCCTATAATTCGACAGCAGTATTACAATGAATAAAACAGTATAAGGACCCTTCCATGTGGTTTCAAGGTTAGTTTTACATTAGTGGCATTTCATAATACCAGATTGCCTAGTTGTCACTCAGGTAAGGACTGATCAAAAAATTCAAGGGGAGATCTGGCAATCTGGCACAGCAGGTCAAGCCACCACCTGCAATGCCAGTATGACACATGGGCACCATTTCGAGTCCTGGCTGCTCCATTTCTGGTTCAGATACCTGATAATGTGTCTGGGAAAGCAGAAGTTGATGCTCCAAATACGTGGGCCTCTGCACACCTGTGGGAGACCCAGATAAGGTTCTTTGCTTTAGTCTGGCCCAGCCCCTGCTCTTGCAAACATTTGGGGAATGAACCAGTTGATGGACTATCTCTTTCTCTCTGTCTCTCCCTCTCTCTCTTTACCTCTGCCTTTCAAATAAGTAAATAAATCTTTTTAAAGAAACCAGAAAAAAATTTTAAGGTGGGGGGACCTACATTGTGGTACAGCAATTTAAGCCACTGCTGAGACACTGGCATTCCATTTGAGTCCTGCCTGCTCCACTTCCAATCCAGCCGCCTGCTAATGCATCTGGGAAAGTAGTAGAAGATGGCCCAGGTGCTTGAGTCCCTGCCACCCACATGGAAGGACCAGATGAAAATCCAGGTTCCTGTTTTTGGTAGGGCCCTGCCCTGGCCACCTTGAGTTGTTGATAAGAAGACTGTGTATTTGATTAATCCCCTAAAGTGCTGGAGGACACAGGCTCCTGACTGGTTTTTATGTTATTATATCTAGGATTGTTTCGCAATTTCTTTTTTTTAATTTATTTATTTGAACACCAGAGTTACAGAGAAGCAGAGGCAGAGAGAGAGAGAGAGAGACGGAGAGAGAGAGAGAGAGAGAGAGACGGAGAGAGAGAGAGAGAGAGAGAGAGAGAGGTATCTTCCATCTGTTGGTTCACTTCCCAGATGGCTGCAATGGCCAGAGCTGCACCAATCTGGAGCCAGGAGCCTCCTCTGGGTCTCCCACATGGGTGCAGGAGCCCAAGGACTTGGAACATTTTTGACTGCTTTCCCAGACCATAGCAGAGAGCTGGACAGGAAGTGGAGCAATCAGGTCTCGAACCGGTGCCTTGTATGGGATGCCAGTACTGCAGGCAGTGGCTTTACCTGCTCCACCGCATCACTGCCCCCTCCTACTTTCTGTTTTAGATAGTTAATTGTTATTGTATTGAGATGCTTCTATTTTTTAAAATCTTATTTAAGCAGTTTTTAATTAACATATACTACTTGTACTACTTGTATGCAGTGCAATTATTTTTTAAATTTATTTTATTTATTTGAAAGTCAGATGTAAACAGAAAGAGGGAGAGACAGAGAAATCTGCTATCCACTGGTTCACTCCCTGAAAAGCCACAGTGGCCAGGTTGAAACCAGAAGCTGAGTGTTCCATCTTCGTTTCCCACATATGTAGCAGAGACCAAAGTATTTGGAAATCTGCTGCTGTTTTCCCAGACACATTAGCAGAAAGGTGGCTCAGAAGTGAATCAGTTGGGCTTCAAACTGGCACTCCTAGGCAGTGGCCTGACCCATTGTGCCATAATGCCAGTGACAGTGCAGTATTTGAACAAATAGAGTATAAGCTGATTAAGTCTTTCCATTTTCTTTTCTTTTGTGTTTTGAGCCTGCCAGCTCCTCTCCTCCAGTTCTTTAAATGGCACAAAATATGGGGCTTTACCCACCATGCCACAGTGCCAGCCCCTCCTTTCCTTTTTTTAAATGTCTGAATGATATTCTCTTATCAGTTCTTTTTTTATTTTTTTGACAGGCAGAGTGGACAGTGAGAGAGAGAGAGAGAAAGGTCTTCCTTTTGCCGTTGGTTCACCCTCCAATGGCCACTGTGGCCAGTGTGCTGTGGCTGGTGCAATGCACTGATCCGAAGCCAGGAGCCAGGTGCTTCTCCTGGTCTCTCATGCAGGTGCAGGATCCAAGCACTTGGGCCATCCTCCACTGCACTCCCTCTCCGCACATAGCAGAGAGCTGGCCTGGAAGAGGGGCAACTGGGACAGAATCCAGCGCCCTGACCAGGACTAGAACCCAGTGTGCCAGTGCCACAGGTGGAGGATTAGCCTATTGAGCCATGGCGCCGGCCCTCTTATCAGTTCTTTCACTAATAGACACCTAGATGGATTCTGTGTCATGGCTACTGTGACTTGCATTACAGTGGGAGAAAGACTATGCTCTGATATGCTGATTTCATTTTCTTCTGAAATATTTAGTCAGGAGTAAGATAGCTGTGCCATATGGAGGTAATTTTATTTATTTTAGAGTGACCATTCTTTTCTGCAGATTGCCTATGTTAATTTGCATTTCCATCCACAGTGTATAAAATTCATTTTCATATCCTCAGCATTTAAAACATTTTTGGGGGGGTAAGATGATTTTTTAAAAAGATTTATTTATTTACATTAAAAGGCAGAGTTACAGACATGCAGAGGTCTTTCATTCTTTAGTTTACTCCCCAGATGGCTGCAATGGCTGGAGCTGGGCTGATCCAAAGCTAGGAGCCAGGAGTCCCCCTCCAGTCTACCATGAAGTTGCAGGGGCCAAGGGTGTGGGTCATCCTCTACTGCTTTCCCAGGCCATAGCAGAGAGCTGGATAGGAAGTGGAGCAGCCAGTACTGGAACTGGCACCCCATGGGATGCCAGAACTGCAGGAAGAGGCTTTTTTTCCCCAAGATTTACTTGCTGGGGCCAGTGTTGTGGCACTACCTGCAGCACTGGCATCCCATATGAGTGCTGGTTCGAGTCCCGGCTGCTCCACTTCTGATCCAGCTCTCTGCTATGGCCTGGGAAAGCAGTGGAAGATGGCCCAAGTCTTTGGGCCCCTGCACACATGTGGGAGACCCAGAAGACTCTTTTGGCTTCAGATCAGCTCAGCTCTGGCCGTTATAGCCATTTGGGGAGTGAACCAGCAGAATGGAAGACCTCTGTCTCTGGCTTTACATCTCTCTGTAACTCTGTCTTTCAAATAAATAAAATAAATCTTTAAAAAATATTTATTTATTTGAAAGTCAGAGTTACTCAGAAAAGGAGAGGCAGAGAGAGAGAGAGAGAGAGAGATCTTCCATCCACTGGTTCACTCTAATTGACTGCACCAGCCAGAGCTGGGCCTATCCAAAGCTAGGAGCCAGGAGCTTCTTCCGGGTCTTCTACACAGTTGCAGGGGCCCAAGCATTTGGGCCATCTTCCACTGCTTTTGCAGGCCACAGCAGAGAGTTAGATCATAAACGGAGCAGCCAGGACTCGAACCGGTGCCCATATGGGATTCTGGCACTTCAGGCAGTAGCTTTACCCGCTATACCACAGTGCCAGCCCCACGTGCTGGCTTTACTTGATACTCCACAGTGCTGGCCCTAATATTATGTTTTGATTTGTGTTTATTTAATGGCTAATGACATAGATCATTTTCTCACATGTTCTTACCATTTATATTTATTTTTTCTGGGAAATATCTATGCAGATCCCTGCCCATTTCTTTTCTGCATGAAATTCTGGCCTCAAAGAGTTAGGGAAGACTCTGTGCATTTCAGCTTTTTGGAATAGCCTGAGAGGTATCATGCTATTTCATTTTTAAAATCTGGTAGAGCGCTGGTGCTGCAGCTCACTAGGGTAATCCTCCACCTGTGGTGCTGGCACTCCAGGTTCTAGTCCCAGTTGCTCCTCTTCCAGTCCAGCTCTCTGCTGTGGCCTGGGAAGGCAGTGGACAATGGCCCAAATGCTTGGGCCCTGCACCCACATGGGAGACCAGGAAGAAGCACCTGGTTCCTGGCTTTGGATCAGTGTAGCTCCAGCCATAGTGGCCATTTGGGGGGGGGGGTGAACCAACAGAAGGAAGACCTTTCTCTCTGTCTCTCTCTCACTGTCTAACTCTGCCTGTCAAAAAAAAAAAAAAAAAAACACCACCTAGTAGAGATTGGTAGTAAAGCCATCTGGTGCTAACCTTTAATATGTTTGGAGACTTTGATTCCTGTTACTCATTATTGACCCATTCATGTGTTCTCTGCCTTTGTGGTTCAGTTTTGATAAGCTATATGTATCCAGAAATTAACCATTTCTTTTAGGTTTTCAGTTTGCTAGTGTAGTAGTTCTTTTCTTTTTAATTTATTTTATTTACTTGAAAGATAGAGTTACACAGAGAGAGGTAGAGACAGAGAGAGAGGTCTTCCATCCACTTATTCACTCCCCATATGGTCATAAAGGCTGGAGTTGTGCTGATATGAAGCCAGGAGCTTTTTCTGGGTCTCCCACATGGGTACAGGAGCCCAAGGACTTGGGTCATCTGCTGCTGATCTCCCAGGCCATAGCAGAGAGCCATATCAGAAGAGGAGCAGCTGGGACTAGAACCAGTGTCCATATGGGATGCTGGGCTTCAGGCCAGGGCATTATCCCACTGCACCACAGTGCTGGCCCAGTGTGGTAGTTTTTAATAGTCTCTAGTGATCTGTTGTATTTGTATGATAATATCTTCTTTTTTTTCTTTTGTTTCTTTGAATCTATTCCTTGTTTTCTTAGTGTAGCTAAAGAATTATTTTGCTTTCTAAAGAAGCAACTGTTGATTTTATTGATTTTTAAAGTTGCTTAAGATTATTTCTTACTTCTGCTCTGATCTTTATTAACTTTTTTCTACTGCCATTTGTTCTGGCTCATTCTTATTTTCTAGGTCCCTGTGATGAGTAGGTCGGTTGCTTATTTGATAATTTTCTGTTTTTGATGTTTGGCCACCTGACACCATACTTTTAGTTTCTTTTTTCTTTTTGCATTCCTTCAACATTTATTCATTTTTAAAAAGAGATAGTGGCTATTAATACCTCTGAGCACCCACTTTGAGACTTTTTATAAACAATTAACCATTTTTCCCACAACTAAATCCTGTACATACTTTTTTACAACTTCCTTGTTTCTTTACTTTTAATATTTTTTTAAAAAATTTATTTAATGTATGTAAATTTCATGTATTTCCTATATGCAGATTTGGGAACATAGTGATACTTCCCATCCCATACTCCCTCCCACCAATGCTCACTCTTCTTCCTTCTCCCTCTCCCATGCACATTCTTAATTTTTACAGAGATCTACTTTCAGTTAATTTATATTGATAAGATTTACCTCAACTGTTGTTCCTCAACAGTTGAAACAAGGGCTGTAAACAATCATCAAACCTCAAAGTGTCAATTTCACTACAATAGATTACCTTATAGGTACTCTATTAGTTACCACAGATCAGGGAAAACATATGGTATTTGTCTTTTTGGGACTGGCTTATATCACGAAGTAAAATGGTTTCCAGATGTATCCATTTGGATTCAAATGACTCTTCTGTGTAGTGTTCCATAGTATATAGTACCATAATTTCTTTATCCAGCCTTCATTGATGGGCATCTGAGTTGATTTCATATCATGAATTGAGTTGCAATGAACATGGGAGTACAGAAAACTCTTTAATATGCTAATTTCATTTCCTTTGGGTAAATTTCCAGGAGCAGATGACTGGGTCTTATGGTAGGTCTATATTAAGATTCCTGAGGTACCTCCAATACTGTCTTCCACAGTGGCTGTACAAGTATACATTCCCACAAAGAGTGGATTAGAGTACCTTTTCACCCACATCCTCACCAGCATTTATTGTCTGTTGGTTTCTTATGACAGCCATGTTAATTAGGGTGTGGTGAAGCCTCATTTTGGTTTTGATTTGCATTTCTGTTGGCCATTTGAATTTCCTCTTTTGAAAAATGCCCTCAGGGCCATTACTGTGACACAGAAGGTAAATCTACAGCCCGTAGTGTGTGCTTCCCATATGGGTGCCAGTTTAAGTCCCAGCTGCTCCACCTCCAATCCATCTCTCTGCTGTGGCCTGGGAATGCAGTAGAAGATGGCCCAAGTCCTTGGGCCCCTGCACCCACATGGGAGACCGGGAAGAAGCTCCTGGGTCCTGGCTTCAGATTGGCATAGCTCTGGCCATTGTGGCCAAATAGGGAGTGAACCAGCAATGGAAGACTCTCTCTCTCTCTCTCTCTACCTCTCCTTCTCTCTGTGTGTAAATATGACTTTCAAATAAATAAATAAATCTTAAAAAGAAAAAAAAGTCTTTTCCCATTTCTTAACTGGATTGTTTTGTTGTTGAGTTTGCGAGCTCCTTATACATTCTGGATATTAATCCTTTATTGGTTTGATAAATTGCAAATATTTTCTTCCATTCTGTTGATTGACTCTTCAGTTTGCTGAGTGTTCCTATTGCAGTGCAGAAGCATCTCAGCTTTACACAATCCCATTTGTTAATTTTGGCTTTGATTGCTTGTGTTTCTGGTGTCTTTTCTAAAGAAGTCTTTGCCTATGGCAATGTCGTGCAGAGTTCCCCAGTGTCCTCTAGCAATTTTATTGTATAAGGTCATAGATTTAGGTCTTTGATTCATTTTGAGTAAATTTTTGTGTAAGGTATAAGGAAGGGGTATTGTTTCATATATCTGCACAGGGAGAACCAATGAGTTCTTTGGCTTTATTTCTTGCAGGACTTATCTTCCTCTTCCCCATGCTTTAAAAATATTTATTTATGTAAATGTTTATGTATTTTTGTTTGTATATTATGTCTATTTATGTATTTATTTGAAATGCAGTGTGGCAGAAGGCAAGATCTTCCGTCCAGTGGTCTGTTTCCCAAATAGGTAGGCCAGAAAGATAGAACTTCATGTGAGTCTCCCACACAGGTGACTGTGCCCTAAGTACTTACTCCTTCTGCCACCTTCCCAGGCACATTGGAAGGGAGCTGGTTTGGAAGCCAAACAATCAGGACTCAAACTATTACTCTGATATTTGATACCAGCATTGCTAGCAGCAGCTTAGCCTGTTATACCACAATGTCTATCTTTCTTCCCCGCTGTTCTTTTTTTTTTTTTTTTTTTTGACAGGCAGAGTGGACAATGGCCTGTCAAAGTGGACAATGGCTGCCGCGGCCGGCGCGCTGTGGCCGGCGTGCTGTGGCCGGCACACCACGCTGGTCTGATGGCAGGAGCCAGGTACCTATCCTCGTCTCCCATGGGGTGCAGGGCCCAAGTATTGGGCCATCCTCCACTGCACTCCCTGGCCACAGCAGAGAGCTGGCCTGGAAGAGGAGCAACCAGGACAGAATCCGGCACCCTGACCGGGACTAGAACCCGGTGTGCCGGTGCTGCAAGGCAGAGGATTAACCTAGTGAGCCACGGCACCAGCCTCTTCCCCGCTGTTCTAATACAACATCGCAAGTATTAAAACTGTAACTTTTTCTTCCTTGATCTTGTAAACAGGAGAGTTTCCTCTAAATAAAATGTGCTGAATTATTGACTCTCTCCTTTACAGGTTTCCTCAATCCAGTGTGGCCTTTTATTTTGGTTGCCTTTCAATTCCTCCTAATGGCTGTGTCTAAGTTTTGTTGAATTTCATGTTTTTTTCCTGTGAAAGTTCATCTTGTGAAATACTTTGTTATCAGCATGATACTTTTCAGACGTTGATAGTATAAAAACTGTCTTCTGTCTTCTACATTTAATCTTGTTTTTTCATTATGTCTGCTCTTAGTTTAAGTCTCCAGTCTTATTTTTTGCTGTGCATATCAAATCTTACATAATAATTTATATAAAGAAGTTGATAAATAGGCCTACAAGTCATATTTTGCTTATTGCTTTTATATATGGAATGTGTGCTCTTTTTTGACTTTATTTTTTGTAAGATTTTAAATGCTTTTGTGGTTCACAATAGCCATCTCTTTTCAAATATTTATTTATGTGTTTGAGAGGCAGAATTTCAGAGAAAGAGAGAGAGAGAGACAAAGATATTGATATCTTCCATCTATTGGATCACTCCCCAAATGGCTTCAATAGCTAAGGCTGGACCAGGCTAAAACCAGGAGCTAAGAACTCCATCTGGGTCTCCTATTTGGGTGGCAGGGCCCCACACTGTGGATTATCCTCTGCTGCCTTCCCTGATGCATTAGCAAGGAGCAGGATTAAAAGTGGAGCAGCCAGCTCCTTGAGTCATCATCTTTTACTTGCAAATCATATTATACCTCTTTATAATATGTGGTTTATGCTGTGTTGACACTGAAGTTTGGGTATCATGAATGTCTAAGATGACTCTAAGGTGCAGTGTTTCCTCAAGAGACTAAAAAATTCAGGAAAGTCTTCATATTCATATCCCCATTTATTACTATAGAGAGATCTACTAAAGTGAGCTGAGAAATGAGCTGGATCTAGATCCACCATATGGGTGGCAGGTGAACAAGCACTTGAACCATTACTTCTGCCTTCTTAGGGTCTGCACCAGTAAAAACTTTTGGTTAGGATTCAGAGCTGGGCCTTGGGCATCCTAACAGCTATGCTGAATGCCCTGCTCCATCTGATGACATTTACGTTATATTCAGATCTTTTAATTTTTGTGATTTACCCTAATAGGAGAACATTTCAGAAGATTCTTTGTATTTTGTAGGTATAAGTTGCATTTTGATCATAATCATTTGCATTTATCTTTGATTTGATTAATAGCTCTCATAGTGCTGAATAATTGTGTTCATGTAGCATCCTTGTGTCCCAGTGTTTCCTCTTGAACTGTGATACTGTTTGGGAGGCTAAGATATATACAGTATATCATGTTAAAAAAATGCACTGAAATCTCTTTTACTGAGGGTGTGTTTTACAAATGGAATATTTGAAAATATATTTTTCAAGGGCTGACACTGTGGCGTAGTGGGTGAAGCTGCTGACTAAAGTGGCAGCATCCCATATGGGTACTGGTTCAAGTCTCACCTGCCCTATTTCTGATCCAGCTCTCCAGCTGTGGCCTAGGAAAGCAGTCAAGGATGGCCTAGGTCCTTGGGCCCCTGCATCCATGTGGGAGACCAGGAAGAGGCTCCTGGCTTCGGATTGGCACAGCTCTGGCTGTTGCAGCCAATTGGGGAGTGGACCAGTGGGTGGAAGACCTCTTTCTCTCTCTGCCTCCCCTCTCTCTGTGCAACTCTGACTTTCAAGTAAAATAAATAAAGCTTAAAAAAAAGAAAATATATTTTTCAAATCTATATGGATGATCAAAGAATGTTTTTTTTTTCCCTGTGGAACCAGAAATATGATGAGATATTTAGAGTGAAAATAAAATACAATTCCTTTGGTAGTAAAAATGTTGAAATCATATATGCTCATTAGTAGACTCTTTATAATTAAGCTTTTCTGTATCTCACAAAGAAATTTGACAAATTCATTGTCTGTTATGTCATTCTAGTACTATTTGCTTTTCTGCTCTTTATGTTAGCTTACACTGGAATCATTCATTCTGATGGTGTCAAGCATCAGTGAAATTCTGCTGCTTTCCAAATTTTTATCTGCAGTCTAGATTTCAAACTCTAGGTTATATGTTGGTTGCTATTTGAATGTGTCCACATATTTGACTACAGAAACTTCAAAACAGTTTGTCTAAGTTCAGTGTCATTTCTTTCTATCATATTCTTTGTATTTTCTCCTAATTTCTATTTACAATGCAAGTGTCTACCAGCCCTTCATGCATATAACATGTAATTAAACTCCATGTTTCACCTTTTACACAAGAAATTAACACTGAATTCTGTTCCTGCTTTATTGATTCCTTGTTTGGTTTTTTAAATTTATTTATTTGAAAGATGGAGAGAGAGAGAGAGAGACACTTACATCCATTGGTTCACTCCCCAGATGGATACAATGGCAAGTGCGGGACCAGGCTGAAGTCCAAAGTCCAGAGACAGAGGCTTCACCCAGGTCTTCCAAGTGGGTGACAGGAGCCCAAACATTTGGGCCACCTTTCTCTGCCTTTCTCAGACCATTAGTAGGGAGCTGGATCAGAACTGAAGTAGCCATGACATGAACTGGCACCCATATGGGTTGCTGGCATCAGAGAGAAGTTTTGCCTGCCACACCACAATGTCAGGCCCTCTCTCTTCCTTTTTATAATGAGTTCCTTTTGCTATTTCTTATTGCTCTCTGTTATATGGCTAGTGCTAATGTTTCTCATTTTTCCTGTAATTCTCCATTTAGCTCTTATCGTTCCCTTCCAGGGTGTCATTTTTTTATAAGATTTATTTATTTAAAAAACAGTTACAGATGGAGAGAGACAGAGAGAGAGATGGATACTTTACACTCCCCCCCCCCCCCAAAAAAAAAAACCACCACTCTGCAGCAACTAGTTCTGGATCAGGCTGAGCTAGGAGCTTCTTGTTCTCTTACGTGAATGAAGGAGCCCAAGCACTTGGAACATCTTCTCCTGCTTTCCCAGGTGCATTACCAGAGAGCTGGATTGGAAGTGGAGCAGTTGAGAATCAAACCAATGCCCAAATGGGATGCTGGCATTTCTGGTGGGACCTTTACGCACTCTGGACGCCAGGATATGATTTTAAAATGTAAATCTGGTCAAGTAATTGCCCCTTTCCCCAAGTATTTCCTGTGTTTTAGGTAGTGGGTGATCATTTTCATCTGAATAATAACTGTTTTGTTTGTTGGAAGAAATATGGGCAATTTTATAGAACCAACTAGCACATACAAATTTTTATTTTTGTTATTAGATTAAGTATGTAACTAAAGAATCACTCATTTATTAGCTTCCTGAGCACCTTTTAGGAACCCAGATGTGGTTCAGTTTGTAGTGCCATTCACCTGGCCTCTGTTACTTGTGCTTGTCCTGCCTGACTTGTGTTGCATCATAGTCATAAACACATTGTTACAGATATAATCTTTGGTGGTTTATTAAGCTGTAACCTGATAATACAAAAACTGTTTTTTAAAGCAAAATTCATTACCCTGAGGTACACTGAACATGTTTCTCTTAGTTCATCTAACATGCTATTTCAGTATGTGTTCACACTTATGCCTACAGATTACATTGTCAGCTCCTTCCAGAATTATTAGGCAGAAAGTCTTTCCATATACATTAGAAAGTTTCTATTATAGTGATATTAGAATTATAAAACAAGTAGAGTCATTATTTTCACTGTGGTTTTGCTTTCTTGTGCTATATCATATACAAAATAGGCCACATCTTATGTAAGAGGCATATAAGACACATATAGAAGAGTGCATTCTCAGTCTTCTTTTGTGACCCAGAACTGATATGTTGATGAGAGATGTACTGTTTTAGGCATTGGTGTCATTTGAAGACCTGGCTATGAACTTCACCTGGGAGGAGTGGCAGGGCCTGGCAATGCTCAAAGAATCCTCTACAGGGATGTGATGCTGGAGACCTAAAGCTGCCTGCTGTCATTGGGTGAGTGAAACTGTTCAGTCACACAGAGTTGGTATGGTTTATTATGGTTTATTATATTAATGTGTTAAGGGAAAAGCCATATAAAGCTCACAAATAAATATCTTTTATGATTATGTTAAATCATGCCACTGAGACAACAAAGATAACAAGTCCTTCATTTCTTTTACATGAACATTCCAGGAGAAACAGTTAGATGTGATTCATGGAAAGTTTTTTTTTTTTCATTTCAGTAGCCCATAAAAGAGATGACCTGATTGGGACCAACCAGGAAAATGTAAACATAAGTTTGATTACAGATGTAATGACAAATAACATATCAGTTCACAAGAGAGTTAAGAAAAACACCTAGTTTAAGTCCGAGCCATGTTCCAAAACTGATTATCAAAAAGGGAGTTAAACCTGAGGCATTCAGTGCATTCTATGATGTGTATCTGCCTAATGGGCCTAATGAGATGGAAGCTGGAGAGAAATCTGGTGATAGTAACGTACCTGGGAACTCTTTCCAGTGCTGTGAACCTGCTAGTCAACCTCATAAGATTCAGACTGTGCAGCAGGCATTAGAACATGGTGGACAAAAAAAAAAGATTTAAAGCGTAAGAAGGTAGTCTTTACATTTGAGAGGGTTCATATGGAAGACACCTCTGAAAAGTCAGTTGTCTTTGTCGGAAAGATAACTCAGATAGGAAATAAAACTTTTCATAAAAATTCCAACCTCAGTAAGCATCAACAAACCCACACAGCAGAGAAACTCTATGAATCTAGTGAGTATTAAGAAACTATCTGGCACAAATCAGACATTACAATAAACCAGAGAATGTATACAGGAAAGAAACCTTATGTGTGTAAAGCCAATGAAAATCTTTCAGCTGTAAATATTGCTGTACTATCCATTACAAAACTCACATATGAGAAAAGCCCTTTGGGTGCAATGAATGTGGACAGGCCAATTACCAGGAGTTGGACCTCACTAGACTTCAGAGTTAACATGGTGGCAAAACCTTATAAGTGCAATAAATGTGAAAAAGCCTTTGGCTGGAAATCACACCTCACATCATATCAGAGGATTCATACAGAGGAGAAACCTTAGGAATGTAATGTGTGTGGAAAAGCTTTTAGTAATCAGTCACTCCTCTGTATACATCGGAGAATTCATACAGGGGAGAAACCTTACAAATGTAGTGAATGTGGGAAAGCCTTTTGCTGGAAGTCACACTTCCTAACACATCAGAAAATTCACACAGGGAAGAAACCTCATGAACATAATAAGTGTGGAAAAGCCTTTGTCCAGAAGTCATATTTAACTTTGCATCAGAGAATTTATACAAGAAAGAAACCTTATGAATGTAATATGTGTGTGAAAGCCTTTTGGTGCAAGTCAGACCTCGTAAAACATGAGAGAATCGACACAGGGGAGAAGCCTTTTAAATGTAGTGAATGTGGGAAAGCCTATAGCCAGAAGTCCCAACTCATTGTACATCAGTGAGTTCACACAGGGGAGAAACCTTATAAATGTAATGTGTGTGGACAAGCCTTTTGTTGCAAGTTGTTGCTCAGTATACATCAGAGAATTCACACAGGAGAGAAACCTCATATGTGCAATCAGTATGGGAAAGCCTTTTGCAATAAATCAATTCTTAACACATCAGAGAAGTCATATAGGAGAGAAACCTTATGAATATAATAAATGTGGAAAAGCCTTTTGCCAGAAGTCACATATCCTAAGACATCAGAGCATTCACACAGGAGAGAAACCTTATGAGCGTAATATGTGTGGAAAAGCCATTGCCAGAAGTCAAACCTCATAATACACCAGAGAATTCACCCAGGGGAGTACCTCAACAGTGATCAGAGAGCTTTCACAAAGAAAAAGAAAGCCCTGGCATTATAATGAATATGAAAACTCTTTTTGCCAAAAGTCAGTCTTCAACTTAGATCAAGAGACTTCAGAAATAAGAAAGTGTGCATACATAAGAAAACTTTCTACCATTAGTCATTTCTCCCTATCAGTGTACTTGTACATAGGAAAAATCCAGTGACTAATGGAAGTGGAAAAACCATTTCTATACAGCAAATTTGAATAAAGTCACAGATGGCATTGCAAATTTAACTTGGGGCCTGCATTATGACACAGCAGGATAAATCATTGCTTGTAATACCACTGTCTCTTTATTAGCACCAGTTTGAGTACCAGCTGATCCACATCAAACCTAACTCACTGCTAATGTTCCTGGGAAAGCAGTGCAAGATGACCTAATTGCTCGTGACCCTTCATCCATGTGTGAGACTTGGAAGGAGTTGCAGGCTCCTATCTTTGTCCTGGCCCAGACCTGGCCATTCTGCTCATTTGGTGAGTAAAGCAGTGTATAGATCTTCTTCCTTTCTTGGAACTCCAGGTCAAGTAAATAAGTCTTCATCAAATAAAATATAATTTGTATGGAGAAACCCTTTAGTGGAATCACAGCTTGGCAGGTATTATGCAGTTCACATGTGGGAGTAATACTCCTGACAGAGATGAACTAAGAGTTCTTAAATACTACTTTTCTTCTCTTTTGCATAAGAATTCTATGTTTTTTGTTTCCACTTATTGAGTAGGACCAAGAAAATGAGCTGCACCTCCACATATAAATTCTGATAACAAATATTCAGTTTATAACACCTATTTGAAGTACCACCTTCAACAATTATAATTATTTGGTGAAATGATTTTGTTGTCTACCCATGATTCCTTCCTCAAATTAGTACAAACCAGTGGTGTAATCACAGGTATGTCATAGGCCAGTCATAATCCTGTACTCTCATAGCACTGGGTGATGAGAATTTTTTCTAGGGTTAGAATGAGTCTCTGTTGGCCTCTAACTCATGAGAGTGATATATCTGTATATGTCTGGATTTGCCTAACATAGGTCTTTCTGTATATTCAGTTAAGGTGTGACATCACACACAGCACTTATTTATAAAAGGATAACCTTATGTCTTACAAGTTGCAAATTATTTTTCTCTCTGACATTGCTCACACCCTTGAGTGTGTTCTGTCCCTTTAAAAATGTTTCTTTCCTGAGGAACTGATTTTTAAAAATTTAAAGTATACACATTTCATGTACTTCATAGATACAGATTTAGGAACATGGGGATACTTCCTACCCTATCTGTACTCCCACCCAGGCTCCCACCCTTCTTCTCCCTCTCCTATTTCCAGTTTTAATTTTTACAAAGATCTAATTTCAACTTACTTTATACTCATAAGATTAATTCTACACTAATTAAAGCGTTCAACATGTAGTATGAAGAAAAGAACTGTTTCTCAACAGTAGAGACAAGGACTGTATACAGTTGTTGAATCTGAAAATACCAATTTCTTTTACATTACCTTTTAGGTACTCCATTAGTTAACACAGATCAAGGAAAAAATATGGCATCTGGAAAACAAGAAGTTGTACTGAAATGTAGCCAAAGTGTCCCCATTACAACAGAAAAGCTGAGACATAAATATTACCCCTCTCCACAATGTGACCTGCAGTTTTATTTACATATTGTGTTTATTTCTCTTCCTGATTTACAAGTTCCTTTCTGTGATCTAAGGACATACTCGAGATGGAGTTTTTATCTAGGTTATATGGCCTTTCCTTGCTGATTGTGCTGCAAATGTGACAGATGATCTAGCTGCACTTGTTCATTTTCTGTTTTCCATCAACAGGACAGGGTTGTCATCCCTTCCACCTCCACTGCAACCCATTGGGAACAGCTCATTGATGCTATTCAACTTCTAAGTGCTACTGATAAGATGCCAACTTCAAATACCAAGATAAGATTTAAAGACCACTAAGTGCTTATGTGTACTGTTTTGAAAAAATAACTGAAATAGAGGCAAAATAACCATTGCTAATGTCCATCAAGGGTATTTTTCAGGTAGTCAGGAGGAGGACAAGACTTCAAAGGGGACTAGCAGTGGACAGAACAGAAGATGTGCATTGGGTACAGCAATGGCCATGCTCACAGAGTATGAGGGTACTGCACAGCCTCCTAGGTCCCAGTTGTGCAAATTTCAGGAATGCTCAGTTGGATAAAGAGTATGACTGGAGAGGATATTACTGATTGCACACAGCTTGGGTTACATGTAGGAACCTAGGCTAGTCCTTGTACATTCTGTCCATATTATGTGTCTGGTCTCTGATCTGATGCAGAGCAGTTTCAACTCCCAGATGTCTGGACAGCCAGGTTGTGCTGGGAACGATGGTGTGGGTAGGAGCTCATTTGTGTGTTATATTATGTGTAGCTAACCATGAAAGTGGACTGGCATTCTGACTTGCTTGAACTCCTTACCCTTAATATATATATATATAATATATATGACTTGTGTCTGGAAATCAGAGACATTGTTTCAATGGTGATTTGTTTCCTAAACAAGCTGACCCTAAGGCAGAAAAAAGCTGGAAGCCAGGAACTCAATCCATGTCTTCCACATGGGTAGCAGGGACCCAACTGTTTGCTCCATTACTTGCTTTCTCTCAGGGTGCACATTAGCTGGAAGGTGGATTGGAGCAAACCCTGAATGGAAACCTAGGCATTCTTTTATAGGATTTGGCCATACCAAGTAGCTTCTTAACCACTAGGCCACTCTTTTCTAAGCTGAAATCCATTGTGGTCAGGGAATATATTTGTATGGTTTCTATACTTTTAAATTTTTCAGGCTAATTTTATAACCTAGAAAATTGTTTTCTTTGAAAAAATGCATATACGCTTGAATTCATATTCTCTTGTACAATGTAGTATTTGTCATTTGACGTTTTATTTATTTTTTTTTATAATGTTCAAGTGGTCTCCATCTATTTCAGTCTTTCATAATTATTTCCACTTTTCAAATTGGGGTTATTGTCATCTGTAAGTACTGCTATTGAACAGTTTGCCCATTCCTTTATGTTTGTCTTTTTCTTTATATAATATTGAGCATTTTTGTTAGATAAATATGTATGTATATAATTCTTATATCCAGATTGTTTGACACTTTAATTATTATATCTTTCCCCTATTTATCTCTACTAACATTTTTCCATGTTAGTTCTATTCTGCCCAATGTTAAGATGACCAGCCAGTATAGCCATGTTTCTGACATTTTGGTGTATCTTTTTCATTCTTTACTTTTCACATTTTGTGTCTTTGAATATAAAGCTTTTTTCTTGCAGTGTATTATATGATCTTATTTGTTATTTTAGTTTATATGAAAATCTTTGACCTAAAAATATTTACTTGAAAGGCAGAGTGACAGAGAAAGAGTTTTGATTCCTGTTTTCACTTTTCAAATGCTCATAATGGCTAGGGCTGGTTCAATCCAGAAGACAGATACTCCAAGTCTTCCATTTGAGTGATACTTATCGAAGTAGTTTGGCCATCATTCACTGCCTCCTGGGTGTATTATCTAGAAGATGATTGGAACTGCAGAGCAGTGGGAGCCCTCACACCATGTACAGCAGCATCAGATGTGGGCATTGCAACCAAAGGCTTAGCTACTTCACGACAATGCCACCTTCAATCTTTGCCTATTACTTTTTATTTACAACTGACAAATAGTGGTATGTATTTGTAAACAAAATTTAACATTTTAATGAATGTACCTTCTATAATTATTAGTCTAATATATTTATCACTTTATGTACTTTAGAAGCCACTCAAGATTTCAATAGGCAAAACATAGTAGTCTCCACTGTATAGTGCAGCATTGAAACGAATTCCTTCTCTCTACTGGAAATCATATATCCTTTGAAAAATGTCTGCCTTTATCCCTATACTCCCACTTCTGCTGCAAACATGTCGGTAACCATACTTGTACTCTTGGTGTACACAAATTTAACTTTTTCAGTGTGCACATATAAGAAATTTGATGCATTGGTGGCCCGTGCCGTGGCTCAATAGGCTAATCCTCCGCCTTGCGGCGCCGGCACACTAGGTTCTAGTCCCGGTTGGGGCACCAGATTCTGTTCCGGTTGCCTCTCTTCCAGGCCAGCTCTCTGCTGTGGCCAGGGAGTGCAGTGGAGGATGGCCCAAGTGCTTGGGCCCTGCACCCCATGTGAGACCAGGATAAGTACCTGGCTCCTGCCATCAGGTCAGCGCGGTGCGCCGGCCGCAGCTTGCTGGCTGCGGTGGCCATTGGAAGGTGAACCAATGGCAAAAGGAAGACCTTTCTCTCTGTCTCTCTCTCACTATCCACTCTGCCTGTCAAAAAAAAAAAAAAAAGAAATTTGATGCATTTATCTTATTTATCTTTCTATGGCCAGCTTCTGTTAAGAGTTACCTACCTAGTCCTTAAACACAAATCAGTTAATATGAGTTTTTGGAATTGATAAAATAGTGTGGTTTTCAGTAGGTCTTAGAAAGTTGTGCTTCATCCACGGGTAGTACCAGGAATATATGGAAGATAGGTCCTTAAATAATTCTTTATACGTTTCTCCCAGCTAGTCTATAAATTCAGGTAGAACATCAGACTGTTCAAAATTATATTTTAAGGAAAATTACTCCATTGTTCATTGGCACTTTAAATCACTCTGTTCAATTCTCTAATGATTACCCAATAACATAAATTATAGTCTAATCTGAAGATTATACTTTATTCTTTGTCTTACTTGAATAGTCTGACATTTTATAAATTATATATTTGAGAGGTGAAAGGACAGTGAGGTAGAAAAGAGATATATTTAGATTAACTCCCCAAATGCCCATAGAGGCCATGAGGCAAAGATGTAGTCCAGGCTCCCAAATTCATGAGAGGAGCCCAGTAACTGAGTCATCATCACTGATTTCACTGTGAGTGCTGAATCTTGAGTATGGTGGGAACAGACTGGACATGATGTTGACCATGGGCCATACCTGGTATGCCTTAGCATACCACTGGAACATACTCAGGTGGGAACGTTGGCTCACTGTGTCCTCACAAAGGTCATCAGGCAGCAGCCAGGAAGGACATGAAACATCCTTACCCTGACATTCATGAATGTGAGTGTTGTCATGGTTCTGCCCACTCACACATAGACACCGGTGCCTTCTGCATGTGGCTGTCCTCATAGACTACCAGTGTGACAGGGATCCACACAGCAGTCACAGCACTGATCACAGCCCATCCACTGTAAGGAATGGACCTGTAGGTGCCCTTGAGGAATGTTGAGTGACCAGGAAATCCCAGTATGGGTCCTCAGGAGGAGCCTGTGCTTATCTGCAGTCCCAAAAGTGAGGACTCAAGTACCCCCCCAATGTGAGAGTGGACCTCAGATCTCTGCTCCATTGCCTGTGCACCTAAGACCCAATGCATGTGGGTGGAAAGGTAGAACCTTACATCCCTTTGCATATTTTGGCTTCTAGTGATTAGGGCAAGCCTTGGTTCCCAAGACCCAAAGCTGAGGCTTCAGGGAAACCCACCAAGCATGGAGCCTCCTGCCCAAGTGGCACCTTGCTGAGATGGTATCTCTCAGACACCCCCACCTTGCCTTCAAGCTCCTCAGAGGCTGAAATGATGGTACCAATGGGAGCCTTGAAATTCTGAGTGATTCCAGACTGATGTATACATTTACATAAATAAGCACTGTGTATGTGATATTTACATAAGTGGGATTAACGGTGTAACTGATGGATGAGACCCTTGAACTGCAGGGTGTGGGCACAACCAGGAGGAGAGAGGCTCATTAGGGGATTCACAGGGGGAGAGAAAGGCATAAACAAGCAGAGGAGAATAGGATTATCTGGCTTTAGTTGTGTTTAGAAAATTGTAGCTAGTCCTGCATGTTGGAAAGCTGTTGGACCACCCACAGGAGCCTGAGCTTTCTACTCTGGGTACTGTGTGTTTCTGCATGTTAGGGGCAGTCCTTTGCTGCCCAAGTGATGGAGGAGTCCCTAGCACGGAGTGAATGGCATCAGCTCAGCCATCCCCACAGTGGCTGGGATGCTTGAGCTCCCTGGTGCATTGGCTTCCCATTCTTGCTTTCTGACAGCTTCCCACGCAGAGTTCCACTGTCACATCTGGAGCAAAGCCAGGGTGAAGCCAGGCTGAATGCTGAAGGTGTACCTGGGAGTCCAGTAACCTGGTACCTGACAATGGCAGGCAGATTCAGGACTTCCAGGGGTCTGAGTGACCAAGGATAGGGCTTTCAGGAGCTCATATTTATGAGGGTCCAAGGGGAGTATGGGGAAGTGCTGAAGAGGAGGTAATCCTCCTGGCTCCCCTGGAAACATTTGTGGGCACCATGCGAGGTGCTCATATTTGCTTCTGGGGCCTCCACATCATCACCCTCATAGCATTTGGCATCTGCTTGTTCAGTCAGCTGGATAAGAAAGATGTCCAGGCTTGTAAGAAAATTTTCATGTGGCCCCTGGTTAAAGCCAGACATCAGGAGAGTACAGTCTATAATGGTGGTCACACTTTTGCTCCTGAATTAATCACATACCCTCCCCCCAAGCCTTGTAAGCTCTCAGGTTACCCCCTGGACACTGCAGTAACCCCTGCATCTTTGGGAAGGTGTTAAACTAACTTTTGACTAGTTGGGTCATTGAAGACCCCAAGAGGGTATTCAGCTCTTCCAGAGAAGCATAGAATGGCAAAGGGGATACAACAGGTGACCCACAGAGTGGAAAGTCACTAGGAAGGCTTCCTGGAACAGATGCCTGTAAGCCACGGTGAATCAGGGTCAGACTCCATGGGCTGACTGTTCCTCCACACTCAACACTCACCCTTCAACTGTCCCTTTAGCCTTTCTCCTATGATCTTGGACACATTCACTTGGAAAGCACCAAGATCAGGAGGATTCTAGTAGCTGGGATTTGTGAACATTTACTCTGGCTTCTATGAAACTCACTTTCCCTTCTGAAGAGATGGAAGTCACCTTCCAGGTTGAGTTCAGGTACCTGCTTCCTAGGCTGTCTGGATTCCTGCTACACACATTGATCTCATAAGGGGAGCCATGAGCCAAACCCTCAGTGCTGCTCCAGCCTTCTCTCCACCTTCCAGGTACAAGTGTTGGGCACCTAGAAGCTGGTCTAGCCATGAGGACATCTGGGGACAGTGTCCAGGACAGGTAGAAGCCAAGGAAGGCCCCCTTCAGGGCAATGTGGGGGCATTTATTGAAGAGGGAGGTGCCTGTTGACAGAGGCAGAGCCCCTGCAGCCCACAGGAAGCAGTCTCATCACTGCATTGGGCCAGCTGGGTCTTAGCACTACCCTGATGCCCCACTGCTACAGGGATCCTAGGTGAGTAATGAGGGGACCTAGAAAAATCTATAAAGTTAAATACTGTACACAGAAAGAGCAGTGTTGTAGTTCCTGGAGTGGGATGAAAATATATGTCTAGAATAAGTTTACAGTTGTGATAGACAGCATTAAAACTATATGGTTCTATAATGGTGTGACCACCATTATAGACTGCACTCTCCTGAGGTCTGGCTTTAACCAGGGGCCATATGAAGACTTTCTTACAAGCCTGGACATCTCCTCTATCCAGCTGACTGAACAAGCAGATGCCAACTGCTATGACGGTGATATACTCTAATCAATAGTAGTACATCATATGACACTTCTAAGGAAGCAAATCTTAAGTGCATTTACCTAACATGGTAAATAAAGGCAATTATGTGAGGTGATTAACATGTTAATTCACTTGACTGTAGTAATCATATATATGTATATATAGATGTGAAGGAACACATCATAATGTACATCTTTATAGATGCAATAAAATACAGAAGTTGCAGTCCTATAAGGCCTTCTTCTTCTGATATATTATATGTTTAAGTTTTAGAAATATAGGTGTGCATGAGCATCCTTCTAAGCCTCTTGAGTGAAGTCATTAACAAAACTACTTGAGACAGCATTGTGATGCAGCAGTTTAATTCACCAATTACAATGAAAGCATCCCTTGTTAGAGCTATTGTTTGTGTACTGACTACTCTGCTTCCAATCGAGCTTCCTTCTAACATGCCTGGAAGAGCCATGGTTAATGGCTCTAGTACTTGGGCTCCTACCGCCTATGTGGGAGACCTGCATAGGGTTCCAGGCTCTGGCTTCAGCCTGGCCCTGCCATAGCCATTACAGACATTTAGGGAATGACCCAATAGAAAGAAGGTCTCTCTTTGTCTTTCCCTCCCTTCTTCCTCCCTTCTCACTGTCCCTTTCAAAGAAATGCAGTAAATCTTTTAGATGTATCTATTTATTTGAAAGAGCTCCAGAGAACTCGGGGTGGGGGGAGACACAGAGAGAGACATCTCCCATCCTTTGGTTCACTCCCCATATGCCCACAATGGCCAGGGCTGGGCCAGATGAAAGTCAAGAGAGCTTTCTCCAGGTCTCCCATGTGCATAGCAGGGGCCTAAGCACATGGACCATCCTTTGTTGCTTTCTGGAGGTCATCAGTAAGGGGGGTTGAATCAGAAGTGCATCAACCAGGACACAAACCATCATCCACATGGTTGCTGGCATCGCAGGCAGTGGTCTCACCCTTTGTGCCCACAACGCTGGCACCTAAAGCTTTAAAACATACATCTGGAATGCTATTTGTTTAAATTTTATGAATATAAAGAGTGCAAATTGCAAGTATTTCATAGATACAGTTATAAAAAGATAACCATACTTCCTTCCCTCTCTCCATTAACCCCCTCCTTCTTTTCTTTTTTCCCATTAATTTTTGCAATAATGTACTTTCAATTTACTTTATAATCACAGGCTTAACACACCACTAACCATATGTTGAACATAGTATTATGCTTTAAAAAATACCCACATAGTTCATTGCCAAGTACTTGTCCATCGCATTATCAAGACTTTCTAAATGTATTAAAATATTTTTCCAACTGTTGTTTATTGCTTTTTTGCATCCTATAGTCACTGTTCCCCTAATATTGTATTTTTGTGGTTCTTGTTTTATTATTACACTTTTCCTTACTTATGTGATGTACTTTCTACTCTGATAATAGAAACACAATGTATGTCTAGCAAAGTTTTATTATCATGTATTTATTTTATTTGGGTCATGTTACAGGTTAACATTCATGCAGTCAAATGTATTGGTATTTTGTTTCTCTAACCATTATAACAGGTCTTATAACAAATCATTTAGATATTCTCTAATATTTTTCTCTGGTCCATACATATAGGTCCTTTGGATTTATTGATATCTGAAATAGTCTTATTTTTTATTTTTTTTAAATTTTGTTTATTTTTTTTGACAGGCAGAGTTAGACAGTGAAAGAAAGAGACAAAGATAAAGGTCTTCTTTCTGTTGGTTCACCCCCCAAATAGCTGCTATGCCTGGCACACTGCACTGATCTGAAGCCAGGAGTCAGGTGCCTCCTCCTGGTCTCCCATGTGGGTGTAGTGCCCAAGCACTTGGGTCATCCTCCACTGCCTTCCTGGGCCACAGCAGAGAGCTGGACAGGAAGAGAAGCAACCGGGACAGAATCTGGCACCCCAACTGGGACTAGAACCCAGGGTGCTGGCGCCGCAGGCACTAGTGAGCCACAGCACTGGCCTGAGATAGTCTTATACACGTTGCAAAATGAGTTTCTCACTTGTATCTTGCTCTCATATAATGAGCTTCCCTGGATTTATGTTCTGAATGCCCCATCTTCCTCTCTTTTCAGAAACTTTTCCCTGATTTCAATTTCCTTTTGCTTCTATTCCCCTGTCTTCTACCCTCCACACACTAATGCAGGAAACATTTATGCAGGCTCAAGTGAAATTCATCTAAGAAATCCTGTATTGCACATCTTTTTTCTTTTTTTAAAGATTTTTATTTATTTATCTGACAGGCAGAGTTACAGACAGAGAGAAACGTCTTCCCTCTGTTGATGCATTCTCCAAATAGCTGCCATGGCTGGAACTATGCCAATCCGAGGCCAGGAGCCACGTGCCTCCTCCTGGTCTCCCACATGGGTGCAGGGGCCCAAGCACTTGGGCCATCCTCCACTGCCTTCCCAGGCCACAGCAGAGAGCTGGACTGGAAGAGGAGCAACCAGGGCTAGAACCCAGCACCCATATGGGATGTGGGTGCCACAGGTGGAGGATTAACCTAGTGTGCCATGGCAACGGCCCCATGCACATCTTTTTCAATACATCTGTTTCTAGTTTCTATCTTTTTTTTTCCTTTAAAAAACCTTTGAAATATCCAATTTTCCATGTTTTCATTTCTTGCCTCCAGGATATCAACAGCAATATTTTCTCAAGGCATTTCTCAGGCTTAAAATCCACCTCCTCCACTTGAAGTTTCTGTGTAATAAAACTTCTAGGGGAATCCACTATCCCCGCATCCTCCTGCACCTTAGTTCTCGGGCTTCTGTAGCACTGGGACCCTCATGTCTTCCTGCATGTTTCAGACAACTAATTTGCAGTCTGCTTTCCCTTTTCTTCCTCCTTTGGATATTGTCAGAAGTTTGATTTTATAACATTCTAATTTGCACAAATGCTTTTTTCCTCCGTATATACATTTTCCAAATGAATCTACTGACTACAACAATTTCCACTACCAATACTGAGTTAACTTCAAAAATTTGTGAAAAATAGTATTATGCCATGAAACCATTTTAGCTCAAAAATTAAAATCAATGCACTTTTTTTTTACAATGTGAACTTTTGTGGACTTCGTGAACATCCTTTTGGTATGTAGACATCATCTAAATTTTTAACACAAGCTTGGAATAATTTTTAGTTTCAGACCCACTACCAAATTGCATAGTAAGTATTTTAAATCTGACACAGTTGCAACACATAAATAGTACAGCCTTCAAATGTTTTCTTATTCCAGTGGTCCCATACCTTTGACTGACTCCATGCAGTTAGTTATTGAGTTCTGAGATGTTAAATGATAATATCTTCAGCTTCTCTAACCACCCATGAGCCCACATCAATTCCACCCCATATTATTTCTTTCTTTCTTTCTTTCTTTCTTTCTTTCTTTCTTTCTTTCTTTCTTTCTTTCTTTCTTTCTTTTTTTGTGAGAGAGAGAGAGAAAGGTCTTCCTTCCGTTGGTTCACCCCCAAATGGCTGCTATGGCTGGCACACTGCACTGATCTGAACACAGAAGCCAGGTGCTTCTTCCCAGTCTCCCATGCATGTGCAGGGCCCAAGCAATTGGGCCATCCTCCACTGCCTTCCTGGACCACAGCAGAGAGCTGGACAGTAAGAGGAGCAACCGGGACAGAATCCAGCGCCCTGAACGGGACTAGAACCCCAGGGTGCTGGCGTTGCAGGTGGAGGATTAGCCCAGCGAGCTGTGGCACCGGCCCCATATTATTTCTTACCAAAACCATTGCCTCCTTTAATGTATTTCCCCTATTCCAGTGGGGATCATTATTGAACAAAACATAAACATGCTATAATTTTAACACTCTGTTGGTATTTCATATTTTTTTTTGACAGGCAGAGTGGATAATGAGAGAGAGACAGAGAGAAAGGTCTTCCTTTGCCGTTGGTTCACCCTCCAATGGCCACCATGGCTGGCGCACAGCGGCTGGCGCATCACGCTGATCCAAAGCCAGGAGCCAGGTACTTATCCTGGTTTCCCGTGGGGTGCAGGGCCCAAGCACTTGGGCCATCCTCCACTGCACTCCTGGGCCACAGCAGAGAGCTGGCCTGGAAGAGGAAGAACCAGGACAGAATCCGGCGCCCCAACTGGGACTAGAACCCGGTGTGCTGGCGCCTCTAGGCAGAGGATTAGCCTATTGAGCCATGGCGCTGGCCTCTCACATTGTTCTTAAGACAAAGTCCTATGTTTACAGAATGACATACGGGGAATTTGACCAGAATTGTATATTTAAAATGCGTTGCTTGGTGTGTGTGTTTGTGTGTGTGTGTCTCCTAGGCATGAAGTAGCTCTGGCCACCAACACAGTATCAAGCTAGGATGAAAAGGGGGCTGTCCTGCTCTGCCTCTGACTGATAAGAGAGCAACAACCTGAATGAGGTCTCCCTTTGCCCCATGCTGAGGGGTGGGGGTTGTTCATAAAGCAGTCGTTGAACTTGCCCAGCCAGTGAGGTCCCATACAGAAGCCTTCCCATTTGATTCAGAAAATAGGTGGAAGGGGGCAGCACTGTGGCATAATGGGTAAAGCCACAGCATGCAGTGCTGGCATCCCACATGGGTGCCATTTCGAGTCCCAGCTGCTCCACTTCTGATCCAGCTCTCTACTATGGCCTGGGAAAACAGTAGAAGATGGCCCAAGTCCATGGGCCCCTATAGCCTGGCTCCTGGCTTTGGATCGGCGCAGTCCCGGCTGTTGCAGCCAATTGGGGAGTGAACCAGCAGATGGAAGACCTCTCTCTCTCTCTCTCTCTGCCTCTCCTTTTCTCTCTGTGTGACTCTTTCAAATAAATAAATAAGTCTTTGAAGAAAATAGGTGGAGCAACTGACAGTTGTTATGCTTGTGTAGGAAATACCTTATAATTAACCAAGAAAACTTTACTATAACTTAAAATGCATTATAGGAGGTTCAAGAAACATTAATAAGCTACTATATACTGGCAGTGAGTGAAGTTACCAGACCAGGAATTTATGGAAGCCATGTTTCATAGCCAAAAGTTCGCTATGATACTTAACCAAAAGATCCTCTAGTACTGTACTAGTTATATGCAGTCCTTGGGCCCCTGCAGCCGCATGGGAGACCTGGAGGAAGTCCAGCCTCCCCCACCGCCCTTGCAGTCCCTGTGACCTGCCTGCCTGCCGGGAGCTTCGGCCCTCGGGCAGCTTCCCCCGCCGTGGGCTGTGCGCATTTCCCCGAAGTCCCTGTCTCCATGCGGTACCTGGGCTGGGATTTAATCCTGCTTAGTTCTCACACCCGACGGCGGGGCTGCCAAGACACTCGCTCTCGGACATGGAAGGTAAGACCTTCATAGCAGAGATGAGCGGCCACTTCTCTCACCTAGGAAGCCCAAGGCCATCTTGTGATGAACACGAGTTTCCCTGAGGTCCCAACAGAGAATCCCAGGACACCTCTAGCCGCCCAGCTCACAATAACTGTAACCTAGCAACGCCCTTAAACACAAGTGCGCAAGCACGTCTCTAGAGGGCAGTTGCTGTGCCTGCGCACAGAAGTCTGGAGGCCGAGTGTGCTTAGTGCGCATGTGCATGGTTCCCACCTAGTAAAGCTGAGGGATTAGATTGTTTACAGATGTTGGTGGACTTGACCGAGTGTTGGGGTCATTGTGGGAATGAAACACTCGTGCTGTGGAAGCCCTCTGCACTGACCAGGACTCAGGTGACATGGGATTTCAGGATGCTGAAGGCCTCGTCAGGAGTAGACGCCCTTAAAATCCCTCTCCACATCTCCTGTTCCTCCGTTTATGCTCCCGCCATGTCCCCCTGAGTCCTGAGCGGTTTCAGTGGGAATTTAACAGATGTGAAGACAAAATTATAGAATGCATGGATCAGGAGAAAAAAAGAATAAAAAGCAGAACATCTAATGGAACACAATGAAAAAGCCAGAAACGGGAAAAACAGGAATTTCAAGTAAAACAATGGGGCATCTTAACATACCATCAAATCATGAACTGTTTGTGGGACAAGTGAACATTCATTTTAGAAAGTTTATAAATATTACACCATGTTTCAAAATAATGCATGGATCAGCTAAAAATCCAATTAAGGGAAATAACAGTAAAATCTAAAAGTAAAGAAAATGTAAAAGCTGGGCAAATGCAAGAGGCCTGAAGACATTTTTTTTCTGGAAGGCCTGCTTTGATTTCTTAAGATTGACCTAGATGGCACATGTGCCAGTTTATGAAATCACAGAGGACAATGTTATCTTCAGATCTGTTAAATTCCCACTGAAACCGCTCAGGACTCAAGGGGACATGGTGGGAGCATAAACTGAGGAACAGGAGATGTGGAGAGGGATTTTAAGGGCGTCTACTCCTGACGAGGCCTTCAGCATCCTGAAATCCCATGTCACCTGAGTCCTGGTCAGTGCAGATGGCTTCCACAGGCTCCAGTGTTTCGTTCCCACAATGACCCCAACACTTGGTCAAGTCCACCAACATCTACTACCCTCTGTAGGCGCGAAGCGCACTTGTGTTTAAGGACGTTGCTAGGTTACAGTTATTGTGAGCTGGGCAGCTAGAGGCACCCTGAGATTCTCTGTTGGGACCTCGAAGGAAACCCGTGTTCATCACAGGACGGCCTTAGGCTTCCGAGGTGAGAGAAGTGGCTGCAAAAGCTTTTGGGAATATAATCTATCTAGCGTTTTCATACATATTTATACATAGGTACATACCATTATAAATTTATTTTATTTATATATACATCCATATATATTTTCAATGTTTTGGAGGATATATATATATCCTAAAAGTGTTTAAATAATATTAAATAGTTGTTCATGGAGTAAAAATAGCTAAGTCTTTCTTTTTTTGTAAAAATTGAGTTTATTTATTTGAAAGAGTTACACAGAGGAAGACACAGAGACAGAGAGGTACTCCACGCATTGGCTCATTCCACAGATGGCCACAAATTGACTGGACTAAAGCCAAGAGCCAGGTTCCCCCATGGGTAGCAGAGGCCCAAGCACTTTGGCCGTCTTCTTCTGTTTTACCCAGGGTATTAGCTGGAAGTTGGGTCAGAAGTGCAGCCACTAGGACACAAACTGGCACCCATATGGAATATTAGGATCACTGGCAGCAGCTTTATCTGCCACACCATTAGTTATCACAAAAATTTGTTTTTTCACCCTAAACATGGGCAATAGGAATAATTACATTTATCTAAATTTCTCCAACTGTTAATTAACCTAGTTATGAATATTTTGTTTACCAAACTTAGCATTAAAATAACATGTTAAAAATACAATCTGTCTTCTGGATATAATGAAAATGTAAGAATATGTCTTTTAATGAGTGAATATTTTTAAGGGTTTTTAAGGAAACACTCTAATATTCAAAGACAAACATTGATATAATACCTCTCCTCCCAAGGGTTTCCTATACTTTATATTCACAAGCTTTTTTTCCATTTTTGTTCATAAAGTTTCAGGATAGGCTGGAAGTAAACTAGACTAATTTTACAACAATGATTAGAGTTATGCTGCTCATTTCAGACTTTCATTAGAATCAGTGGCTTAGACATAACTCTTTTACCTTAGAGTTATAACAGCAACAACATGTAAAATCTGCAAGTAGCTTAGTTCTGGATCTCCATTAAACTTCATGGTTCTCCATGCAGTGCAGAGACTTCTGTGGATGAAACCTGCTCACCACTTTTCAGTTAGCGACTTAGCATCCTAGGATCCATTACTGCTTTCCCTTCACACTGTGTTGCTGTAACTCTCTAAGCCCCGTCCTGCTTAGAGGACAGCAGAAAAACCTACAAATATTCCTTTTTTAAGATTTATTTATTTTATTTGAAAGTCAGAGTTATACAGAGAGAAGCAGAGAGAGAGAGAGAGAGAGAGAGAGAGAGAGAGAGAAGTCTTCCATCAGCTGGTTCAATTCCCAGATCGCTGCAAGGGCCAGAGCTGAGCCAATCAGAAGACAGGAGCCAGGAGCTTCTTCCAGCTGAGCCAGGAGCTTCTTCCAGGTCTCACATATGGGTGCAGGGGCCCAAGGACTTAGATCATCTTCCACTCTTTTTCCAGGCCATAGCAGAGAGCTGGATCAGAAGTGAAACAGCCAGGTCTTAAACCGGCACCCATATGTGATGCCGACACTGCAGGCGGTAGCTTTACCTGCTAAGCCATAGTGCCAGCTCCTCAAGTATTTCTTAAATACTTATTTATTTGAAAAAGTTACAGGTGGTGTTGGAGGAAGGCAAGTAGATCTTCCATCTGCCGGTTTACTCACCAGAAGGCTGCAAAAGTCAGAGATGGGCCAGACCAAAGTCAAGAGCATCAGCCAAGTCTCCCACATGTGTGGCAATAGCCCAAACACCTGGACCCTATTCTATTGCTTTTCTTAGGTCGTTATTGGGGAGTTGGATTGAAGTGGAGCCTCTGGGACACAAACTCTTGCCCACATGGTATACTGGTGTTGCAGGTGGCAGTTGTATCCACCACACCACTATTCTAGTCCCTATTACCAAGCACTTTTGATAAGAAATTTTCAAACCATAGCACAAGTTTTATAACTGATTTAGTCATTTGCCATTTTGGCTTATGCATTGGAAACATGAGGACATTACAAATGCAAGTGAAACATCCCCCAAGTTTCCAGCAAAATCACCATACAGTGTGTGTGAGATCTGTTACTATGAGGCAGTTGAATTTGTGGGGTTTTGTCATGTCTCATCAGTCAATGAAGCTTCTGGTTCATTCCTGTATGTGGCCTTCCCAGTACCCTTTTTGAGTTTAAAGCAGTTTATCCAAATATATTGTCCAAAGACTGGTGATTCTATGTGGGAGATTAGGGTACTGGATAATGCGTCTGTTTTATTTCTAACAAAATGTTCATGCTGAATGGAGACTTGGGCCCCATGATTCAGGATCCACTCTTCTGCCCAAACGTTCTCCCTGGAGCTTCATAGTAGAGGCAAAGGAGTCCTAGAATGGTAAAGGCCCTAACTTTTCATGGCCCAAGCAATTATTGATCCTCTGGTCCAGAGTGACCAAGATTGAGTGATGCTAACTCACCTCATGTGTAAGCTACGAAGCCTGAGTGATAGTGCAAGTTTTATATAAACTTTGAGAAGGAAGATGTGAGTAGTAGAGAAAGATAGACAAGGGCCTAGGAAATGATACTTATTGGAGGGATCTTGGAGATGTGACTTTCAGTGAAGGGCTAACTTGTCATATCTGAAACATCACTCCCTTACACACTCCCATTGCTTCTTTCTGTCTTTGTTATTCCCAGAATTTGTACTGTTTGAAACCTATCCTCTAAATGCATTTTGTATTTGGAGATAATGCTGAAACCCCCTGTATCCTGATAGTTTTTTCTGGTGGCTCAGGAACTGTCAGGTTCTTTGTACCATATAAGAAAGATTAAACAAAATGTGCTCTAGGACATTGACTGTTGACAAATGTCAAATGATTAATAGATGTCAGATACCATGGCATTTTAAGTAAAAGCATTTACTTTACAGAAATTGGAAACCAATGCTCTTGATGTTCAATCAGTTTAAAGTGGCAGCAGTCTTGCTGACATCTTTGCTGACATAGTTGGCATGAATCATGCCCTTGAAAATGTCTATGTGAAGTTCTCTTGATTGTATTTGGCATATAATCAAATTTTTCCATACTCAGCAAAGTATATCAGCATTTGATGTATTAGAAATTAACAGATGTATTTTGATGTCATTTTATTTGTAATTTTAAAGTATTTATTTTAAAGGCAGAGCATGAGAGAAGGAGAGAGAAAGATGTTCCATCTGCTGGTTAATTCACCCACCAAATGTCCCTAATAGCCAGGGCTATTCCAGGCTGAAGCCAGGAGGCAGGAATACATCTGGGTTTCATAGGAGGGTAGCAGGAATCCAAATATGTATCCATCATCAGATGATGTATTTTAAGTATGTAATAGCAAGGACACAACCCAAGAATTTGCATATGGGATGTAGTTGTCCCAAGCAGTAGTCTAACCTGTATTCAACCATCTCAAGTCTGGTAGTTTGTCCTGATTCTTACCTAGACCTTGTATCTCCAACAGGCAAGTCCAAGATTTCTCCATAATGTCACTATTTAATAAAGTAAATAATTTTACTTTATTTTTTATTTATTTTTATTATTTTATTTAATAATTTTCAAAGTGTGTTGGTATCATATATATTGATATTCCCATTAACCTAAGGATAACTAGATTTAATCACTGCCAATTACTATAATTTTGTGTGCTCTTTCAAAAAGTCTTCTGCCTGTTTTCAATTGTAAAGTGCTAGTTCTCCACAGGGAGGTTGATTTTTATTTTGTTTCTCCAGCTAAGGTGTCGTTCATTCTGCATTTGCATGATCTTCCTTAGCACTGTGGACTCTAGGAGCAAGTCAGGCCAATTCTCTCATGATTCTCTGCATTCAGCTTCTCATCCAGGTAAAACTGTAGAGAACTCTACATATTTCCAAGGCCAAAGAAAATTAATACATCTCCAGTAAGGTGATTGATTATTTCTTATTTTGTTTTATATCACTTTATAGGAGATTTGTGAGGGCTTTTAAATTAAAATGAAAAAAAAAATAAATGTGATAAGGTAAAACTGTCATGGTTATAAGAAATTAGAGCCATCAAAGCTGATTGCATATTGGTCTCCAGGTCTTCTGATGCCACACTAAAGGCATATTTTTTACATAGGATTAAAATCAGAGTTTAGAATTTGCGAAATTCCTATGGGATATGAAGTCTGAAATGGTCTTTATTGGTTGTATAGATGATATGTAGAAGTGGTGAATGCCAGCCTACAAATAAACATGCGACATTCTGCAGTGGTGAGAGTTACCCTCTGCTAATATACAAGTCAATGAAGTTTTTCAAAAATTGCTAAAATAGCTTTTGGGAGATGGTACTGCATTTATGGATCAGACCAGGAATTTGTGGAGAACAGAATCTGCTGCAGGTTCTCAGACAGCTCTGTATACATTTCTTCTAGCCAGTCTCTATGGGTTGTTTGTGTTGCAGACTTTTCCTAAGTTATATTTTCAGGCTGATATTCCGTTCTTCATTCATACTTCAAACAACTCACAGTAGTTTCAATTGAATTATTCAAACATGTGTCAATATCATGTTATATTCTTTAGTTGTCGCTTTGCTTGATTATTGTCATATTAAATATTACATATGTGTGTATTTGTATGTGTATATGTGAGTTAAAGAGACACAAGAGAGACAGGTAGGCCAGGAGAGACAAAAGAGAAAACCTCTTATCCACAGACTTACTCCTCCAAATACCCACAGTAACCACAGCTGTATCAAGGCTGAATCAAAGAGCCAGGAATGTACTCCTGTCCTCCACATATGAGTGACAGAAGCCCAATATCATATCATGAGTTATCACTACTGCCTCCCAACATCTACATTAGCAAAAACCTGTCATTGGAAACAGCTGCGAATCAAACCAAGCACTCTGAAGTGGGATTAGAGTCTTTATAAATTTTATCCATTTATATAAAGGACTAGATTTCCTTTATTTCATATATACATGTTTTTTAAATAATTATTTTATTTATTTATAAGGCTAAGTAGAGGGAGAGAGACAGAGACAAAGAGATATCTTCTATCTGCTGGTTCAATCCCTAAATGGCCACAATGGCTGGGATTGGGCCAGGCTGAAGCTAAGAGGCAGGTGCTTCTTCCAGGTCTCCTGCTTGGATTCAAGGCCCAAGCACTTGGGTCTTCTTCTGCAGCTTTCCTATGTACATTAAAAACAAAAATGACATTTTGATATGCGATGATCTTTAACAGCCCTTCTCTTGACTGTTGAGGAACTGTTTTTTTCGTACTAATTGTTGAACTCTTAATAGTTGGATTAATCTTATGACTATAACGTTAACTATAAATAGATCTTGGTAAAAATAATTGGAATAGGAAAGGAAGGAGGAAGAAGAGTGGGAGAATGGGCAGGAGGAATTGTAGGATGGAAAAATCACTATGTTCGGGTGCAGGCAAGATGGCAGAATAGGAAGGGAGCACACTGATAGTCCGGGAAGAGACAGTTTAATAAAAGTGGAGATACTGCAGGTTCAAGGAAGAGTAGGGGAGGAAACAGCAGAAGAAACTCTTCTGGAACGCGTGATTCACAGTGGACCTGCATGGAGAGCGTGGGAGCCCACAGTTTGGGACACCAGCGGCAGACTCAACACACCAGCGCTGGAACGTGAGGTGAGCCGAACCTCAATAGCCCGAGACACCGGCAGGCAAGTGGAGAGAGGATACTAGAGGGAACGACCCCCCGGGGGGGGGTTCACCAGGCTAACTGGAAGAGAGAGAGAGAGAAAAAAAACAGGTGACTGGTACGGACACGGGTTTCTCTCTCTCTGCTCACCTCTCAAGGGTGAGCAAGACGAAGAGCAGGTGCCATCTTGGACATACGTCATAAGCAGAGCGACCTCAGGTCTGCACCGGCCCTGAGCCTAGCAGAAAAACCTGACTCTGGGCAGGGTGAATTAACAGGAGATTAGGACCTAGTAAATTTGTGGTGCTACTGAACTGAGACTGTGAAAAAAAGAGACGGTGGGGGAGAGAACTCACGGAATTCACGTGAGTACTCTCCAGAGACGCTACAATTCCGTAACTTTGGCAACCCAGTGGGAGACTGAAGGAGAATCTGAGCCCACCCTGAGGGCCGAACAGATTCCCTGTGTGGTCCTTGGGAAAGAGCTTCCGATCTCTGGCTCCTGTGGGTATATCATTTGCCTGCTAACTACCTCCAACTTTGTTCAGCTGTGTGGAATTACTTCCCTTTTGAATCAAAAAAATAAAGAGAGAGAGAGAGAGAGAGAGATCTACCATGCCTAACCTGGGAGTGTCACCTTTGGCACACCAAACAGAACTCTCAGGCCACACCCATCTCAAGCCTCTAAGGCTCCATCAAAAACAGACAGTCCACTTAATCTAGAGTCATAGTATAACAAGAAAAAGCACCACAGTGAAGAAACCAAATATCTCCAATATGCCAAATAACAAACGCAAAAACCGAGGTAATAAAAACAAGGAAGTGACCATGACGCCCCCAAATGAAAAAGACCCCAATTCAAGATTATGAAGATGATGACATAGAAGAAATGCAAGAAACAGATCTCAAAAAAATGATAAGAGCATTAAGAAGTTCTCAAAAACAAATTCTTGAACTACAGAAATCCTTAATGGACAAGATAGAAAATCTCTCTCGTGAAAATGAAATATTAAGGAGGAATCAAAATGAAACGAAACAACTAGTACAACAGGAAACTGTGATAGTGACGAGAAATCATAATGAAGTGAAGAATTCAATAGATCAAATGAAAAACACAATAGAGAGCCTAGTCCTAGCCCTCATCTTTACCTTAATGCTAGCCCTTGCTTAAGCCCTAACACTATACCTAACCCTAGCCCTAACCCCAGCCCTGAACATAACCCTAAACTTGACCTAAACCCTAGCACTAAACCTAACCCTAACTCCAAAGACATAACCCTAACACTAAACCTATCCATTACCCTAACCCTAGCTCTAGCCCTAACTCTAATTATAACCTAATCCTAGCCCTAGACCTAGACCCTGCCCTAGACCTAGCCCTCACCTTCACCCTCACCCTAACCCTAATCCTAACCCTAACCCTAACACTAGCCCTAACCAAACCATAGCCCTAGTCCTAAATGTAACATTAACTTTAGCCTTAACACTATCCCTAAGCCTAACTCTAACCCAAACCCTAAACCTAACCATGACCATAACTGTAAAACTACCTCTGAACAAAAACTTAGCCCTAACCCTAGCCCTAACACCAATTTTAACCCTAACACTAGCTATAACCTTATACTTACCACTAGCCTTAAGCATAAATGTAGGCTAACTTTAGCACTAACCCAAGCCCCAACCCTAAACCTAACCATAGCCCTAACCATTACCCAAGAACTAAACTTAGCCCTAATCCTCACCTTAACTTTAGCCCTAAACCTAACCTTAGCCCTAGAACTAACCCTAAACATAATCCTTGCCCTAGCCCTAATCCTAACCTTAAACCTAACACTAGTCCTGACCCTAACACTAGGCTTAAACCTAGCTCTAGTGCCAGCCCTAACCCTAAACATAACCCTAACCTTAGTCTTAACACTAGCCCTAACCATAATTTTAACCCTAACCCTAATCCTAACCATGTCCCTAACCCTAACCCTAACTCTAATCATAAACATAAAAATAACCCTAACCTTAACACTAGACCTAAATCTAACCCTAAAACTAAATCTAAACCTAACCATAAACTTAACCTTACCACAGACCTAACTATAAACCTAATGCTAACGCTAGCCCTAGCCCTAGCTCTAACCCTAACCATAGCCCCAAACCTAAGTCTAGCCCTAGGTCTAACCCTAAACGTAATCCTGACCCTATCCCTAACCCTCACCCTAGCCATACCCTTAACCCTAAACCAATCCCTAACCCTTGAATTAACCTTAGGCCTAGCCCTAACACTAACCCTAACCCTAATGCTAACACCCTAATTCTAACCCTAAACCATAACCCTAAATCCTAAATCCTAGCCCTAACCCTCATCCTAACCCTCACATTAAGATTAGCACTAACCCTAACCCTAGCACTAGCCCTTCTCATAATCATAACCCAAACCTGCAGGAGTCATGTGTCCAAAATGGAAAAAAAAAAAAAAAAAAAAAAAAAGGATATCCAAACTCAGGAATTCTTATTTCACATTCTTAGCCAAAAAAGTAACAGACAAACATTTAAAAATATCAAATTAAACACCTTACAATTAAAAAATGAAATAAAATGTGTCCTGGTCAGGGAAGTTAGGAGGAAAAGAACTGCTTTTTTATCACTTTGTACCAACCAAAATCAGACAATGAGAACTTGCACTAGCATTTCAGATATTTTAAGAAGAAAACCAAATGCAAACTCATTTTCAAAAAGGTTATTAAGCTCTGTACTAAAAAAGGCTTACATTTTCCTAAAATCACGATTTCCTAAAATCGTGCATCAGAAGTGTAGGTGTTCTTTGTAATTTTCAGAGAATAAAATCCCAGAGGTTGGCAGTTTTCTCTATCTTAATTTATATTATATGGAATATGTTTTTGTTGATGAAAGAAAGATAAATAAATAAATTTTAAAAATGAGAATCTGGAAGGGGGCTGTGCATGGACAAAAGAATAAAGCAGACAGTATAAAGCCAAAAAGTAAAGAAATTGAGGAATGCAAATGATGACATGCAGGAGTGTTGAATTTAAAAGAAAAACAGTGAGACATCCAATTTCATGAATTCCTTTTTCAGGTTCTAAGCCAAGAGAGGAACAAACATTTTTAAAAATCTAAAATAGAAGGGAGAAAGAAGAGCACCTTTGGTAACAGGAAGTGGGCGGAGACTCTCTGAAGAGCACTCTTAGGCTAGGGACCATCGTGGAAGTGAAAAGACCTTTCTTTTTATCAACTTCATTTGTCTTCCAAGTATGGAGAATTCTAGAGGCAAGGAGAGAACCGCCACAGGATGGTCGAGGGAAGAAGAAGAGTGGGCCTTAACTCAACCAAGCACATCTTTACCAAGAACATCAGAAAAGGAGGGGAACAAACGAAAAAGATCTATGAAAGATGATAAAGTTGCCTGTCCTAAGGAAAGGGGACAGTGTGATGGCAACCCAAAACCTCGGAAGAAGGTACCAATTCCTCCGTTACCTGTAGATCTGCCACCCATCGACCTGGTTCACAGAGACATTTTGCGGGCCTGCGGTCAACAGCTGAGGTTAAGCACTAAAGGCCCGAAAATAGATCTGTATAAGCGACTATGTGAATATGCTTACCCACACCAGAAGCCTTGTTTACAGGCTATTCCCAGCACAGCAAAGGAGGTCAAGATCAAAACATCCTTACAAATAAAATCAAAGGTGGGCAAAGAGGAAACATCCCGGGAAAGTGCTAAGAAAACAATGTGTTCCGCGGGGACCGACCCCCTGAAGTGGCTCCTCCACTCCAGGAGGGTGTACCTGTGCTCCTGGAGGACATGAATACAGTTGAGGTGACAACTTCTGCCCCAGAGGCTGTGCTAGCCTCTTGGGCCAGAATTGTCGCTGGTGCTGGGAAGAGGAAGGCAGTGGAAACACCCCCAGAGGCCTCCGGTGACAGATGGTGTGTGGTCCATGGGAAAAGTCTCCCTGCAAACACACATGGTTGGGTTCAGCTGCAGTTTCATGCAGGACAAGCCTGGGTTCCTGAGAAGAAAAAAGGAAGAGTGAGTGCACTCTTCTTGCTTCCTGCAAGTAATTTCCCACCCCCATACCTGGAGGACAATATGCTGTGCCCCGAGTGTGTCCACAGGAATAAAATCTTATCAAAAAGCCTTCAATGGGACTAGAATATCAGGATTTAAAGGACATTTACAGCTTCTGCTTCCTTCTTTGACATCATCTAAGTTCTTGAGGAGTAGGGAGCCTGCGGAACCATAGCCATGACTGATGATGTAAATTCAAGGCCCATCCCCTCACAGACCTACCTCATCAAGAACGTCACTACAAGCAACTTTGCAAAGGTACCTCTTGGGCCACCAACACCCTCAACAAGGGCATCTCTGAGTCCATTGTGATGGTTGTGAGCATCAAGCACCCGGAGATCATCCTGCACTTCCTGCTATCATGGGAAGACAAGACTGTCCGTTTGTGTTTGTGTACTCCAAACAGGCCTGTGGGGTCTCCCATCATGTGGTTCTTTTCTCTGTCACCAGCAAAGGAAGTTCATAGCTGAAGCAGTGGTTTCCTGTCCATTCAGCAAATAGTCCACGAGAGCATATAGGCTCTTGAGCTCAACCTGTTGCCTCTTCGTAATTCTGCCTACTGAGATCATGCGTCATATTGTCTGGGTTAGCGTGCAGCATTACTCAACTGCTTTCCATTAGAAAACTAAATTCAGCTTGTAGATTCTGTTTTGTTTCACAGGATTGTTTATCCCCTTCAGACCTTTCACCCTCTCTTTGTGTGAGCAGTAGTGCCTAGAACAGACAGGGGCCAAGTGGTGACAGAAGAGCCGAAAGAACCGAGTCAGGATCAGGACAGAGATCTCTTCCTAGCTTTCACCTGCCAACTTCCTACTATGTGTCAGGTATGATGACAGTAAACAACGGCCACTGTGCATCCTGGCATTCAGAATTATTTCATACATGTTAACATGACTAACGAGTTTCTTTGCTCTCTGAGGGATTATGCATCATTTGGGGAGAAAGCTCGTGTTCTGCTATGTTGTCTGGTTATACCCAAGGTCATTTACTAATGTTCCCTGCTGCTTGATTCTGCTAATGTGATGTGTTCTTTCTCCAGACCCCACTCCTCCTCTCCCTCCTGTGCTCCCAGAATACTTTCAGAAGGAAGAGAGACAAATAATTAAATCTATTTTTTTTAAAAAGGATTTATTTATTATTTGGGGCCAGCACTGTGGCATAGCTGGTAAAGCTACTACTTAACAGCACCAGTGTCGCATATGGGCATTGGTTCGGGTCCTGGCTGCTCCACTTCTGATCCAGCTCCCTGACAATGAACCTGGGAAAACAGTGGATGATGGCTCAAGTACTTGGGCTCCTGCACCCATGTAGGAGACCCAGAAGAAACTCCTGGTTCCTGGCTTCAGGACGCCCCAGCTCTGGCTGTTTTAGCCATCTGGAAAGTGAACCAGAGGATGGAAGGTCTCTCTCCGCAGCCCCCCTCTCCCCGTAACTCTGTCTTCAAATAAATAAATAAAACCAGAAGTTAGGAGCCTCTGTGGGTCTCGTGGTTGCAGCAGCTCAGGCGCTTGGGCTACCTTCTGCTGCTTTTCCAGGCCATTAGCGGGGAGGTGGGACAGGAGTGAAGCATCCGAGACTCTAGCCAGTGCCTATATGGGATGCTGGCGTCACATGCAGCAGCTTCACCTGCTATGCTACAATGCCCACCCCAAATAATTGGATTCGATTATTTTTGCCCCAGATGAATTCCATGGCAGAGGGAGGATAGGGTACAATGATTGAGCTGCTGTGGGGGAGCCCAGAGAAGATCTGCATTCATTCCCCATCTGAATGCTAAAGTCACAACCATGCAGATAGGTCTGGGCCCACAGCTATGTGTGGTGTGAACAACATGTGAAATATAATAGGAACAATAGAAATCTGGAGCCAGAACTTCAAATTTTCCTTGGTTCCAGAAAGGAATGTAAGACTCCATGAGCAGATTCTAAAGTAACTGAGCTGAAGACAGGTTTAGCAAGATATCATTGGTAGAGGCAAAAGGGTCTGTAAAAAAGAAAAACAGCGAACTCCTTGACAGGAATCAACGGTGGATGTGACACATCTCCTGAGGAGGGATAAAGGGACATTTTTAAATTCCAATTTATTACAGTGGCGTTAATTTACCAAAAAATGTTCCATATAAATTTCTGTATGTTAACAAGTTAGAGCTTACAGATTAAAGTTGAAATTTGGCATCTTAATTATGTATACCTAGTACCAGAAGGAACGGTAAACATTGAAATGTGTTTGGCATGATGCAATGGGAAGTCAAACATCACTGGTCATGTGAGTCTAATCACAGGGAAGCAATAGGTCCTGATGACACTACAGTCATTAAGTAACCTTAATACTCAGATGTACTCTTTTCCCCATTTCTAATAAGTGTATCTTTACAAAATAAATTATGCTTCACCATTAAAAAAATCTAAAATAAAATATACCACACAAACATTTTAAAAAGCAATAAATTGTGTCCTGATCTGGGAATTTCAGTTAGTAGCAACAGAACTGGTGTTTTCCAGTCTGTACCAGTGAAACCAGCCAATGAAAAATTTCTCTAGCATTCCTGAATATTTCAAAGCAGAAGGCAAAGGAAGATCCATTTTCAATAAAGAGTAAGGGAGACAGCGCAAAGCCAAAAAAAGAAAGAAAGAAAGAAAGAAAGAAAGAAAGAAAGAAAGAAAGAAAGAAAGAAAGAAAGAAAGAAAGAAAGAAAGAAATTGAGGAATGCAAATGGTGACATGAAGGAATCATGAATTTAAAAAGAAAAAAAAAAGACTGGATATCCAAATTAATGAATTCATATTTCAGGCTCTAAGCCAAGAAATGACAAATATTAAAAGCATATCCAAAATAAATTTACCACACAAAAATTTTAAAAACATGAAAAAATGAAGTGTCCTGGTTAGGGAAGCTTGACTAGTTAGAACAGAACTGTATTTTTTCCAGTTAGTACCACCCAAAATCAGCAAATGAAAAGTTGCTCTAGCATTCCTGATTATTGTAAAAAGCAAACCAGAGGCAAACTTATTTTCAATATAGCTGAGTATCTTCTGTAATAAAAAAAAGGCTTACGTTTTACTCTTCACTAACACATGTATCAGAAGTGTCAGTGTTCATTGCACTTTTTTTGAGTATAAAATCTCCAATGTGGGGTATTTTTTCTATGTTAAGTTATACTATGTGACATATGGTGTTTTTGATGTAAGGAAAATAAAATTAATTCATTTAAAAAATGAAAATCCTTGAGGAAACTGGGCATAGGACAGAAATAAGAGAGACAACGTGAAGCCAAAAAATAAATGCAAATGGCGACATGTGGGAGAAGAGAAAGTAACAGACAAACATTAAAAAAAAAAATAAAAATAAAATAAATTTACCACACAAAACTTAAAAAAAAAAAAAAGAAATTAATGTGTCCTGGTTTAGGGAAGCTCTTTTAGTAGGAACACAACTGGTTTTTCCAAGTTTAAACCAGCCAAAACTGGCCAATGAAAAGTTATTCCAGCATACCTGAGTTTTTTAAAAGGAAAACCAGAAGTAAAGCCATTTCCAATAAACATTAATACCTTCTGTACAAAAAAAGGCTTAAATTTTACTTTTCACAAATACATGTATCAGAAGGGTAGATTTTAAGCCGGCGCCGCGGCTCACTAGGCTAATCCTCCGCCTAGCGGCGCCGGCACACCAGGTTCTAGTCCCGGTTGGGGCGCCAGATTCTGTCCCGGTTGCCCCTCTTCCAGGCCAGCCCTCTGCTGTGGCCAGGGAGTGCAGTGGAGGATGGCCCAGGTGCTTGGGCCCTGCACCCCATGGCAGACCAGGAAAAGCACCTGGCTCCTGGCTCCTGCCATTGGATCAGCGCGGTGCACCGGCCGCAGCGCGCTGGCCGCGGCGGCCATTGGAGGGTGAACCAACGGCAAAGGAAGACTTTTCTCTCTGTCTCTCTCTCTCACTGTCCACTCTGCCTGTCAAAAAAAAAAAAAGGGTAGATTTTATTTCATTTTTTGGAGAATAAAATCTCTAATGTGGGGAGCTTTTCTGTGTTAAGTTATACTATGTGAAATGTGCTTTTCCTGGTCTCCCATGGGGTGCAGGGCCCAAGCACCTGGGCCATCCTCCACTGCACTCCCTGGCCACAGCAGAGAGCTGGCCTGGAAGAGGGGCAACCGGGACAGAATCCGGCGCCCCGACCGGGACTAGAACCCGGTGTGCCGGCGCCACTAGGCGGAGGATTAGCCTAGTGAGCCGCGGCGCCGGCCGAAATGTGCTGTTTTTGATGAAAAAAATACAAATAAAGAAATTTTAAAAACTGAAAAAATCTGTGAGGGGACTGAGCATAGCCAAAAGAATAATGGAGACAGCACAAAGCCAAACAAAACAAAGAAAAAGAGGAAAGCACATTGGGATACACTGGTGCCTTAAATTTAAAAAGAAAAAAAGACCTGAAATCCAAATTCATGCATTCTTATTTCAGGTTCTAAGCCAATAGAGGAACAGACAAGCATTTTTTTAAAAATCCAAAATAAAATATGCCACAAAATAACCAAAAAAAGTAGTGTTTTGTCTTGATCAGGGAAGCTCAGTTAGTTGAAGCAGAACTGATTTTGTGCAGTTTGTACTAGCCAAAACCAGCCAATGAAAAGTTGCTCTAGCATCCTGATTATTTAAAAATTAAAACCAAAGGCAAACCTATTTTCAATATAAGTCAAGTATTCTCTACTAAAAAAGGCTTAAATTTTACTTTTGGACATGTCAGAAGTATGGGTGTTCTTTATATTTTTCAGAGAATAAAGCCTCACCTGTGGGGAGTTTTTTTTCTATCTTAAGTTACTATTTGAAATGTGTTTCTGTTGATAAAACAAACCTGTTCTACTTGAGTTAAGAAACCCATGCCCATTTATCATTGATGGCAATGCATTTATAATGGGATTCACCAACCATATGTTTCTGGCTATGGACACTCTGTTATGGCCATTCACCCTGTGTGGTCACACAAAGACCTGATATCGGCCGAAACCAAACACGGTATTAATTTATTCTATGAAAATACTCTGGGGAATCACTTGATTCTCAATTACCTACATTCCCTTGTTGTGTTTCTAGCCTATAGCATACATTCCATGTATTGGTAGCACAAGAGGAAGAATCAGAACAAATGTTCTGAATGTAGGACTCACTTATTCCTTGAATGTGCTTCTGGCATAACACGTCTTCTACTCCCAATTCAAGAAAGACACGTTCGCAGACTCAGAAAAACACTACCTCCAAAGCAAAAAGTTGTCCTGACCAGAATAAGGTTCTGAGCTAGCAATCAATACTGGACTCTCAACTACTCAATAATTCACCATACTAAACACAATTATTGGGCAAAAAGTAATCAACCTGAAGGCAGTCATGCCACTGCTCTAAGGCAGCTAGTTACTACACTCTTTGGCAGATGTGTACCTTTCAGGTGACACTCAACCTCTCTGCTTAAATGTTTCTATATTGTTTCTGTGGACGACAATTTTGGACACTGACCTATCACAATTTGCAATATAGCAAACATTTTGTACTTGAGATATGCAACCTCTTCTCATGTATGCAATGATGCAATGCAGCAGTAATGGCATTCACCATCCATACGTTTCTGGCTATGGATACATATACACCACTACATAGCACTCCATTACTGACAAACACCATGTGTGGCCACACAGAGACCTGACGTTGGCTGAATCCAAACCCGGTAGCAAATCCACTCCATGACAGTACTCTGGGGAATAACTTATTTAACAACTACCTTTTGTTGTGTGTTTCTGGCATATTCAATACTTTCTGTGTGCTCTTATCATACGAGGATCAGAACAAACGTTCTGGTAGGAGTTACTGTATTCCTTGAATATGCTTCGGGCATTGCACATTTTCATCCCACAGTTCAAGCAAGGCACCTTTGCAGGGTCAGAAACATGCTATTTCCCAAGTGAAAAGGTTATCCAGCCCAGAGTAAGGTTCAGAAATGGCAATTAATACTGGACTGTAGTAACAACTCAACAATTTGCCATAAGAAACAAAGTACCACATTCAGAACATTTGCTCTGATTGTTGGTCATATGATACCAGCACAAAGAACATATCAAATCGCTAGAAATACACAAAAAGAGCAATGTAGATAGTTGTGAAACAAGTGATTTCCCAGAGTACTATTATGGAATGGATGTTTTACCAGGTTTGGATTCAGGTCTATGTGCAGCCAAAATGTCCATTGCTGTGTAGAATTTTAATCAAGCAGAATGTTAGTGTAAGAGAAAGGGTTTAATGCTTTATGCAAGGTTGAGCTGTTTGTGGAAAAGAATTAAAAAGAAACAGGCTCCTTGGTATATACTTCTCACTACAATAAAGATAAATGTTTTAAAGCTTTAATTCAACAAATACTATAATGGTTAGGATGTCAAAACTGTAGAGCAGATCTAGGTGAACATTTAAATAAGTACAATAAAAAATTAAATAATTACAGAAAGAACTACAAAAAGGGGATATATTTTTAAAAGGGCATGCTTTGAATTTGGGGCTTCTAGTAAGGTTAGATTAGTAAGGTACTATTCTAGCTTGTGTAGCCAATTTCTGCATAGTTCTACAGCACTCCAGGCCTTGGCTTGTGTGGGCAGCCTGTTATCTCGCACCTGTCTGTGATTGTAACCCATGCTCTGAATATCCTTGAAAATCAAAGAAATTGTGATTAGAAAAAAATGGACAACAGACTTGTTACTGTGAGAAAAAAGAATCAATATTTGACTTATGATATAAAAGTAAAGTCTGGTGCTCGAGAGCCAGAGCTATGTCATCAGCCTTGCTGTGAGTGTGTTTTTTATTTCTTTGAACACCGATACCTCTCACACCTTGGGGACCCTGAACTGGCTGGAGCTTGTCCCCAGCGAATATTGGACTGTAACTACTCAACAACTCAAAATGTGCAACAAAGTTGTAGGGTGAGAAGTAATTATCCAGAATGGAGTCCATTGCTTTAAAGGCACAGGGTTACTACACTCTTTTGGGGATGCATTGCTTTTGGGTAATGCTCATCTCCTACTTAAACATTTCTGTACTGCTCCATGTAGGACAAATTTGAACAGTGATTTCACAACTTGCAATATAGCAAACTTGTTGACATATGCAAACCCATTACTGTATATTATAGATGGCAAGTCAATTGTAATGTGATTCACCAAAAAATGGTGTTCTGGCTATGGACACTATGCCAGCACTCTGTTGTGGCCATACTCACTGTGTGGGCACAAAGAGACCTGATATCAGCTGAATCCAAACTCAGTAGCTAATCCTTTCCATGACAGTGGTCTGGCAAATATTTTGTTTCAAAATTACCTTCACTGTTCGCTCTGTGTGTTTCTAACATATTCAGTGTGTTCTGAGTACTGGCATCACACACGGAATAATCAGAGCAAAGGTTCTGAATGTAGGATTCACTATATTCCTTGAATGTGCTTCTGGAACAATGTGTCTTCTCCTTACAATTTGGGACAAGTAGGATCTCACAAATAAAATAATACTACATCTGAAATGAAAAAGTTCTCCAGACCAGAATAAGGTTCTGAATAGGCAGTCAATAACTGGACTGTAAGTACTCAACCATCCATCGTGCAAAATGAAGTTTTTTGTAAGAAGTAACTTCCTGAATGGAGCTCACTGCTCTAAAGGCACATGGTTACTACACTTATTTGGTGCTTGGCTCTTTTCAGGTAACACACATTCCCTGCTTAAATATTTTTATATTGCTCCCGTGTAGGGCAAATCAAACACTGAATTTTGAAACTCTCAATATAGCAAATCTGTTGTACTTGAGATATGGAGCCTATTTCCCTTTATCAGAGGTGGCAAGGTGACTGTAATGGGATTCATCAACCATACGTTTCTGGCTATGCATGCCTATGTACCACTATGTGAGCACTCTGCTACGGCCATGAACACTGTGTGGTCGTAGAGAGGTCTGATGTCAGCTGAACACAAAACCAGTAGCTAATTCATTCCATGACATACTCGGGGAAATCACTAATTCACTGTTTCTGAAGTGAAAAGGTTGTCTGGACCAGAATAAGGTTCTGAGCTAGCAAGGAATACTGGACTATAAGTATTCAATAATTCACCATGCAAAACAAAGTTGTTAGGCAAGAAGTAATTAACCCGAATAGAGTCAACTTCTCTAAAAGCACATGGTTATTACACTCTTTTGGGGATGCACTTCTTTCAGGTAATACCTCTCTGCTTAAACGTTTCTGTATTGCTTCTGTAGAGGACAATTTTGGACACTAACCTATCACAACTTGCAATGTAGCAACCATTTTGTACTTGAGATATGCAACCACATCCCATATATCATAGTCAGCAATGCAGCTGTAATGGGATTCATCAACCATAAGTTTCTTGCTATGGACACATATATGCCACTAAGCTAGCACTCTGTTACAGCCATACTCTGTTATGTGGCTGCACAGAGACTTGATGCTGGCTGAATCCAAACCTGGTAGCAAATCCATTCCATGCAGTACTATAGGAAATAATTTGTTTCACAATTACCTACATTGCTCATGTTGCATGTTTCTAGCATATTCACTACATTCCATGTGCCCTTATCATAGAAGGAACAATCAGAGCAAATGTTCTGAAATAGGACTCACTGTATTCCATGAATGAGCATCTGATATAAGACGTCTTCTCCCCACAATTCAAGAAAGGCATGTTCACAGACTCGAAAGTTCACTGATTCTGAAGTGAAAAGGTTGTTCATCTGTAACAAGGTTCTGAGCTAGCAAAGAGATACTGGATTGTAACTACTTGACAGTTCACCATGTGAAACAAAGATGTTGGGTAAGAAGTAATTATCTGCAATGGAGTCCATTGCTCTAAAGGTATGTGGTTATGTGGTTACTACACGCTTTTGGGAACTGGCTCCTTTTGGGTAACACTCACTTCCCTGCTCTAAAGTTTCTGTACCTTATAGCACAAAGATGAACACTGTCTTTCATGACTGGCAGTATAGCAAACCTGTTGTACTTGAAGTACCCAACCCATTCCCGTATATCCTAGGTGGCAATACAGTTGTAATGGGATTCACCAAAAAAATATATTTCTGGCTATGGACACATATGTACCAGTACACTTGTACTCGGTTATGGCCATGTACTCTGTGTGATCACACAAAAACCTCATGTCAGCTGAATCCAAACACAGTAGCTAATCTATTCCATGAGAGTACTCTGGGGAATCACTTATTTCTCAATTACCTACATTCCTTGTATTGTGTGTTTCTTACATATAGCATATTCTCTGTGTACTGGTAATACAAGAGGAGCAATCAGATCAAAATCCATGAGGGAATTGCATATAGACAAAAGGATAAGGGAGACAGTTCAACACTCAAGCAGAACTCATTTTTTACTGTTTGTACAAATCAAAACTGGCCAATGAAAAGTTGTTCTAGCATTCCTAATTATTTAAAACAAAAACCAGAAGCAAAACCACTTTCTTTTTTTTAAGATTTTATTGATTTATTTGAGAGGTAGAGTTACAGATATTGAGAGGGAGAGACAGAGAGAAAGGTCTTCCAACCAATGGTTCACTCCCAAATGGCCGCAACGGTCAGAGCTATGCCGATCCAAAGCCAGGAGCCAGGAGCTTCTTCCCATTCTCCCACGTGGGTGCAGGGGCCCAAGAACTTGGGCCATCCTCTACTGCTTTTCCAGGCCATAGAGGAAAGCTGGATTGGAAGAGGAGCAGCAGGGACTAGAACTGGCACCCATATGGGATGTCAGCACTGCAGGCAGAGGATTAACCTACTGTGCCAAGGTGATGGCCCCTAAAACCGCTTTCAATAATGCTTCTCCCAAATAAATGTATCAGAAGTGTAGGTGTCCAGTGTGGTTTTTTATGAGAAAAAATCTCAGATGTGGGCTGTTTTTTCCACCTTAGGTTATAGCATGTGAAATGTATTGTTGTTGATGAAACAAAAATGAATAAATTTTTAAAATGGGAATCATTGAGAAGAACTGCACATAGTTAAAATGATAAGGGAGTCAGTGCAAAGCTGAAAAAATTTTAAAAATTAAAAAAATAAATACTGAGGAATAAAAAAGGTGACATGTGGGAGTGATATATTAAAATCAAGAAAGAGATCCTGTTTCCAAATTCATGAATTCCTCAATTGGACTCAAAGACAAGAAAGTAACACATAAAAATTAAGATAATATCAAAATAAAATATACCACATAGAAATTTAAAAAAAGAAAGAAAATATGTCCAGGTCAGGGAAGGTCAGTCGGTAGCAGCAGAACTAATTTTTCTGGGTTTGTACCAACCAAAATTGGCCAATTAAAATTTGCTCCAGCATCCCTGAATATTTTAAAATGAAAACCAGATGCAAACTCATTTTCATTAATGGTGAATTCCTTCTGCACTAAAAAAGTTTACATTTTACTTTTCCCAAATACATGTATCAGAAGTGTAGGTGTTCTTCGTATTTTTCAGAGAATAAAATTCAGATATAGGGTGTTTTTTCTAACTTAAGTTATACTATGTGAAATGCATTGTTTTTGATGAAAGAAAAACAAATAATAAATTTAAGAAATGGATATCCCTTGGGGGAACTGTGCATAGCCAAGATAAGGGAGATAATGTGAAGACAAAAAAATTTTTTTTAAATCCTGAGGAATGCAAATTGTGAGATGTGGGAGTCATTTGTTTAAAAAGAAAGGAAGTCTAAGGCCGGTGCCGCGGCTCACTAGGCTAATCCTCCGCCTAGCGGCGCCGGCACACCGGGTTCTAGTCCCGGTTGGGGCGCCGGATTCTGTCCCGGTTGCCCCTCTTCCAGGCCAGCTCTCTGCTGTGGCCAGGGAGTGCAGTGGAGGATGGCCCAGGTGCTTGGGCCCTGCACCCCATGGGAGACCAGGAAAAGCACCTGGCTCCTGGCTCCTGCCATCGGATCAGCGCGGTGCGCTGGCCGCAGCGCACCGGCCGCGGCGGCCATTGGAGGGTGAACCAACGGCAAAAGGAAGACCTTTCTCTCTGTCTCTCTCTCTCACTGTCCACTCTGCCTGTAAAAAAAAAAAAAAAAAAAAAAAGAAAGGAAGTCTGGATATCCAAATTCATGAATTCCTTGATCAGCCTCAAAACCAAGGAAGTAACAGAAAAAATTTACGTAATATTCAAAATAAAATGTACCACATATAAATAAAAAAGACAAAATAAAATGTGACCTGATCAAGGAAACTCAGTTAGCAGCAACAGAACTGGGATTTTCAGCCTACATCAGCCAAAACCAACCAATAAATAGTTGCTCTAACATTTCTGATTATTTTAAAATGAAAACCAGAGCCAAACCCATTTGCAATAATGGTGAATTCCTTCTGTACTAAAAAAGGCTGAAAATTTACTTTTCCCAGCCTGTGCCAAGGCTCAATAGGCTAATTCTCCACCTAGCGGTGCCAGCACTCTGGGTTCTAGTCCCAGTTGGGGCGCCAGAATCTGTCCCAGTTGCCCCTCTTCCAGGCCAGCTCTCTGCTGAGGCCCAGGAGTGAATGGAGGATGGCCCAAGTGCTTGGGACCTGCACCCACATGGGAGACCAGGAGAAGAACCTGGCTTTGGATCAGCGCTGTGCACCAGCCGCAGTGCACCGGCCACAGCGGCCATTGGAGGGTGAACCAACAGCAAAGGAAGACCTTTCTCTCTGTCTCTCTGTCTCTCATTGTCCACTCTGCCTGTCAAAACATCAAAAAAAAATTTACTTTTCCCAAATACATGTACAGAAGTGTGTGTGTTATTTATATTTTTCAGAGAATAATATTTTTCAATCTTAAGCTACAGTGTGTGAAATGTGTTGTTGGTGGTGAAAAAAATAAATAAATAAATTTTAAAAATAGGAATCCATGAATGGAACTTCTCATAGCCAAATGGATAAGGGAGACAACATGGAGCCATGAAAACAAAGAAACTGAGGAATACAAAAGGTGACATACAGGAGTCATGAATTGAAAAAGAAAAAGAAGATCCTATATCCAAATTCATGAATTCCTTGATCAGACTCAAAGCCAAGAAAGTAACAGACAAAAAATTAAGAAAATATCCAAAATAAGTTATATTGGAAAAAGTTTAAAAAATAAAATGTGTCCTGGTCAGAGAATCTCAGTGAGTAGCATTAGCACAATTCTTTTTCCAGTTTGTACCAGCCAAAACTGCCAATGAAAAGTTGCTATAACATTCCTGATTACTTTTAAAATGAAAACCAGTGGCAAACCCATTTTCAATAACACTGAATTTCTTCTGTAATAAAAAATAATTAAATTTTACTTTTCCCAAGGCATGTATCAGAAGTGTCGGTTTCTGCATTTTTTTTCTGAGAATAAAATCTCAGATATGGTTATATTCAGGTTTCTGAGGAATCTCCAGACTGACTTCCATAGTGGCTTGACCAGTTTGCATTCCCACCAACAGTGGGTTAGTGTCCCTTTTTCCCCACATCCTCGCCAGCATCTGTTGTTGGTAGATTTCTGTATGTGAGCCATTCTAACCGGGGTGAGGTGAAACCTCATTGTGGTTTTGATTTGCATTTCCCTGATTGCTAATGACCTTGAACATTTTTTCATGTGCCTGTTGGCCCTTTGGATTTCTTCTTTTTTTTTAACTTTTATTTAATGAATATAAATTTCCAAAGTACGGCTTATGGATTACAATGGCTTCCCCCCCATATCGTCTCTCCCACCCGTATCCCTCCCCTTTCCCACTCCCTCTCCCCTTCCATTCACATGAGGATTCATTTTCCATTCTCTTTATATAAAGAAGATCAGTTTAGCATACATTAAGTAAAGATTTCAACAGTTTGCTCCCACACAAACATAAAGTGAAAAATAATAGATGATTTTTTTAAATGATGATGAAATCAGATCAGACCTATTGTCATGTTTAATCCCAGTGAGAGTCAAGTTGGGAATTGAAAATTTCTTCTTTATTTTTTTACAGAAGATCAGTTTAGTATACATTAAGTAAAGATTTCAACAGTTTGCACCCCCATAGAAACACAAAGCGAAATATACTGTTTGAGTACTCATTATAGCATTAAGTCTCAATGTACAGCACATTAAGGACAGAGATCCTACATGAGGAGTAAGTGCACCGTGACTCCTGTTGTTGACTTTACAAATTGACACTCCTGTTTATGGCATCAGTAATCTCCCTATGCACCAGTCATAAGTTTCCAAGGCTATGGAAGCCCCTTGAGTTCACCGACTCTTAGCTTGTTTAGACAAGGTCATATTCAAAGTGGAGGTTCTCTCCTCCCTTCAGAGAAAGGTACCTCCTTCTTTGAAGACCTGTTCTTTCCATTGGGATCTCACTCACAGAGATCTTTCATTTAGGGTTTGTGTGTGTGTGTGTGTGTGTGTGTGTGTGTGTGGATCAGAGTGTCTTGGCTTTCCATGCCTGAAATACTCTCATGGGCTTTTCAGCCAGATCCGAATGCCTTTAGGGCTGATTCTGAGGCCAGAGTGCTGTTTAGGACATCCACCATTCTATGAGTCTGCTGAGTATCTCGCTTCCCATGTTGGATCACTCTCCCCTTTATTTATTCTATCTGTTAGTATTAGCAGGTACTAGACTTGTTTATGTGCTTCCTTTGACTCTTAGTCCTTTCATTATGATCAATTGTGAACTGAAATTGATCACTTGGACTGGTGAGATGGCATTGGTACATGCCACCTTGATGGGATTAAATTGGAGTCCCCTGGTATGTTTCTAACTCTACCATTTGGGGCAAGTCAGCTTGAGCATGTCCCAAATTGTACATCTCTTCCCTCTCTTATTCCTATTCTTATGTTTAACAGGGATCACATTTCAGTTAAATTTCAAGTGGAACAGACAAAAAAATTACTAAGAGGGATAATGTATTAAGTTGTTCATTAACAGTTAGGGCTATGCTGATCAAGTAACCGTTTGTCATAGTGTCCATTTCACTTCAACAGGTTTCCTTTTTGGTGTTCAGTCAGTTGTCACCGATCAGGGAGAACATATGGTATTTGTCCCTTTGGGACTGGCTTATTTTACTCAGCATGATGTGTTCCAGATTCCTCCATTTTGTTGCAAATGACTGGATTTCATTGTTTCTTACTGCGGTATAGTATTCTAAAGAGTACATATCCCATAATTTCTTTATCCAGTCTACTGTTGATGGGCATTTAGGTTGGTTCCAGGTCTTGGCTATTGTGAATTGAGCTGCAATAAACATTAGGGTGCAGACCGCTTTTTTGTTTGCCAATTTAAATTCCTTTATGTAAATTCCAAGGAGTGGGATGGCTGGGTCGAACGGTAGGGTTATCTTCAGGTTTCTGAGGAATCTCCAGACTGACTTCCATAGTGGCTTGACCAGTTTGCATTCCCACCAACAGTGGGTTAGTGTCCCTTTTTCCCCACATCCTCGCCAGCATCTGTTGTTGGTAGATTTCTGTATGTGAGCCATTCTAACCGGGGTGAGGTGAAACCTCATTGTGGTTTTGATTTGCATTTCCCTGATTGCTAATGACCTTGAACATTTTTTCATGTGCCTGTTGGCCATTTGGATTTCCTCTTTTTTTTTGGGTTGATTTCTGGTGTTTTAATTGTGTTCCATTGGTCTATCCATCTGTTTCTGTACCAGTACCATGCTGTTTTGATTACAACTGCCCTGTAGTATGTCCTGAAATCTGATATTGTCATGCCTCCGGCTTTGTTTTTGTTGTACAAGATTGCTTTAGCTATTCGAGGTCTCTTGTGCCTCCATATAAATTTCAGCACCAATTTTTCCAGATCTGAGAAGAAGGTCTTCGGTATCTTGATTGGTATTGCATTGAATCTATAAATTGCTTTTGGGAGAATGGACATTTTGATGATATTGATTCTTCCAATCCATGAGCATGGAAGATTTTTCCATTTCTTGGTATCCTCTTCTATTTCTTTCTTTAAGGTTTTGTAATTTTCATCGTAGAGATCTTTAACGTCCTTGGTTAAGTTTATTCAAGGTTTCTGATTGTTTTTGTAGCTATTGTGAATGGGATTGATCTTAGAAGTTCTTCCTCAGCCATGGAATTGTCTGTGTATACAAAGGCTGTTGATTTTTGTGCATTGATTTTATACCCTGCTACTTTGCCAAACTCTTCTATGAGTTCCAATAGTCTCTTAGTAGAGTTCTTTGGGTCCCCTAAATAAAGAATCATGTCATCTGCAAAGAGGGATAATTTAACTTCTTCCTTCTCAATTTGTATCCCTTTAATTTCTTTTTCTTGCCTAATAGCTCTGGCTAGAACTTCCAGAACTATATTGAATAGCAGTGGTGAGAGTGGGCATCCCTGTCTGGTACCAGATCTCAGTGGAAATGCTTCCAACTTTTCCCCATTCAATAGGATGCTGGCCGTGGGTTTTTCATAGATTGCTTTGATTGTATTGAGGAATGTTCCTTCCAAACCCAGTTTGCTTAGAGTTTTCATCATGAACGGCTGTTGTATTTTATCAAATGCTTTCTCGGCATCTATTGAGATAATCATATGGTTTTTCTTCTGCAGTCTGTTAATGTGGTGTATCACATTGATTGATTTGTGAACATTAAACCATCCCTGCATACCAGGGATAAATCCCACTTGGTCTGGGTGGATGATATTTCTGATGTGTTGTTGCATTCTATTGGTGAGAATTTTATTGAGGATTTTTGCATCTATGTTCATCAGGGATATTGGTCTGTAATTCTCTTTCAGTGCTGCATCTTTTTCCGGCTTAGGAATTAAGGTGATGCTGGCTTCATAGAAAGAATTTGGGAGGATTCCCTCTTCTTTGATTGTTCTGAATAGTTTGAGAAGAATTGGAGTTAGTTCTTCTTTAAATGACTGGTAGAATTCAGCAGTGAATCCATCTGGTCCTGGGCTTTTCTTTGTTGGGAGGGCCTTTATTACTGTTTCAATTTCTGTCTCAGTTATGGGTCTGTTTAGGTTTTCTATGTCTTCCTGGTTCAATTTTTTAGGTTGAATGTGTCCAGGAATCTATCCATTTCTGATAGGTTTCCCTCTTTGCTGGCATACAAGTCCTTGTAGTAATTTCTGATGATTCTTTTTATTTCTGTGGTGTCTGTTGTTATGTTTCCTTTTTCATCTCTGATTTTATTGATTTGGGTCTTTTCTCTTCTTTTTTTAGTTAGTTGGGCCAGTGGGATGTCAATTTTGCTTATTTTTTCAAAAAACCAGCTCCTCGTTTGGCTGATTTTTTGTAATGTTTTTCTTGATTCAATCCTGTTGATTTCTTATCTGATTTTAATTATTTCTCTTCTCCTACTAGATTTGGGTCTGGTTTGCTGTAGGTTTTCTAGATCCTTGAGGTGAATTGAAAGCTCATCTTTTTGGTGCCTTTCCAATTTCTTGATGTAGGCACCTATTGATATAAACTTTCCTCTTAACACTGCTTTTGCTGCGTCCCATAAGTTTTGGTATGTTGTGCTGTTATCCTCATTTACTTCCAGAAAATTTTTGATTTCTCTTTTAATTTCTTCTATGACCCACTGTTCATTCAGGAGCATGTTGTTCAATCTCCATGTGTTTGCATATGCTCTAGGGATTCCTGAATTGCTAATTTCCAACTTCATTCCTTTATGGTCTGAGAAGCTGCATGGTATGATTCTAATTCTTTTGAATTTGCTGAGACTTGCTTTAAGGCCTAGTATGTGGTCAATCTTAGAGAAGGTTCCATGTACTGCTGAGAAAAATGTAAAATCTTTAGCTGTAGGATTGAAAGTTCTGTAGATATCTGTTAGATCCATTTGGGCAATAGTGTCGTTTAAATCTGCTGTTTCCTTGTTGATCTTCTGTCTGGATGATCTGTCTATTTCTGAGAGTGGAGTATTGAAGTCCCCCAGTACTATTGTATTGGAATCTAAGTCTCCCTTTAAGTCCCTTAACATATCTTTTAAATTGACCGGTGCCCTCTAATTAGGTGCATATACATTTATAATAGTTACATCTTCCTGTTGAATTGAACCCTTAATCATTATATAGTGTCCCTCTTTGTCTCTCTTAACAGTTTTTGTATTGAAGTGTATTTTGTGTGATATTAATATGGCTACACCTGCTTTTTTTGGTTTCTGTTGGCATGGAATATCTTTTACCAACCTTTCACTTTCAGTCTGCATACATCTTTGTTAGAGAGGTATGTTTCTTGTAGGCAACAAATAGTTGGGTTGTGTTCCTTAAGCCAATCAGCCAATCGGTGTCTTTTAACTGAAGAGTTAAGGCCATTAACGTTTAATGTGACTATTGATACATAGTGACTTTGCCCTGCCATTTTCCCAGAGATATTTTCTAGTATATGCTTTGAGCTTCCCATGCTCTTTTACTGGTAGGTGTTCTTCCTTTACCTTCTTTCATATTGATGGCCGTGTTTCTGTGTTTTTGAGTGTAGCACATCTTTAAGTATCTTTTGCAGGGCCAGACAAGTGGCAGCAAAGTCTTTCAATTTCTGTTTGCTATGAAAGGTCTTATTTCCCCTTCATTCACAAATGAGAGCTTAGCAGGATATAATATTCTGGGCTGGCAATTTTTCTCTCTTAGCACCTGTGCTATGTCTCGCCATTCCCTCCTAGCCTGTAGTGTTTCTGATGAGAAGTCTGCTGTGAGTCTAATTAGAGATCCTCTGAGAGTAATCTGACGTTTCTCTCTTGCACATTTTAGGATCTTTTCTTTATGTTTCATTGTGGTGAGTTTAATTACAACGTGTCGTGGTGAGGATCTCTTTTGGTCATGTTTACTGGGGGTTCTATGAGCTTCCTGGACTAGGATGTCTCTGTCCTTCTCCAAACCCGGAAAGTTCTCTGCTAGTATCTCACTAAAAGGGCCTTCTAATCCTTTCTCTCTCTGCATGCCTTCAGGAACTCCTTGAACTCGAATGTTGTTTTTTTTTTTAATAGCATCTTGTAGATTCCAAACAATATTTTTTAGATTTCTAATTTCCTCTTCTTTTCTTTGGTTTGACTATTTGATCTATTGAGCTCTTCATTTCATTTTGATTTCTCTTCACTATCACACTTTCCTGTTCTACTAGTTTCTGCATTTCATTTTGATTCTTCCTTAAAATTTCATTTTCACGAGAGAGATTTTCAATCCTGTCCAATAAGGATTTCTGTAGTTCAAGGATTTGCTTTTGAAAACTTCTAAATGCTCTTATCATAATTTTTTTGAAATCCATATTTTGCATTTCTTCTATCTCATCATCTTCATAATCTTAGCTTGGGGTGTTTTGTTTATTTGGAGGCATCATAGTGTCATCGTTGATCTTGTTCCCTCGATTTTTGTGTTTATTGCTTGGCATAGTTAATTCTTCTTCCCTCACTGTAAGTTTTTTTTATATATATACTATGTCTGTGTTAAGTGACTGCCTACTGTTGGAGAAGCCTTGGAGGCTTGAGATGGGTGTTGCCTGAGAGCTCTGCTTGGTTCTTCAGGGTTACAGGTGTGCAAAGGTGGCACCATCAGGTTATGCGTGGTAAATCTCTCTCTTTTATTTATTTATTTATTTATTTATTCAGGAGGTAAGTAATACCACACGGCTGAGCAGAATTGATGGTATTTAGCTTCTGATCTCTGGCTTCTACCCAAAGAGTCTGTGCCGGCTCAGTTTCTCCTGTGGACTCCCACTGGGTTGCCTAGGCTACTGAATTGTAGCCTTAGCTCTCCCCTTTTGTTATGTATATCCCAAGTGGGGCCTGCTCTTTGTCTCTTGCTCGCCTTTGCATAGTTGGCTGAGAGAGAAACTTGTCTGTACCAGTACCCCCCCACCCTTTTTTTTTCCTTCTCTCCTGTACCCAGTCTGGTGAACTTTCCCGTCTCAAAGCCCACTTCCCTCTAGATTCTGTCTGCCATTTCCCAGCCAATGTCTCCAGTTACTGAGCTCACCTCCCCTTCCAGTGCCAATGTGTGGACTTGGAGCCCTGGGTGTCCCTGCTCTCCCCGCTGGTGTCTGTGTCACATCCACTCCCCTTCTTGCACTGGTGCGCAGACCCTACGGCTCCCACAGCTCGGTTTCCGCGAGGTGGGCGACCTTGCTCTCCCAGTAGGTCCTCCAAGTCACAGCCACTAGATGCGGAAGAGCTTCCTCTGCAATTTTTTCCAGATCCTTTTTCTGAGGCTACCTTAACTCCACTTTTATTAAACTAAATTTTCCCGGATTACCGGTGCGCACCCTAACTATTCTGCCATCTTGGCTCCGACGGCTATTGATTTTTGTGCATTGATTTAAATCCTGCTATTTTGCGAAACTCTTCTATGAGTTCCAATAGTCTCTTAGTAGAGTTTTTGGATCCTCTAAGTAAAGAATCATATCATCTGCAAAGAGGGATAGTTTGACTTCTTCCTTCCCAATTTGTATCCCTTTAATTTCTTTTTCTTGTCTGATGGCTCTGGCTAAAACTTCCAGAACTATGTTAAATAGCAGTGGTGAGAGTGGGCATACCTGTCTGGTACCAGATCTCAGTGGAAATGCTTCCAACTTTTCCCCATTCAATAGGATGCTGGCCGTGGGTTTTTCATAGATTGCTTTGATTGTATTGAGGAATGTACCTTCTATACCCAATTTTCTCAGAGTTTTCATCTTGAAAGGGTGTTGTATTTTATCAAATGCTTTCTCGGCATCTATCGAGATAATCATATGGTTTTTCTTCTGCAGTCTGTTAATGTGGTGTATCACATTGATTGATTTGTGAACATTAAACCATCCCTGCATACCAGGGATAAATCCCACTTGGTCTGGGTGGATGATCTTTCATTCTTCTTGCATTCTATTGGGCAGAATTTTATTGAAGATTTTTGCATCTATGTTCATCAGGGAAATTGGTCTGTAATACTCTTTCAATGCTGCTTCTTTTTATGGCTTAGCAATTAAGGTGATGCTGGCTTCATAGAATTAATTTGGGACGATTCCCTCTTTTTTTAATTGTTCTGAATAGTTTGAGAATAATTGGAGTTAGCTCTTCATTAATTTCTGGTAGAATTCAGCAGTGAATCCATCTGGTCCTGGGCTTTTCTTTGTTGGGAGGGCCTTTATTACTGTTACAATTTCTGTCTCAGTTATGGGTCTCTTTAGGTTTTCTATGTCTTCCTGGTTCAATTTTTTAGGTTGCATGTGTCCAGGAATCTACCCATTTCTGTTAGCTTTCCCTGTTTGCTGGCATATAAGTCCTTGTAGTAATTTTTGATGATTTCTGTGGTGTCTGTTATATGTTTCCCTTTTCACCTCTGATTTAATTGATTTGGGTTTTTTCTCTTCTTTTTTTAGTTAGTTGGGCCAGTGGGGTGTCAATTTTGTATATTTTCAAAAAACCAACTCCTCATTTGGCTGGTTTTTTGTAATATTTTTTGGAATCAATCCTGTTGATTTCTCTGATTTTAATTATTTCTCTTCTCCTACTAGATTTGGGTCTGGTTTGCTACAGTTTTACTAGATCCTTGAGATGCATTGAAAGCTCATTTACTTGGTGCATTTCCAATTTCTTGATATAGGCACCTATTGCTATCAACTTGCCTCTTACACTAATTTTACTGTATCACATAAGTTTTGGTATGTTGTGCTGTTATCCTCATTTACTTCCAGAAAATTTTTGATTTCTCTTTTGATTTCTTCTGTGACCCAGTGTTCATTCAGGAGCATGTTGTGCAATCTCCATGTGTTTGCATATGCTCTAGGGATTCCTAAGTTGCTAATTTCCAGCTTCATTCCCCTATGGTCTGAGAAGCTGCATGGTATGATTCTAATTCTTTGGAATTTGCTGAGATTTGCTGTATGGTCTAGTATGTGGTCAATCCTAGAGTAGGTTCCATGTACTGCTGAGAAGAATGTAAATTCTTTACGTGTAGGATGAAAAGTTCTGTAGATATCTGTTAGATCCACTTGCACAATAGTGTCGATTAAATCTGCTGTTTCCTTGTTGATCTTCTGTCCGGATGAACTGTCTATTTCTGAGAGTGGAGTATTGAAGTCCCCCAGTACTATTGTATTGGAATCTAAGTCTCCCTTTAAGTCCCTTAACAAATATTTTAAATAAACCAGTGCCCTCTAATTAGTTGCATATACATTTATAATAGTTACATCTTCCTGTTGAATTGATCCCTTAATCATTATATAGTGCCCTCTTTGTCTCTCTTCACAGTTTTTGTTTTAAAGTTTATTTTGTCTGATGTTAAGATGGCTACACCCGCTCTTTTTTCATTTCTGTTGGCATGGTATATCTTTTTCCAGCCTTTCACTTTCCGTCTGTGTGCATCTTTGTTGGAAAGATGTGTTTCTTGTAAGCAGCAAATAGATGGATTTTGTTCCTTAACCCAATCAGCCAATCTGTCTCTTTTAACTGGAGAGTTGAGGCCATTAACATTCAATGTGACTAATGATAAGTGGTAACTTTGCCCTGCCATTTGCCAAAGATATTTTCTAATATATGCTTTGAACTTCCTGTGATCTTTTGCTGTGAGGTTTCCTTCCTTTACCTTCTTTCTTATTGATGACTGTGTTTCTGTGTTTCTGTGTGTAACATATCTTTAAGCATCTTTTGCAGGGCTGGACGAGTGGCGACAAATCCTTTTTCAATTTCTTTTTGCTATGAAGGTCTTTATTTCACCTTCATTCACAAATGAGAGCTTTGCAGGATATAATATTCTGGGCTGGCAGTTTTTCTCCCTTAGTACTTGGGCTATGTCTCGCCATTCCCTCCTAGCCTGTAGGGTTTCTGATGAGAAGTCTGCTGTGTGTCTAATTGGAGATCCTCTGAAAGTAATCTGATGTTTTTAGAAATTTTAGAATCATTTCTTTATGTTTCACTGTGGTGAGTTTAATTACTACAGGTCGTGGTGAGGATCTCTTTTGGTCATGTTTACTAGGGGATATATGAGCTTCCTGGACTAGGATGTCTCTGTCCTTCTCCAAACCCGGAAAGTTCTCTGCAAGTATCTCACTAAAAAGGCCTTCTAATCCTTTCTCTCTCTGCATGCCTTCAGGAACTCCTAGAACTCGAATGTTGGTTTTTTTAATAGTATCCTGTAGATTCCCAACAATATTTTTACATTTCTAATTTCCTCTTCTTTTCTTTGGTTTGACTGTACACTTTCCTGTGCTCTGTCTTCTAAGTCCGATATTCTCCCTTCTGCTTCACCTACTCTGTTTTTAAGACTCTCTAATGTGTTTTTCATTTGATCTATTGAGTTCTTCATTTCATTTTGATTTCTCTTCACTATCACACTTTTCTCTTCTACTAGTTTCTGTGTTTCCTTTTGATTCCTCCTTAAGATTTCATTTTCACGAGAGAGATTTTCTATCCTGTACAGTAAGGATTTCTGTAGCTCAAGTATTTGTTTTTGAAAACTTCTAAATGTTCTTAGCATAATTTTTTTGAAATCTGTATCTTGCATTTTTTCCATCTCGTCATCTTCATAATCTTGGCTTGGGGTGTCTTGTTCATTTGGGGGCATAATAATGTCTTCCTCATTCTTGTTTCCTCAGTTTCTGCGTTTGTTTTGCATTGTGGAGATATTCTTTGGATTCTTCTTTCCTCACTGTGGTATTTTTCTTGTTATAGTATGACTGTATTAAGTGGACTGTCTGCTTTTGATGGAGCCTTAGAGGCTTGAGATGAGTGTGGCCAGAATGCTCTGGTTCCTCAGGGTAAAGGGTGTGCCAAAGGTGATACTCCCAGATTAGGCGTGGTAAATCTCTCTCTTCTTTTTCTTTTCTTTTTTTATTCAGAAGGGAAATAATTCCACACAGCTGAGTGGAATTGAAGGTAGTCAGCTTCCGATCTCTGGCTCCTGTGGGTAAAACATTTGCCTGCTCTTTCCCAAGACCACACAGGGAATATGTGCTGCCCTCAGTGTGGGCTCAAATTCTCCTGCAGTCTCTCACTGGGTTACCAAGTCTACCGAATTGTGGAGTCTCTGGAGAGTACTCACGTGAACTCCTTGAGTTCTCTCACCCACTGTCTCTTTTTTCACAGTCTCAGTTCATTAGCACCACACATTCACTAGGTCCTAATCTCCTGTTATTTCACCCGCCCAGAGTCATGTTTTTCTGCTTGGCTGAGGACAGGTGCAGCCCTGAGGTCACACAGCTTTTACTTATGTCCAAAATGGTGCCTGCTCTTTGTCTTGCTCGCCTTTTAGAGGTGAGCGGAGAGAAAGAAACTCGTGTCCATACTGGTTCCTTTTTTTTTCCTCTCTCCTCTAGTTAGCCTGGTGAACTTTTCCCCATGGGGCTTCAAGCCTCACTCCCTCTAGGCTCCTCCTTCTGCTTTCCTGCTGATGTCTCAGGCTACTTTGTTTTGGCTCACCTCACATTCCAGTGCTGGTGCGTAGATTCTGCAGCTGGTGTCCCGAGTTGTGGGCTCCCACGCCCTCCACGCAGGTCCACTGTGAATCAATAGTTCCAGAAGAGTTTCCTCTGCTGTTTCTTCCCCAACTCTTCCTTGAACCTGCAGTATATCCATTTTTATTAAACTGTCTCTTCCCGGACTATCAGTGTGCTACCTTCCTATTCCACCATCTTGCTGCTTCCCCAGTTTCAGGTTTCATCACAGAGGAAGCGTCCTGGGCCTAGCCAGTTCCTGTGTCTTGTAAGAAGCCTGTCATGGCGTGGCTCTGGCCTCTCACACTAATTGCTGAGCTCTATGTCTTAAAGAATGGTTAACTAGTTAACTATATGGTTATTAAGTATACTGAAAATAGATCATGGTAAATTCTAAAAAAAAAGTTACACTGCATCTGTCCATCTTTTAACAGAGAATGTCCCAGATAAGCAAATTCCTTCTACAAACCACTGTATGCCACACATATCTGCTTGGAGTCCAGGGACCAGCCCCCAGCCTAACCTATTGTGACCGGGCATTAAACCTTACCAAACCTAGCCAACAGTCTCTTTCACTTTCTTACCTTAGGAGAGACTGTTTCTGAGCCCCATGCAAGGCAGGACAAAACCTACAATAGCTAAACCACAGAAAATGTGATACGTTTTCTCATTGTATAACTTCAATTCAGGAGTATGTATATAATAGCAAGTTTTTAAACATTGCCTTTATGATGCATGTGGGAAAATCAACAGTGGTGGGGGACAGGTGAAATAGTTTTTATGGACAGAATACTGGGCCCCCCTTCTTGTCTCTGCTCATACCCAGACCTAGAAGGGGTCAGATGCACTTGGTATCTTAACAAGCCATCTTAGATGCCAATGAAAAACTGCTGTGTATAGACATATCCATGCCTCTGTTGCCAGTGTTAAAGTGAGCCCAATTAATGTGTCCCATGATCCTAATTACCCAGCACTCACCAACAGGTTATCTAGGGAGGAAGCATGGTTTTGAGGGGAATTAGAAAGACAGTGAAGGACTTTTTAATGAATCCTCAACTTTTAAATCATGTGAATGTCATAAGAGGAATAGTACCTAGTTGAAGGAAGCTTGTTCTTTGTCCTGTCTCCTGCCTCACCTGGGGGCCATAGTGAAGAGACAACACTAGACAGGTTAACAGAGGGTTGGAGACAGGTATACAGGAGTGCTACCTTCTAACTTTCCATTGCTTCCTAAAATGCACCTCTTGGTCTAGCCAACCTCTGATCTGTGAGGTTTTCTGTAACATCATCCACTCAACAAACCGTGGTTGGAACACTAGTTAGCCTAGGAGCTCTACCAGATGATAAGGACACAGCTGTGGCACTAATGTTGTCTGCAGTTGTTATTATATGGCACTCATGGTGACTGTTTTACTGAGGATTCACTCGGGCCAGGCAGGGTTCTAAGCATGGTACACACATGACTTCCCCATTTTACAGATGAGGGCATAAGGCCCCAGAAGGTACAGGCAAACCTGGCAAGAGCTTCCAGTCAGAGGTGATTTGCATTTTAAATGTGAGGGTGGGGCCAGCTCTGTGGCCTAGGGAATAAAGCTACCACCTGCAGTGCCGGCATCCCATATGGGCACTTGTTTGAGACCCTGCTGCTCTACTTCCTATTCAACTCTCTGCTATGGCCTGGGAAAGCAGTAGAAGATGGCCCAAGTCCTTTGGCCCCTGCATCCACATGGGAGACCCAGAAGAAGCTCCTGGCTCCTGGCTTTGGATCAGTGTAGCTCCAGCAGTTGCGTTCAATTAGGGAGTGAACCAATGGATGAAAGACCTCTCTCTCTCTCTCTTTCTCTCTCTCTTTCTGCCTCTCCTTCTCTCTCTATGTAACTCTGACTTTAAAATAAATAAGAAAATCTTCAAAAATGCTTATTCCAGAGCACCCAGCCCCAAGAAACAGTACCAATGCCATATGCGAGAACAGTTTTTCAGGAGTTGGCTAGTCTTCTCAAGGGGCTGTAAACATTTCACTAGAAGCATAGGTCCAAGTGATGGAGCCAGCAAGCCAGGGTGGAGTAGAACCATCTCTGTGATATGTGCACACAGACGTCCACTATTCTGGAGGAAGACTGCAGTAAAACATTCTGGTAGGTGGCTGGGAAAGGGGTTGTGAAGAAGCAGTGGGCAGATTAGCATAAGGCCCATGGTTCCTTGTGAAAGGACAGACATAGTGATCTTAGCCTCTCATCTTTTTAAGTCATACAACACAAAAAAATCTCAATTGTCAAGGTGGATTCACTTGGGGGACCCAAGGGGAAAGGCTTGTATGAGTCTCCAGGGTCCACGGCATGGCCTAAATTCTATCAGGGAAAGATGACTTTCAACACAGTGAAGGTTCCAGTGTGTGTGTGTGTGTGTGTGTGTGTGTGTGTGTACAGAGACCTGGACCCCCAAAGATGATATACAGGGTGGCAAAGACATGATTAGCATGGAACAACCAACAGCTACTACAACTCTGTAGTCACAAAGCAGGTGAGCCCTTGACTCCAGATAAGAGAAAGCAGCCAGTAAGACAGTATGAGCTCTTTAATTCATTGTGGGATAAGGACCCCTAAGCAGGGAAGAAAGCCATCCTATGTCAGGTGAATGACAAGCTGGCTTGAAAGGGAATTTTACTTCCCAGGTATGTGAGCAGGATATGCTGACATCCTGGAGTTTAACTGTGAGGAGCATGGCTCCCTGCCCCCTTGCTTATACACTGCTGTAGGGTACATTCAAGGAAACATGGGTTACACTGATTATTTTCTGTTTTTATAATACCTGATCTACCCCCCAGAGAACCATAAAACATCCTGTCAATCTTTTAATATAGACAATCATCATGAAATGTTTGTAATAGTATATTACATTTTCACTATTGCAGCGCTAAATCAAATCCTGTCTGGGAACCTGTCCCTCAGGACAAATGGAGTGCAGCCAAAGATAAGACCCAGCTTTCCAGTGGGCCCCCCTTTCCCTCCTTGCTGTCATTTCTTTATGTTCTTTTTGCACCTGAGGCAAGTGCATTTTATCCAAACCTGATGATGTGTTTTCAGTTGGAAGAGACAGACTGCATCAGCTCCCTCTTTCACATCCATCACTAAATTTAACCTTTGATGTTAAGTCTCAGGTTCTTGGCCCTAAAAATAGCTAGTGGCTAAAATGGAATGGAAGTGAGAATTAGTGTCCGGCGTGGTTTCAGGTATCAGAAATCCACTGACAGCAAACACCAGTGAGCTCCCCTTGCTTGACCCTGATTCGGCTTCACATCCACCCTGTGGAGTTGGGGCCACATTCATTGCTGCTCTTAATCATCAGCATTAACCCACATGCAAGAGCACTAGACTGCAAAACCTCAGTGGATCTCTACATACATGGATCTCTACATACAGAGGATCTATACATAGCATTTTTTTGAATATTGGTCAAGTTTCCTTTGGAAATTTGACCTTATGCAAATTTACAGAAAATTATTTGGGGAAAATAAAATATTAAGCATAGGCTTCCTGTCAATAAACCCAATACAATGAAGTATTTAGTAGAAATGTAGAATTACTAGAGTTCATGCTAAATATATTCTGTTGAAATGAAATCTTACATTCTAACCATTAAATTAGCACATCTAAGTCTTTTCTAAAATTATGCACAGCACTGACATGCACACTCACATTAACATACACAAATTATGTAAAGAAAGAAGTGAGTTGCAATACATAAAATTCCATACAATGGTATTAGGCGGTCTTATAATTTAGACTTAATGGAGTCATGGAGGTTATATTTTCAAAAATTTGGTTTAATTGCTACCTATTGATATTTTAATTCTATATCTTCTATTTTTAACTTTTATTTATTAAATATAAATTTCCAAAGTACAACTTTTGGATTATAGTGGCTTTTCCCCCCCATAATCTCCCTCCCACCCGCAACCATCCCATCTCCTCTCCCTCTCCCTTTCCATTCACATCAAGATTCATTTTCAATTATCTTTATATACAGAAGATCAACTTAATATATACTAAGTAAAGATTTCAATAGTTTGCATCCACACAGAAACACAAAGTATAAAGTACTGTTTGAGTACTAGTTATACCGTTAATTCACATTAAGGACAGAGATCCTACGTGAGGAGTAAGTGCACAGTGACTCCTGTTGTTGATTTAACAATTGACACTCTTGTTTATGGAATCAGTAATTACCCGAGGCTCTTGTCATGAGTTGCCAAGGCTATGGAAGCCTTTTGAGTTTGCCAACTCCAATCTTATTTAGACAAGGTCATAGCCAAAGTGGAGGTTCTCTCCTCCCTTCAGAGAAAGGTATCTCCTCCTTTGATGGCCCGTTCTTTCCACTGGGATCTCACTCACAGAGATCTTTCATTTAGGTCTCTTTTTTTTTTTTGCCCAAGTGTCTTGGCTTTCCATGCCTAAAATACTCTCATGGGCTTTTTAGCTGGATTGGAATGCCTTAAGGGCTGATTCTGAGGCCAGAGTGCTGTTTAGGACATCTGCCATTCTATGAGTCTGCTGTGTATCTCGCTTCCCATGTTGGATCATTCTCTCCTTTTTAATTCTATCAGTTAGTATTAGCAGACACTAGTCTTGTTTGTGTGATCCCTTTGACTCTTAGACCTATCAGTATGATCAATTATGAACTGAAACCGATCACTTTGACTAGTGAGATGTATTGCAACTCACTTCTCTCTTTAAATAATGTGTATGTTAATATGAGTGTACATGTCAGTGCTGTGCATAATTTTAGAAAAGACCTAGATGTGCTAATTTAATGGTTAGAATGTAAGATTTCATTTCAATAGAATATATTTAGCATGAACTCAAGTAATTCTACATTTCTACTAAATACTTCATTGTATTGGGTTTATTGACAGGAAGCCTATGTTTAATATTTTGCCCAGAACTAAAATTATTGTTTCCAAATGGTATATGAAGGACACAGTTCTTTTTTTAAGATTTATTTATTTATTTGAAAGAAAGAGTTATATAGAGACAGGAGAGAGAGAGAAAGAGAGAGAGAGAGAGAGAATTTCCATCTGCTGATTCACTCTTTAGATGGCTGCAATGGCCAGGGCTGGGCCAGGTTGAAGCCAGGAGCCAGAACCTTCATCTAGGTCTCCCATATGGTTGGCAGGGGGCCAAATACTTGAGCCACGCTGTGCTTTTCTTAGGCCACTAGCAGGGAGCTGGATCAGAAGTGGAGCTACCGGGGCTTGAACTGGTGCCTATATGAATGCTGGTGTTGTAGGAAGTGGCTTAGCCTGCTACACTACAATGCCAGCCCCTGGGGCACAGTTTTTAGTGCTGAACTTCAGCTTGTGCATCCATTTGACCAGAATAAATGACTGTGGGGCTGGGCTGGCGCTGTGGCGCAGCGGGTTAATGCCCTGGTCTGAAGCGCCGGCACCCCTTATGGATTCCGGTTCGAGACCCAAGGTCAGGATGCTCCACTTCCAATCCAGCTCTCTACTATGGCCTGGGAAAGCAGTACAAAATGGCCCAAGTCCTTGTGGCCCTGCACCTACATTGGAGACCCAGAGGAAGCTCCTGGCTCCTGGCTTTGGATCAGCACAGCTCCAGCCGTTGCAGTCAATTGGGGAGTGAACCATCGGATGGAAGACCTCTCTCTCTCTCTCTCTCTCTCTCTCTCTCTTCCTCTCCTCTCTCTGTGGAACTCTGACTTTCAAATAAATAAATAAAATCTTTTAAAAAATGACTGTAGGGAACTCCACTATTAGCAATCAACTAGTCATTGAAGAGCATACAACCTTAACTAAGTCTCTATGCTACAAGACATTGATCCCATGGCACATTTGCAGTCTCAACCTGGAAGTTGGTGTGTGAGACTTCTCAGTAGCATTATTATGCCATGGAGAGATTAACTAACGCAATTAGCCCATTTCACAGATGAGAACATTGTTCAAGCCTGTAGTGCACATAGATGCCAACCATCCAAAACAGCCCTTCATTTTTATCTTATTTTCAGTGTTTGCTGATAAGGAAAAGTGCGGTGCAGCAAGATTAGCATCAGAAGTTGGATATTTTTAATTTCTCAATCTGCAAAGGTGTTGTAAATTTAGACTTAATTTTCTTTCTTTTTCTGTTTTTTTAGACTTATTTATTTACTTGAAAGGCAGAGATACAGAGAGAGAGATTAGAGAGAGGGAGAGAGGGAGAGAGAGAGAGAACCTTCCATCCACTAGTTCACTCTTCAAATGGCAGCAACAACCAAGCGAGCCAGGCTGAAGCCAGGAGCCTCTTCGAGGTCTGCCATCTGGATTCAGAGGCTCAAGAACTTGGGCCATCTGCTGCTGCTTTCCCAGGCACGTTAGCACACAGCTGGATCAGAAGTGCAGCAGCTGGGACTTGAACCAACACCCATATGGAATTCTGGCACTGCAAGCTGTGGCTTGAATCCACTGCACCACAGCACTGGCCCCTATGGATTTAATTTTCAAGAGCCATCTTGATTTTCTGACTGTTCTTAATTTCATGATTAGCCAGATAGGGGATTTAAGATCAAAATATCAATAGACTGGATGAAGTTCAAGGCTCCTCCTTCAGCCTGGCTTAGCCCTGGTCATTGCAGCCATTTGAAGACTGCACCAGCACATGGACTCTCTCTCTCTCTCTGCCTTTCAAAAAAATAAAACAAATCTTTAAAAATGACATCAGGCTATATCCCTTACTTTCTATAATTATGCTAAGTTAATAGGGAAATAGGATCAGTTAGCTGAGGGAGACCGGCATGCAGTTTCAGGTGTTTTGTTCATTTTACACAGTAAGGTTGGTTTGTGCATTCCTTCCTCAGCACTCACGGTGCTAACACTTGTTGCAAGTGCAGAGGCCAGTCCAGGTAGAGCTCCACCTTTATCTTCCCTAAACAAGGCTCGGGCCTATGCCCACAGCACTGTCCGCTTGTGTTTCCACTTCTGCTTTTCTCTCTGGTTTTCGGTTCTCTGGAAATGACAGGGAGAAAAGACAGGCTGAGGAAGAGAGAAAGGTCAATTTCCCTTGTCTTGGCATGGAGTGGAGATCCCTGAGGGCTGCCTCCTTCTGCTAGCTGAAGCTGCAGTGACCAAGGTGCTCTTTGCTGGCCCACAGCCCTCTGAACAGCTACCCAGGACCCTCTCTGCCCTAGGAAACTGTAAGGTATTCTTGCATTTGTTTATGAGCTCTGGGTAAACCCCTGTTTATCTGCATCCCACAGAGGCATGCAATTGGAGCCAGTGAGTAAATCAGTCAGACTAAATAAAGACACTTGAACAGACATGATAAAAGCCACTGGGCCTCATGAAGAGTTTAAGCAAATTACATGCCTGTGAGATGAAATCTTGGCTGCATGATGGAACTCCCTAAGCTGAAGCGCTCAGAATAAATTCAATCAATGGAATCACAGGGTATAAATCATACATGATAGTGCCTAATCTATGAAGAAGCTTCTGGTAGTGTCTAGAAACCCAAGAAGCACTCCAACTCCTCAAAACATCACAGCTTTAAACCATGATTGCATTGCAAAGCCTCTTCTATGAAAGTCTATTTAACCCCTAATGTTGCTGAGTGGGCCTGGGCGTGGGGTGTTGGAAGTTTCAGGTCAAATGGGGTACAAAATAAATCCACTCTCAAGTTGCCTCAGATTATAACTACCCCTGTAGCTCAACTGCCTCTGAGCTTCAGGGGGCAGGGGGCTGGCAAAGCAAGCCTCTACTGGTTTATCTGGCAATACAGCAGTGTGGTACAAAGCAAGTGCCTGATTATGTCACTTGCTCAGACTGGACCCTCCATCTCATGCCTTGTGGCAATGTTCTTACTAGTTGATATTGATTAATGTCATCCATTCACATTTCTTTGGGTAGTCCACCACCCATTAACTTTCTCTGGGTCAGAGAACTCATTTGAAGGAATCATCCTCTCATCTTGGATATATACCAGAGGGATTTTGAATCACTCTCATTCTTTCTCTAGCCAGGGGTCAGACCAAGGTAAGCTCATGGCTATTGACCTGCTCAAACATAGTGAATTAAGACTGGGAATGCAAGGTGAATCATCCTTTCTAGTGGGGATACCCAGACAAAATATTGCTGCTGGAAATGGCTACAGTTGCTGGGTCAGCACTGTGTGAATCTGCCCTTCTCTCCCTCCATCCCTTTGTGCCTTGCATCTTTCCAAAAAAAATCCCTTTGTGCCTAAGCTAGCCAGAGCTGGCTCCTGCTGCTTGACACAAAGAACCCTTTCTGGCACAGTTCTCCATGCCTTCTCTTGCCCTACCGGTCCTATGAACTCAGAAATGAATCTAAAAGGATGCTATGCCTCTCATTCCTCACCATCATTGCTACAGGAACAAGCTGCAAATGCTGGGATGCAAAATTTTCTTGATGAATAGATCACACATCAACATTCAATAATGATAATATTTACTGAGCATGTACTATGCGCCAGGTGCTACATGCATTTTTATGTAATTTATTTCATCTAGTCTTTATAATAGCCCTTTGAGTAATATCAGTTCTGTTTTGTAGCCAAGGAACCAGAGAGATTACAAAACTGGCTCAAGTTCAAAAAGATACTGTAGAACGAGGTGAGAAGTCGAGGGGCAGAGCCAAGATGGCGGAATAGTGAGGGCGCGCACCGATAGTCCGGGAAAATTTAGTTTAATAAAAGTGGAGTTACGGTAGCCTCAGAAAAAAAGGATCAGGAAAAAAAAATTGCAGAGGAAACTCTTCCGGATCTAGTGGCTGTGACTCAGAGGACCTACTAGGAGAGCAGGGTCGGGTCGCCCACCGCGCGGAAGCCGAACCATGGGAGCTGCAGAGTCTGCGCGCCAGTGTGGGAAGGGGATTCGACGTGACACCGACACCAGCAGGGAGAGGAGGGACGCCCAGGGCTCTGAGTCCACACATCGGCGCTGGAAGGGGAGGTGAGTTCAGTAACCGGAGACATTGGCGGGAAAACGGCGGACAGAATTTTAGAGGGAAGCGGGCTTTGAAGCGGGAAAGTACACCAGACAGACTACAGGAGAGAAGGAAAAAAAAAAAGTGGGAGGGGTACTAGTACAGACAAGTTTCTCTCTCCGCCAACCTTGCAAAGGCAAGCAAGAGACAAAGAGCAAGCCCCGCTTGGGATATACATAATAAAAGGGGAAAGTTAAGGCTACAATTCAGTAGCCTAGGCAACCCAGTGGGAGTCCCCAGGAGAAACTAAGCTGGCACAGAATCTTTGGGTAGAAGCCAGAGATCAGAAGCTAAATACCATCAATTCTGCTCAGCCTTGCAGTATTACTTACCTCCTGAATAAAAAATAAAATAAATAAATGAATAAATAAATAAATAAAAGAGAGAGATTTACCACGCATAACCTGATGGTGCCACCTTTGCACACCCGTAACCCTGAAGAACCAAGCAGCGCTTCAGACCACACCCATCTCAAGCCTCCAAGGCTCCTCCAACAGCAGAAAGTCCACTTAACACAGACATAGTATAAAAAAAAAAAACACCTCACAGTGAGAGAAAAAGAATTAACCGTGCCAAGCAATAAACACAAAAATCGAGGGAACAAGATCAACGATGACACTATGATGCCTCCAAATAAACAAAACACCCCAAGCCAGGACTATGAAGATGATGAGATAGAAGAAATGCAAGATACGGATTTCAAAAAAATTATGATAAGAGCATTTAGAAGTTTTCAAAAGCAAATCTTTGAACTACAGAAATCCTTCTTGGACAGGATTGAAAATCTCTCTCGTGAAAATGAAATTTTAAGGAAGAATCAAAATGAAACGCAGAAACTAGTAGAACAAGAAAGTGTGATAGTGAAGAGAAATCAAAATGAAATGAAGAACTCAATAGATCAAATGACAAACACATTAGAGAGCCTTAAAAACAGAATGGATGAAGCAGAAGAGAGAATATCGGATTTAGAAGACAGAGAACAGGAAAAAATACAGTCAAACCAAAGAAAAGAAGAGGAAATTAGAAATCTAAAAAATATTGTTTGGAATCTACAAGATACTATTAAAAAAACCAACATTCGAGTTCAAGGAGTTCCTGAAGGCATGCAGAGAGAGAAAGGATTAGAAGGCCTTTTTAGTGAGATATTAGCAGAGAACATTCCAGGTTTGGAGAAGGACAGAGACATCCTAGTCCAGGAAGCTCATAGAACCCCCAGTAAACATGACCAAAAGAGATCCTCACCACGACACGTTGTAATTAAACTCACCACAGTGAAACATAAAGAAAAGATCCTAAAATGTGCAAGAGAGAAACGTCAGATTACTCTCAGAGGATCTCCAATTAGACACACAGCAGACTTCTCATCAGAAACACTACAGTCTAGGAGGGAATGGCGAGACTTAGCACAGGTGCTAAGAGAGAAAAATTGCCAGCCCAGAATATTATATCCTGCTAAGCTCTCATTTGTGAATGAAGGGGAAATAAGACCTTTCATAGCAAACAGAAATTGAAAGACTTTGCTGCCACTTGTCTGGCCCTGCAAAAGATACTTAAAGATGTGCTACACTCAAAAACACAGAAACACGGCCATCAATATGAAAGAAGGGAAAGGAAGAACACCTACCAGTAAAAGAGCATGGGAAGCTCAAAGCATATACTAGAAAACATCTCTGGGAAAATGGCAGGGCAAAGTCACTATGTATCAATAGTCACATTAAACGTTAATGGCCTTAACTCTTCAGTTAAAAGACACCGATTGGCTGATTGGCTTAAGGAACACAACCCAACTATTTGTTGCCTACAAGAAACACACCACTCTAACAAAGATGCATGCAGACTGAAAGTGAAAGGTTGGTAAAAGATATTCCATGCCAACAGAAACCAAAAAAAGCAGGTGTAGCCATATTAATATCAGACAAAATACACTTTAATACAAAAACTGTTAAGAGAGACAAAGAGGGGCACTTTATAATGATTAAGGGTTCAATTCAACAGGAAGATGTAACTATTATAAATGTATATGCACCTAATTAGAGGGCACCGGTCAATTTAAAAGATATGTTAAAGGACTTAAAGGGAGACAGATTCCAATACAATAGTACCGGGGGACTTCAATACTCCACTCTCAGCAATAGACAGATCATCCGGACAGAAGATCAACAAGGAAACAGCAGATTTAATTGACACTATTGCCCAAATGGATCTAACAGATATCTACAGAACTTTCAATCCTACAGCTAAAGACTTCACATTCTTCTCAGCAGTGCATGGAACCTTCTCTAGGATTGATCACACAGTAGTTCATAAAGCAAGTCTCAGCCAATTTAAAAGAATTAGAATCATACCATGCAGCTTCTCAGACCACAGCGGAATGAAGCTGGAAGGTAGCAACTCAGGAAACCCCAGAAAGTATGCAAACACATGGAGACTGAACAACATGCTCCTGAATGAACACTGGGTCATTCAAGAAATCAAAAGAGAAATCAGAAACTTTCTGGATGTAAATGAGGATAACAACACTACATATCTAAACTTATGGGATATGGTAAAAGCATTATTGAGAGGCAAGTTTATAGCAATAGGTGCCTATATCAAGAAATTGGAAAGGTACCAAATAAATGAGCTTTCAGCGCACCTCAAGGACCTAGAAAAACTGCAGCAAACCAAACCCAAATCTAGTAGGAGAAGAGAAATAATTAAAACCAGAGAAGAAATTAACACGATTGAATCCAAAAAAATTACAAAAAATCAGCCAAGTGAAGAGCTGGTGTTTTGAAAAAATAACCAAAATAACACCCCATTGGCCCAACTTACTAAAAAAAGAAAAGACCCAAAATAATAAAATCAGAGATAAAAAAGGAAATGTAACAACAGACACCACAGAAATAAAAAGAATCATCAGAAATTACTACAAGGACTTGTATGCTAGCAAACAAGAAAATCTATCAGAAATGGATAGATTCCTGGACACATGAAATCTACCTAAATTGAACCATGAAGACATAGAAAACGTGAATAGACCCATAACTTAAACAGAAATTGAAACAGTAATAAAGGCCCTCCCAACAAAGAAAAGCCCAGGACCAGATGGATTCACTGCTGAATTCTACCAGACATTGAAAGAAGAACTAATTCCATTTCTTCTCAAACTATTCAGCACAATCGAAAAAGATGGAATCCTCCCAAATTCTTTCTATGACGCCAGCATCACCTTAATCCCTAAGCCAGAGAAAGATGCAGCACCGAAAGAAAATTATAGACCAATATCCCTGATGAACATAGACGCAAAAATCCTCAATAAAATTCTCGCCAATAGAATAAAACAACACATCAGGAAAATCATCCACCCAGACCAAGTGGGATTTATCCCTGGTATGCAGGGATGGTTCAGTGTTCACAAATCAATCAATGTGATACACCACATTAACAGACTGCAGAAGAAAAACCATATGATTACCTCAATAGATGCCGAGAAAGCATTTGATAATATTCAACACCCTTTCATGATGAAAACTCTAAGCAAATTGGTTATAGAAGGAACATTCCTCAATATAATCAAAGCAATTTATGAAAAACCCACGGCCAGCATCCTATTGAATGGGGAAAAGTTGGAAGCATTTCCACTAAGATCTGGTACCAGACAGGGATGCCCACTCTCACCACTGCTATATAACATAGTTCTGGAAATTTTAGCCAGAGCCATCAGACAAGAAAAGGAAATTGAAGGAATACAAATTGAGAAGGAAGAAGTCAAACTCTCCCTCTTTGCAGACGATATGATTCTTTACTTAGAGGATTCAAAGAACTCTACTAAGAGACTACTGGAACTCATAGAGGAGTTTGGCAAAGTGGCAGGATACAAAATTAATGCACAAAAATCAACAGCCTTTGTATACACAAGCAATGCCATGGCTGAGAAAGAATTGCTAAGATCAATCCCATTCACAATAGCTATAAAAACAATCAAAAACCTTGGAATAAACTTAACCAAGGACGTTAAAGATCTCTACGATGAGAATTACAAAATCTTAAAGAAAGAAATAGAAGAGGATACCAAGAAATGGAAAAATCTGCCATGCTCATGGATTGGAAGAATCACCATCATCAAAATGTCCATTCTCCCAAAAGCAATTTATACATTCAATGCAATACCAATCAAGATACCAAAGAATTCTTATCAGATCTAGAAAAAATGATGCTGAAATTCATATGGAGGCACAAGAGACCTCGAATAGCTAAAGCAATCTTGTACAACAAAAACAAAGCCAGAGGCATCACAACACCAGATTTCAGGACATACTACAGGGCAGTTGTAATCAAAACAGCATGGTACTGGTACAGAAACAGATGGATAGACCAATGGAACAGAATTGAAACACCAGAAACCAACCCAAACATCTACAGCCAACTTATATTTGATCAAGGATCTAAAACCAATCCCTGGAGTAAGGACAGTCTATTCAATAATGGTGCTGGGAAAACTGGATTTCCACATGCAGAATCATGAAGCAAGACCCCTACCTTACACCTTACACAAAAATCCACTCAACGTGGATTAAAGACCTAAATCTATGACCTGACACCATTAAGTTATTCGAGAACATTGGAGAAACCCTTCAAGATATTGGCACAGGCAAAGAATTTCTGGAAAAGACCCGGGAGGCACAGACAGTCAAAGCCAAAATCAACTATTGGGATTGCATCAAATTGAGAAGTTTCTGTACTGCAAAAGAAACAGTCAGGAGAGTGAAGAGACAACCGACAGAATGGGAAAAAATAGTTGCAAACTATGCAACAGATAAAGGGTTAATAACCAGAATCTACAAAGAGATCAAGAAACTCCACAAAAACAAAACCAACAACCCACTTAAGAGATGGGCCAAGGACCTCAATAGACATTTTTCAAAAGAGGAAATCCAAATGGCCAACAGGCACATGAAAAAATGTTCAAGGTCGCTAGCAATCAGGGAAATGCAAATCAAAACCACAATGAGGTTTCACCTCACCCCAGTTAGAATGGCTCACATTCAGAAATCTACCAACAACAGATGCTGGTGAGGATGTGGGAAAAAGGGACACTAACCCACTGTTGGTAGAAATGCAAACTGGTCAAGCCACTATGGAAGTCAGTCTGGAGATTCCTCAGAAACCTGAAGATAACCCTACCGTTCGACCCAGCCATCCCACTCCATGGAATTTACCCAAAGGAGTTTAAATTGACAAACAAAAAAACGGTCTGCACCCTAATGTATATTGCAGCACAATTCACAATAGCCAAGACCTGGAACCAACCTAAATGCCCATCAACGGTAGACTGGATAAAGAAATTATGGGATATGTATTCTTTAGAATACTATACCGCAGCAAGAAACAACGAAATCCAGTCATTTGCAACAAAATGGAGGAATCTGGAACACATCATGCTGAGTGAAATAAGCCAGTCCCAAAGGGACAAATACCATATGTTCTCCCTGATTGGTGACAACTGACTGAACACCAAAAAGGAAACCTGTTGAAGTGAAATGGACACTATGAGAAACGGTGACTTGATCAGCATAGCCCTGACTGTTAATGAACAACTTAATACATTATCCCTCTTAGTAGTTTTTTTTTGTCTGTTCTAGTTAATATGACTGGTTTAATTCTGTAATTAATACACAGTTATTCTTAAGTGTTGAAATTTAACTGAAATGTGATCCCTGTTAAACATAAGAGTGGGAATAAGAGAGGGAAGAGATGTGCAATTCGGGACATGCTCAAGCTGACTTGCCCCAAATGGTAGAGTTAGAAACATACCAGGGGATTCCAATTCAATCCCATCAAGGTGGCATGTACCAATGCCATCTCACTAGTCCAAGTGATCAATTTCAGTTCACAATTGATCATAATGAAAAGACTAAGAGTCAAAGGAAGCACATAAACAAGTCTAGTACCTGCTAACACTAACCGATAGAATAAATAAAGGGGAGAGTGATCCAACATGGGAAGCGAGATACTCAGCAGATTCATAGAATGGCAGATGTCCTAAATAGCACTCTGGCCTCAGAATCAGCCCTAAAGGCATTCTGATCTGGCTGAAAAGCCCATGAGAGTATTTCAGGCATGGAAAGCCAAGACACTCTGGTGAAAAAATCTCTGTGAGTGAGATCCCAGTGGAAAGAACAGGTCTTCAAAGAAGGAGGTACCTTTCTCTGAAGGGAGGAGAGAACCTCCACTTTGACTATGACCTTGTCTAAACAAGATAAGAGTCGGAGAACTCAAAGGGCTTCCACAGCCTTGGAAACTCATGACTGGTGCATAGGGAGATTACTGATGCCATAAACAGGAGTGTCAATTTGTAAAGTCAACAACAGGAGTCACGGTGCACTTACTCCTCATGTAGGATCTCTGTCCTTAATGTGCTGTACATTGAGATTTAATGCTATAATGAGTACTCAAACAGTATATTTCACTTTGTGTTTCTATAGGGGTGCAAACTGTTGAAATCTTTACTTAATGTATACTAAACTGATCTTCTGTAAAAAAAAAAAAAAAAAGAAATTATCAATTCCCAACTTGACTCTCACTGGGATTAAACATGACAATAGGTCTGATCTGATTTCATCATCATTTCAAAAAAAAATCATCTATTATTTTCACTTTATGTTTCTGTATGGGAGCAAACTGTTGAAATCCTTACTTAATGTATACTCAGCTGATCTTCTGTATATTAAGATAATCGAAAATGAATCTTGATGTGAATGGAAGGGTAGAGGGAGTGGGAAAGGGTAGGGATACGGGTGGGAGAGACGATATGGGGGGGAAGCCATTGTAATCCATAAGTCGTACTTTGGAAATTTATATTCGTTAAATAAAAGTTAAAAAAAAGAATGGCTCACATACAGAAATCTACCAACTGATGCTGGCGAGGATGTGGGGAAAAAGGGACACTAACCCACTGTTGGTGGGAATGCAAACTGGTCAAGCCACTATGGAAGTCATTCTGGAGATTCCTCAGAAACCTGAAGATAACCCTACCATTTGACCCAGCCATCCCACTCCTTGTAATTTACCCAAAGGAATTTAAATTGGCAAACAAAAAAGCGGTCTGCACTTTGGGAGCAACTCGGACTAGACTAAGTTACTGGAATTAAGACTTATTCTATGCATCTGCTCTCCCACAATATGGCGCTGGGAGAGGAGTAAACAACTTCTACACAGCTGTCTCCAGTTTGACCAATAACCTGCAGGAGCTGATCCTGCTCCTGATTGGAGGAGAGCAGCGTACCCGGCGTGTGGGTAGCAGAGTTGGGATTGGTGGAAGAGGACTATAAAGGAGGAGAGAGACAACATGCACGAGGAACATCTAAGGGGAACATCCGGATAACATCTGAGCAGCCCCCAAGAGAGGCGGCCGGCAGTGTGCTGCTCCCCCACAGAAGTGGGGAAAGTGGCAGGGGGAGCCGCCCTTCCACGGAGGTGGAAGGATCGGCAACCAACCCAGGAAGGACCAGCAGCAAACCCGGGAAGGGCCAAGCAGACAAAAGAACAGCGCAGGGTCCTGTGTCGTTCCTCCACGAAGAGGGGGAGCGACACTGCACTCTAATGTTTATTGCAGCACAATTCACAATAGCCAAGACCTGGAACCAACCTAAATGCCCATCAACAGTAGACTGGATAAAGAGATTATGGGATATGTATTCTTTAGAATACTATACCGCAGCAAGAAACAACGAAATCCAGTCATTTGCAACAAAATGGAGGAATCTGGAACACATCATGCTGAGTGAAATAAGCCAGTCCCAAAGGGACAAATACCATATGTTCTCCCTGATTGGTGACAACTGACTGAACACCAAAAAGGAAACCTGTTGAAGTGAAATGGACACTATGAGAAACGGTGACTTGATCAGCATAGCCCTGACTGTTAATGAACAACTTAATACATTATCCCTCTTAGTAGTTTTTTTTTTTGTCTGTTCTAGTTAATATGACTGGTTTAATTCTGTAATTAATACACAGTTATTCTTAAGTGTTGAAATTTAACTGAAATGTGATCCCTGTTAAACATAAGAGTGGGAATAAGAGAGGGAAGAGATGTACAATTTGGGACATGCTCAAGCTGACTTGCCCCAAATGGTAGAGTTAGAAACATACCAGGGGATTCCAATTCAATCCCATCAAGGTGGCATGTACCAATGCCATCTCACTAGTCCAAGTGATCAATTTCAGTTCACAATTGATCATAATGAAAGGACTAAGAGTCAAAGGGACCACATAAACAAGTCTAGTTCCTGCTAATACTAACCGATAGAATAAATAAAGGGGAGAGCGATCCAACATGGGAAGCGAGATACACAGCAGATTCATAGAATGGCAGATGTCCTAAACAGCACTCTGGCCTCAGAATCAGCCCTAAAGGCATTCGGATCTGGCTGAAAAGCCCATGAGAGTATTTCAGGCATGGAAAGCCAAGACACTCTGGTGAAAAAAAAAAAATACCTAAATGAAAGATCTCTGTGAGTGAGATCCCAGTGGAAAGAACAGGTCTTCAAAGAAGGAGGTACCTTTCTCTGAAGGGAGGAGAGAACCTCCACTTTGACTATGACCTTGTCTAAATAAGATAAGAGTCGGAGAACTCAAAAGGCTTCCATAGCCTTGGAAACTCATGACTGGAGCATAGGGAGACTACTGATGCCATAGACAGGAGTGTCAATTGGTAAAGTCAACAACAGGAGTCACTGTGCACTTACTCCTCATGTAGGATCTCTGTCCTTAATGTGCTGTACATTGAGATTTAATGCTATAATGAGTACTCAAACAGTATATTTCACTTTGTGTTTCTATGTGGGTGCAAACTGTTGAAATCTTTACTTAATGTATACTAAACTGATCTTCTGTAAAAAAAAAAAAAAAAAGAAATTATCAATTCCCAACTTGACTCTCACTGGGATTAAACATGACAATAGGTCTGATCTGATTTCATCATCATTTAAAAAATCATCTATTATTTTTCACTTTATGCTTCTGTGTGGGAGCAAACTGTTGAAATCTTTACTTAATGTATGCTAAACTGATCTTCTGTATATAAAGAGAATCGAAAATGAATCTTGATGTGAATGGAAGGGGAGAGGGAGTGGGAAAGGGGAGGGTTGCGAGTGGGAGGGACGGTATGGGGGGGAAGCCATGGTAATCCATAAGTCGTACTTTGGAAATTTATATTCATTAAATAAAAGTTAAAAAAAAAAAGAATGAGGTGAGAAGTCAAACTCAGGCCATCTGTGTACTCCCCTGTCTCTCCTAGAAGGAAAAGACTGAATGTTTCCACACAGAAACATTGGCTAGAATAGGAGGCTGTCAGCAGGACCAAGGCACTCTGTCTTTCAGAAAAATAAACTGTGAACTCTAACAAAGCTTCCTAAATTTCCAAAATGGGGGAATGGAGTGAGGGAGGTATGTAACAAATGGTCTCCACAGAGGGCCCCCAGCAACCAAACCTCCCAGTTTTCATTCTCTTATGTAGTCTCCACCCATTGAATCTGGGCTGATGCAGTGACTTGCTTTTCATTTACTAAAGTGATGCCTTTTATGCTATTGCATAAAGAGCCTTGCTAGATGCAATGCAGGATGTCAGAGCACCCTGACCTGCCATGTTGGGCAGTAGCTCAGATAAGCTGTAAGGAAAGGGATAGAGGGAGGGAGAAGAGTAGAGAGGGAAAAGGAGAGGGAGGTGGGGAGAAAAAGAGAGAAAGACAGAAACAAAGAGAGACCTGGCCAGCCTTCAGCTCTTCTATCCATCTATCTGAGACACCAGAGTGCTTTCCAATGACTCCAGCCTCAGTTGTAATCTGACTACCATCACATGAAAGACCATGAGTGAGAGCTGGACAACTGAGCTCAGTCAACTGTAGGACCACAAGGGATAATAATGATCATTGTTTTAAGCTACTTATTTTTGGCACAGTTTGTTTTGCTGCAATAAGCATGTGGAACAAATGCCAGAGGGGAGAAGGGCCAACAAATATTGAGATTTGTATCTTGTGACCTTGTGCTATTTTCTTTAAATATTATCATGAGTGAAAATCATCAATATGGAATGTTGGCCAATTTTCTACTATATCGCCCTCCCATACTGATACGGAAATTGTTTAGTTTCTGATTTAATTAAAACTCCCTTCTCTGCTAATCTATAGAAATATGCCTAGTATTTATTTCTCAGAATGGTTTCTCTGTATTTGTGATGTTAAGTTGCCTTAGAAAAATAAGATTGAGAAACTGAAATTGAAAATAAAGGATTTCTCAAGAGAGGTTAAATCACCTTTGTAATAAAAACAGAGGAAGAGGTGGGATCCGTAGGTGGAGAGTGGGGTGGGAGTGACAGAAATAGCAACGAAGGTAGGGAATGTTCTTTGGTGTCAGGTCAGTGAGCAATGGCAGAGACAGGCTACAGGGGAATGAAGCAGAAGAAATAACCAGCTCTGAGAAATATTGCAATCTGTTATAGAATGGGTTCTCCTTGGTGGTGAGAAACTTGAGTAAAATTAGAATTGCTAGAGTGGGTGTTGGATTCAGTAGATACTTGTATCCCCTGAGTGCCTGGGTTCAAGTCCCATCTCTGCATCTGATTCCAACTTCCTGCTGATGCACACCCTGGGAGACAATAGAAGATGTCTCCAGCATCCAAATGGGAGCTCTAGAATGAGTTCCTGGCTTCTGGCTTCTGGCCCAGCCCCTTCTGTTGCAGGCATCCTTGGAGTGAACCAATAGATAGAAGGTCTCTCTCTCTCTTGCTCGCTCTCGCTCTTGCTCTCGCTCTCACTCTCGCTCTTTCTCTAAGAAAGAATAGTGGAATTGCATTCCCATTAATTTTTTCCCACTGTACCTGTGTTTCTTTAACCCTCATCCTCCCCATGACTGCATTATGTGGGCTATGGTTTCAGTTAGGGCCACATGTGAATCATCTCATTTGAACCTATCAAAGATCTCATGAGGCACGTGTCAGTATTCCTGCTTAGACCCAGAAATGAAGGCTGAAAGGTTAAGTAACTTGTCTAAGGTTCTGCTTGGAAGTAGTAAAGTCTGTAGGTAATCAGCACCAATTGACTCCAAGGTGCAGGAGTTTGCACCTCAGCCTTCCTTTTTTTTTTTTTTTTTTTTTTTTTGACAAGCAGAGTTTGACAGTGAGAGAGAGAGAGAGAGAGAGAGAGAGAGAGAGAGAAAGGTCTTCCTTCCGTTGGTTCACCCGCCAAATGGCCTCTACAGCTGGCGTGCTGCACCAATCCAAAGCCAGGAACCAGGTGCTTCCTCCTGGTCTCCCATGCGGTACACCTCAGCCTTCTAGAGTCAGCTCCAGGACGCTGCGACTTCTCTTCATGACCCTGTCTGTGGGTGACTGTGGAACACACCAGGTGCACCTCATGGCAGTGCTCCTGGAAACCCCGAGTGGGGTAACAGTGTGGGCAAGAGTGGCAGTGGATATTTGTTCATTTGAAATTCATCTGTAAACTGGAAATTTTAAATGTCAGAGGCATTTATAATGTATCTTATTAATGTGCTACATCCCGAGTTCCCTAACAGTTCCTGAAAGCAGACTTCTAAAAAATAGCATACACATATGCCATGTAATGTAACTTCTTAAAAGTCTGTTAAGTGTCCTTTATCCAAATAGAGTTCTGCTATTATCCAAGGAGTTTTAAAGCAATTAATTCAATGGAATCTATGAGGAACACCTAAGGCTATATTGAAATGATAACTTCCAACAATAAACACTGCTGATTTGTTGATTTATAAACCCAGATTTTTAAAAAATCAGCCATGAAAGACTGGGTTCTGAGTCTTTCTCTCTTTGATGCCAGCAGTCACTCACAATATTTTTGAATTAGCTCCAGATCAGCCTCCACTTAAAAAGGGACCAAACTGTGTAGCCTTCTCCAGGCACACACATGTCCTAATGCAGGGATGCTTTAGAGAGAGAAATGAGAGGTGTTAGATGGTAATGATGATATTCAAGCTGAATTTCCAAGACAGAGAAATATCTAACTGTACTTCTTATTGATGTCATGCACTTCCTATTTAACAGAAGAACCTACCAAGCCTGAAACTGAGTCTTTAAGCAGTAGTACATATCCAGTTCCTGACAACACAAATACAAATTCCTGGTGTGTCCCCATAGTCACTGCTGGCAGTTTCCCTTCCACCAGAGTGTAGGTCAGGCAGTAGCAGGTAATTCCACAGCAGCAAATTTGTGCAGCAGTTCTGAATTTCTAACTATAGATCTGGGAGAAGCACTAAGATAAAAACTGGCAGTTATTTGTTAATTTTTAACCATTCATGTTTGCTTATCCTCCATCTAAAATTTTCTGGAAGGTGTCTGTATTTAAAAAGGTAATAATACCTATTGTGTGCAACTGTTGTGAGAGTTCAAGTGACTAAGTGGGTGATGCTAAAGTTCAGCCATTAGCTTAAACCCTCCCAACTACCTTAAGAGTCCAGCCTTGGCCCTTGCTGTAGAGCCCCTAGTCTGTATGAGGAGAACATGCTCTCTACTGTGCACTCAATCCCCACCAGTAGTGGGTCCCTCTTGGGTTTGTCTGAGTACATCTGTCCTGACTGAGGAATTTGTAGCCTGTCTTTTGGTCTTGTTCTGTCTCCCCTTTGTCTGACGTGCTACTCTTACATTTGGTGCCCTGTGTGAGGAAGGAGTTTGAGAGATTTGTCTCCCCACTCACTTTGGTCCCTGAGTCTCATGTGGCTTGTAGGCAGTCATGGGAGACTTGTGTGAGCTCCCTCCACCCGGCAGGGTGCTTAATACCAGCCTGCTCCATGCTAAGAGCTCTGATTCCTTCTGGGTGAGAACTGAGACTCTCTGTCTTTCCTCTTGAATTTCTTTTCTCTCTGTGGCAAAATGGGGGTGAGGACCTTGAGGTGACTGTGATTGTCTAGCTCTTGTGGGGCCCTGGGGGAGATGCCCAGCCATGCTGGGGAAGAATGGCTGAACTTCCCCCTCAATATTTTTCATGCTCGGTTCCCTTTTTTTTCCAATTCTGCCTCTTCCTCTCCAACTGACCAGTTCAAATCCACTCTCACTTTTGCATCTCTCTGTTGACACTCAAAATCTCAGCCAGAAACCAGTGGCACATCTCTTCTATGCCTATTGCATTGTATTCAGTATTTTGGGACAGCTCTGTAAACAGATAAAGCTAAGTTTAATAATAGACTCCAAGTACAGTTGCCTAGGGACCACTTCTCGGTAAAACCTCTTTATTGCTTAAATGTGGTTAAAAGGGTTATTGACACTAACTCCTGGTCATCAAATACTTATCTCCCTATGGGAGACCAGATCAACAACAAGGTACAAGCTGACCTGGCAATGAGGGATACATACAAGCTAGCTGCAATATTATTGATCAGTGATGTACTCAAATGCATTTTGATCACAAGGAAAAAAATCAAAATAAAAATGTAGCCATTAGTGTCAACCCCAGAAAACTTAACTAAAACCAAGTGGTCAAAAACAAGGATTCTTGTGCATGTTGCCTGGTAATGAATGTATCATATATTCACAATAAATTAAGTCAAATCTAAAAGGGAGTTCTAGCCAAAAGAAAAAAAAAGAAGATTCCTAAAAGAGACTTAGAGGTAAGTGGAGATGGCTTACATGCATAACAGTTAAACCCCCAAGAACTCAGGCCTATAATCCACTGACCACGTGATGAGCACCAGTTAAATCTGAAAGCTCAGAAAGGCAGGAAAGCAATCTGAGAGGCCTCATTTGTTGCCTCATTTCTCCTCTATTCTCTTCTAGATGGAAAGCTGACTATTCTAAAGGGCACTCCAGTAGGATATAGAGTTTGATCCCCAGACCTTATAAGAATGATAAGCAATAAAACATTCTGCAGCAATGTGTGGCCACATATAAAAGACTCAATAGCATAACCAAAAAAAAATTAGAGCTTAAACTATGATATGATTTTACAGCTAGATTTACTTTCCTATTTATTTTGCCAATAAACAAGAAAAACTCCCTTTTCAAACCAAATTAAGAGAGAGATGAATTATGTCAAATTTCAGACACTATCTAAACCAGGAGGTCATTTTCTCATTGAAAGGCAAATAGAAACTGACAAGAGGAGCTTGATAATACATGGGTGGCCTTAAGGCCTGCGCAGATAGATGTGAGGCCCAGACCTATCTATCTATTCACTTGGGGTACTGGAAGAGACATCATAAGAGAGATGTGAACATCCTTGTGACAGACCCCCTGTTGACTCCCATTACCTGACTGGCCTGGGAGGAACATTGGCCTGAAAAGGAGATTAGTATTAAACAGGTGGCACCTCAAAGGGAATTTACAGTTCTGCCAGCCGTGTTACCCTATGCTGTCCCCTCAGTATCAATAGTTACTATGGCATCTGGGCAGAGTGAAAGGCTCTTTCAGTGTAGAGCAAACAGAGTCTGTGGTTCTGACCTGGGAGTCCTTCAGCCCCAGGGCTGTTCTGTTTCCAGTGACCCAGCTTTTGGAAGAGCTGACAGGGCTCTTGGAAGCTGGCTTCTATCATGACTGCTGAGTGTCCAAAGCCCTGGCTTTTCACATCAAAGACCTTTGCCCTTTGGGGGTGCACTGTCCTTGTTGGGTGCCCTTGATGATGGATCACTGTGGCCTGCCACTTATCTTCCATTGCTCCTGTTGCCTGGATTGCTCTTTTTCTTCCTGATCTCTGGCAAAACAGACCATGGAGGTAGCCTTTAGGATTGAGCCAAAGGGGGTGTTCAGTCTCATCTCTTTGGTGGCCTGAGCTAGAAATCTATAGTGACAGGCATGTTCTGAAAGTGTTTGTTTTCCTTTCTTCTGTGAGATAAGGCAGTGTCCATGAGGAAAACTATAGCTTAATAAGATCAAACATGATGACCACCTTACCCAGCGTGTCTGAGTTTTTTTTAAAGATTTTATTTATTTATTTATTTGAGAGGTAGAGTTTCAGACAGAGAGAGGAAGAGAGAGAGAGAGAGAGAGAGAGAGAGAGAGAGAAAGGTCTTCTATTCACTAGTTCACTCCCCAAACAGCCACAATAACTGGTACTGAGCTGATCTGAAGTCAGGAGCCAGAATCTTCTTCCAGGTCTCACACCTGGGTACATGGGCCCAAGCACCTGGGCCATCTTATTGCTTTCCCAGGCCCTAGCAGAGAGCTGGATCAGAAGAAGAGCAGCTGGGACATGAACTGGCACCCATATGGAATGCTGGTGCTGCAGGTGGAGGCTTAGCCTACTATTCCAGAGTACCAGCTTTGGCTGTCTAACAATGATCCTGTTAGTCCTTTTTTTGGACCCTTTTTAGATTTGTTCCCTCCAGACTTGAAGCAAGGAAATTCTGGAAGATCATGCACACAAAACGTCGCATGGAAGCAGTGCCTGCACACTGCTCCTGAGGCCCCTTCGAGAGGCCACCTCCTGCTGGAACCCTGTCTTGACTGTGGGTCTCTACTCCACCCCAATTCATCTTGAAGAAGCCAGAGCAGTCATCCCCCTGACCTCTGTCAGCAGCCCGCAATAAGCAGACACATCCCATAATGATAAGCAAAACAGGATGAAATCCTGTTGTAACAATTTGCCAACAGACAACAAGATTTAGGTTTTGACAAAAACAAGCTATAAAAGGTTCCCTTAAGACTGCTTCTGCCTTCATAATAGCTAATTTATAACCACTACATTTGCTGTTTGGATTGTTAAAGACTAGATTGCAAGACCTCAGTGGCCTGGCCTCTGTCTCTCTATAAACCCCTCCATTTGCTCAGAGCTTCTCTGTTTCCTACTGGAATAAAACCTTGCCTCGTTTTGGGTGAAGAGGGCTGCTTTTATGCCAATAAGGCTGGTGTGGCAAGAGAAGGAATTGAACACATAAAAAAGCATGCTACCAAAGTCTATTCTCAAAATAGCCCTTACCCCATTGTCCACCATGGGCAATTTCTCTCTGATCTCCTTTTCTCCTCATAATCATGAAGCTTTTATTCATACCATGCATGATTAACATGTTTCAAAAGTTCGTATAGGGATGAATGACTGCTATAACCCAAGCCATCACAAAGGAACATGACAAGACTGCTCTTCTTGTCCAGTCAATCCAACCCAAAGAACAGACACTCCATCCTTCATCAACAGGAAGTAGCCAGAAAGAGACCAGTGTCCCATCTCCCTGTGTATTCCTATAGTCAGGAATGCTGGATCATGAGCAAGATCTTGTACAGAAGTGATTCTGTCTTATTACAGCTGCACTACTACCTTAAGGGTTCAGCCATTGACCTATTCTATAGAAGCCCCACTCTGTACAAGACCACTGGTAGTGGGTTCATCTCGAGCTTGTCTCTGAATAAACCTGTCCTGTGGAATTCATGGTCTGTCTCTTTCTCTTGTTTTGTCTCTCCTTTGTCTGACTCTTCCACTTCTTCAGGCTACCCTACAAATCTGGTGCCACTGCATAGTACGAGGACAAGAATTCATAGCTTCTTTCCTCTATATCATCAGAAGTAGGAATAATGCCAAGGATATTAATTCTATCCTACAGGCTTAAGTATTGATGCTTATTAATTCCTTAGCTTTATTAATAAATGAGCATTTCAAGTGCACAAAGCTTACTGGACATAGTACCAGGAAGCAGAGTTTAATTCCAGGGTGTAGTGAGGACTTCCTGATTTCTCTAGACACAGCCATGGCAGGAAGGAAAATACAAACCCCCATATTCAGTTCCAAACTAGTTATAGGGTTTCTGTAAATATCAATGACCCGTCAATTATCTTTAAGTGCTTTGGACAATTATTTCACACAATAATAAAGTATTTATCATTATGTACAAAAAATTATTTTAAAATGTGATGTTTCCTATGAAATATCCCACTGAGGCCTATAACATTGCCATACTCATCTTGTCTGGTAACATTTGTTGAAATAGTACAACTTAGAGCAAAAACTGCTTCATTAGAAGGAAGAAATGACTTTAATGACTTTTAAAAATATCTATTGATTTATTTGAAAGGCATAGTGACAGAGAGGGGCAAACAGAAAGAGTTCTTCCATCTACTGGTTCACTCACCAAATGATTGCAACAGCCAAAGCCAGGCCAGGCTGAAGCTAGGAGGCAGGAGCTCTATTTATGTCTTCCTTGTGGGAGGTGGGAGCCTAAATGTTTGGGCCATCTGCTGCCTCCTAGGTGCATTAGCAGGAAGCTGGATAAGAAGTGCAGAGTAGCCAAGACATGAACCCAGCACTCTGCTATGGAATATATACCATGTCCACCCCAGAGGAAACGACTCTAAAGGAGCCTATACTATGTGGAGGTGATAGTGGTTGCTTTTGGAAATTTGTTTCTTTTCCTCCTTGAAACCGAGACATAGTGAGGCTTGTTCTCTGCCTTGACCCCTGGACAGCCTTAAAAACAGCTTTGACTCTGTCTGATTACTTTAGGAAGATTCTCAATCTTTTTGTTAGAGGCAGCCTGCTGGAGGAGGCATGGAGCCTGGCCCCCTTGAATTCCTCAGAGGCTCCACGACCACGAGAAGTGTGGCCTCCAGCAAGTCTCTGAACCTCTTTCTTCACACAGCATCTGCTCATAAAGCATTGTTCATGAAATAAAAAAAAATCGAAAGATAAATTATGCTAATGATAGCCCACTCACATTATGGAAGATTAGTTTAGATTTAAGGTTAGATTTGAAACATCTTTTAAAACATATGCAGGGCAGATAAATTATCATTCTGAGCCTTGAGAATCCTAAATTTTCTCTTTCCTGACTTCTACAATAAAATTTGTAATACAGTGTTTATTTTGTGCAGGCTTCCTTTTCTTTCTGTTTTATTTACTTTTAATGAACAACAAATGCACAGAATTGCCAACTGTTTTGGTAATTAACCTATTGGGAGATGGAGCAATAAAAGTGAAATATACTCTAGTTTCCAGAAGGAATCCTGAATCCAGTAACTGAGAGAAGGAAGCTTCTAGAAGCAACTTAGGTGATTGGTGTTGCTTCAATGTGATTATACAGTTATTTAGTTTTGACACAAGTTGGCATTAACCAAAAAGGAATTATGGGATAGCTATCTCACCCTTTTGCTAAGTCAAAATTGCAGAAATTAGCTAGGACATTCAGCATGTCTCTGGAGAATGTAACTATTAATTACCTAATGAGAAAACCCAAGTGCCTCTGGAGAAACATTACAGAAGGTTTATATGCCTCCATTGATAAATGTCCCAGAGGGAGTCTCTCACTTGAAGTAGGTTCTCAGTAACTCTGGTCCTCCCCTTTGCCAGAGCTCCTGCTTCCCTTCCACTACCACAAATCCAGGTAACTGGCCTCCCTCCCCCAGCTTCTCCCCACTTGGGCTGACTGTGCACCCTGCTGAGAGAGCTGCCTTCATAAACATGGCTCTGATCATGTCAGTGTTGCTCAGACATACTTAGTAGACACCACGCTCTATGCAATGAAGCCCAAACTCCTTTGAACAACACTGAAGGCTTCCAATGATCTGACCTCACATCCTCCATCTTTTTTATCACAGCCCCAATTCCTTAACCTCGTGCATTCACTCAACACTCATTTAAAAAGTGCTGCACATCAAGCTTGGTGATGGAGGGTGAGCAAGACCTCACCTCTGCTCCCGGGGAACCGAGGCTGCAGTAGGGTGGCATAAGCAAGCAACAGTGAGTAACATGCATTAGGTCTATTTGCTATACACACACTGCACATTTAATGAATCCCTAGGCTGTAACAGAACACACAGGCTCACAGTGGAGGTAGCACCCAACTTCTTCCGGAGTCAAAGAAAACGTGGAAGGGCACCTGGCATTAGCTGAAGCTGGAGAGATGAGCACATGTTCTCTGGGTGGGGCAATTTCAGGCAGAGACAAGGTCCACTGGCTGGAGCATGGCTTCACCATCACACAGGCTGAGTCTCGGGAACATGCTCCTCCCACCGCTGCAGGCTCCAGCATTCCCCTTGTGGCCCCTCTCAATGGATTCATTCTTGAGGCCCAGCTGAAGGGGTTTGGGAAAAGCACTGCCTTGGAGAGGCCTCTCTCTCAGTCCAGCCTGGGTCACGCTCTAGTTTTTCACTCTCATGGTGCCTCATGATTTTCCCAACACTATAATTGTGAGTAAATTGCTGCTATTTAACGTCTATTAACTATTGAATGTCTATATCTCCTCCCCTCCCCAACCTGCCAACTTTGCTGCAGACAGGGCAGAACCCTGTCAGAGCAGTTCCCATTGATCCCCAGTGCATAGCCAGAACCAGAGGAGAGGGCCTGAAAGAAATAGCTTTGGATGGATAATGATGTGCATTTGTGATCCTCTTTCATTTCTGGAGTTTGGCCACATTAGCCTTAAATATTGGGCAAAACTTTCCAGAATCTAGAATGTATTCTCTGGTTCCCTGAGGCTGTTCTCACCATGCCTGACAATGACAGGCACAGGACTCCTTTATCCCTGCCTGCCTCAACACACATACATATACACACTCACATGGACTCACGCACACACTCACACAGAAACACACACACAGACTCACACATACAGATATAAACACATGGACTCACAAACTCACACACAGACACACATGGGCTCACAAACACACATGGACTCACACATACAGATATACATACTCACATGGGCTCATACATACACACTCACACAGAAACACACACATGGACTCACAGACTCACATACACAGACACACACACATACACATATCACAGAAGCACACAGACTTGCAAGCATGAACACACACAGACTCATAGATACACACATAAGCACACACACGGACTCAAACTCACATATATATATATACACATACACACACAGACTCACATACACAAATACACACACAGTTACCCACAGAGACTCATACACAGGGACTTACAAATTCACATACACACAGACACACACAGAGACACAGAGACACACACAGACTCACACAGTTAGACTCACACATACATATATAGACTCGCACACATAGTCATGAATATAAAGACTCACACACAGGGACTCACAATCACAACATCATATAGACACATGTATTCACAAAGATAGACTCACATACACACATACATACTTAACACAGGCACACATAGAAACACAGACACACTGACTCACAAATACACATAGACACATTGATTCAGGTACACAATGATACAGGCTCACACGCACGCATACCTACACACAGAGACTCACACAGACACTGAGACACACACAAATAGTCTCATAGATACATACACATTAATTCACATATACAAAAACACACACACAGACTCACATGTACATACACAGACTTACAAAGACACAGACTCACACATCATATAGGCTCACAGATACACACATTGTTTCACATACACAGACATTCTTTCATACAAAGACACACACAAACTCACACAGAGACTCACACACAGACTCACAGATATACACATTGATTCACATACACAGACATAGCACAGACTCACACACAGATTCACATGCACACAGACTTGTGAACACACACACTCACTCTCTCTCTCACACTCATTTTCCTCTATTCATTTTTCAATTTGCATCTAGAGGGCAGCATTTGTGCTGACCTGATTAGGAAATCCTGCTCTGGTGGCATCTGGAGCATTTACTATAGAAGTGCAGCAACGAAGGGCAGGCTTCTTACTAGGAAATATTTACAAGTACCTTGGTTCCAAAAAATAAAAAATAAAAAAGGAAAAGGTAATGCAGTTAAAACACAAAATCTCTTAACTTGGTAAATACAGAGCATAACTGCATTTTAAGTTCTTGATATCTTCCAGGTCACCCTGGATTCATATATCCGCTCCAGACGCTGCAGCAATGTCAGACATTGGCCAAGGGTTGTCCTTGTACATTTACAGGCATTTCTGATTTTCTGGCTGCGGGTGCCAAGCAGCTCCAGTTCGCCAAAGAGACACAGGTGTTAAACAACACTCTGACCTCAGAATCAGCCCCTAAGGCCTGACTGAAAACACCATGAGAGCATTTCAGGCATGGAAACCAAAATATAGTGGCAAGAACGGTTCTGCATGAAGAATCTCTGGGAGTGAGACCCCAGTGGAAAGAAGGGGACATCAAAGAAGGAGGTACCTTTCTCTGAAGAGAGGAGAGAACTTTCACTTTGCATAGGGGCATGTCTAAAAACCGACAGAGTTTGTGAACTCCAGAGGCTTCCATAGCCTTGGCAGCTCATGTCAAGAGCCTTGGGTGATCACCCATGTCATAAATAAGAGTGTAAGTTGATAAATCAAAAACAGGAGTCACTGTGCACTTGCTCCTCATGTAGGACCTCTGTCCTTAAGTGTTGTACTATGAGAATTAATGGTAAAACTCAATAGTTGAAATCTCTCCTTAGTAACAAGTTGGTCTTTTGTATATAAAGTCAATTAAAATCAATCTTAATGGAAAGTGGAATGGGAGAGGGAGTTGGAGGTGGGATGGGAGTGCGGGTAGGAGGGCGGGAATGAGGGGGAAGAAACACTATACCTAAAAGCTGTACATATGAAAATTTGTATTCTTTAAATAAAAACCTTAAAAAGGGGGCCAGTGCTGTGGCTCACTTGGCTAATCCTCCGCCTGCGGCGCCGGCATCCCATATGGGCTCCAAGTTCTAGTCCCAGCTGTTCTCTCTCTCACTGTCTAACTCTATCTGTCAAAAAAAAAAAAAAAAAAAAAAAAAAAAAAAAAAAAAAAACTTAAAAAAAAAAAGAAGAGACACGGGTGCAGGATGTGAGAAGCAAAGACCCATAGAAAGAGGTGAGTGAGGCTTTCACAAAAGATTACAAGATATTCTATTCCAAGGACTCTGGGTAGAGCTCGCAATGGTCTTCACTACAATGCAGACAGCTCTCAGCTTTCCTCCAGTCTGTACTTCTCCCTTGAACTTCAGACCTATATAGTCCACTGCTGGCCTGGCATCTTGGCATCTCTATCTGGATGTATCAATGGCCATATTCTGTGTAACACACAACCACAAAATCCCAGTAGCATACAGTGAGAAGTGAGGGCTCCCAGCCTGTGGGTACATTGAGCTTTTCTGCTGGTTTGAACTGGACTTGGTAAGGCTCACTCATGCATATGCTGTTAGCTGTGTGTGTGCCAGAGAGCATGGCTGATCTTTTTTATAAAAGATTTATTTATTTATTTATTTGAGAGGGAGAGCTACAGGCAATGAGAGAAAGAGACACAGAGAGAGATCTTCCATCCACTGGCTCACTCCCCAAATGGCTGTAATGGCTGGAGCTGGGCTGATCCAAAGCCGGGAGCAAGGAGCTGCTTCTGGGTCCCCCACACAGAAGCAATAGCCCAAGCACTTTGGCCGTCTTCCACTGTGTTCCCAGACCATAGCAGAAAGCTGGATCAGAAGAGGGGCAGCCGGGACTAGAACTGGCGACATATGGGATGCCAGCACCACAGGTGGAGGATTAACCTTCCCCCCTTGTGGCTGATCTCAGCAAAGCTTGCTCAGGGTCTGTGACCTCAGCTGGGACAACTGGGCTGCCTCCACCCTGCTCTTCGTGTCTCAGTCTGCAGCGGGTCAGCCCCAAACGTACTCCTGGAAAAGGCAGAGGAGCCAGAAGTCAGGATGATGGAAGCAGGAAGGACCTTGTGAGACAGGCCCAGAACTGGTGGCTGTCACCACCACCATGTTCCACTGGCAATCAAAGGGCACAAACACTTCAAAGGGTGCAGAGAGACACTTCACTTCTGATGGAGGAGGGTTTTTTTATTTAAAGATTTATTAATTTGAGAAGTAGAGTTGCAGACAGAAAGATGGAGAGACAGAGAAACGTCTTCCATCCACTGGTTCACTCCCCAAACGGCAGGAGAACTGGATCAGAAGAGGAGCTCTTGGGACATGCAAAGGCACCCATAAGAGATACCACCACCTCAGGCGGAGGCTTAGCTTATCATGTCACAGCACCGGCACCCTGATGGAGGAGTTTTAAATTCCATTTTTGGAATCACCCCAGCACAATGAGCAACAGGCATCAGCATTCATGGTGACAATGGAGCAATTGCTAAAGAAGACTCACAGGCAGGAGCCCCAAAGGACAATACTTGCGTGTCTGCAATTTATTTCAGGAAAATCACACATTATAGCGATAGCACTAAGAAGGGTATGCATCACACGGCAATTCTGTCTGTCTATAAGCCAGGTGCAAGCTTTGGGATCCTCCCCCTGTGAGACACTGGACACCTTCAACCAGGGAGACCCACATGAGGTCTTGGCTAGGGTTTCTTATTTCCCACAGATATCACCTGGGCATTTTTCTCCTTAGGAACCATGACAACAGTAGGACTTTGGTATGTGGGGTGTGTGTGTGTGAGTATGTGTGTGCATGAGGGTGTATGTCCGGGCAGGGAGAGGTGGGTAGGGCAGTCGCTAGAATCAGGTGCCAATCATCAACCTAACCTTCATGAATCAACAATGCCAAAGAGCTGCTGCCCAGAAATGCCAAAGTTCATTGGCTAGAATTTAAACACCAAGGGATGCTGTTAGAGGGTGGGACCTTTGGGAGGTGACAGGGTCCTGAGGGTCCCACCCTTGTGAATGGGATCAGTGCTTTGCCCAGCCACCTTGCACCACATGGAAACACAGAGTAGGGGCTGTCTCTGAGGAACACACCCTTGCCAAGGCCCTTGGACTTCTCAGAACTGGAACAGACACATTCTGCTGTCCATCAATGACCCAGTGGCAGGGAACTTGTTACAGCAGCAAGAATGCACTAAGACCCCTGTGCTGTTCCAACCAGCACATTACTTCTATCCTGGCCCTCTCTAGCCTCCTTGTCAGCAAGGTAGCCAAAATCATCCCTTAGAAACAAGTCAGTTCCTGAGCTTTCTGTGCTTCAAGCTCTCATGAATGTTCACCTCACTCAGAAGAAAAACAAAAGCACTTTCCTCACCCTTCAGGCTCCATGAAGCCTGGCTGCTGATTCCTCAGGCCCCATCACCTTCTTCCCTCATCCTGCTCTGGGACTCTGCCCTTCCCTCCTAGCCACTCCATGTTAGTTCCCAGCTTCCTTTCTATTTCCTAACAAGAACTCATAGACACTCACCCACACTTGCACCCCCTCTGACAGTCTGTTGTCCTCTTCCAGTCTTGAGTTGTTTTTCTTGCTGAGCCCATACCTTTGTTTCATACCATCTACATACAACACAAAACTGCTAAAGGCTGATAACCATTTAAACACAATCAACAGAACAAAATAATCCTTTAAATTTGATGATGTTAGTCAACGAGGAACATATGAAAGCTTTTTGGATTATAATATTCTCTCTGTCTCTTTAAATAGTAACCAGTTACTAAAATAATTAGTCACAAATTATATTTAGAACCACATTAAAATTTATTTTTTGTTATCTTTGAGGTAAAACTCACATAAAATTAACCAATTGAAAGTGCTGGTGTTGTGGTGTAGTGGACTAAGCCTTCACCTGTAGTGCTGGCATGCCATGTGAACGCCAGTTTGTGTCCCAGGTGCTCACTTTCCAATCCAGCTCTCTGGTAATGGCCTGGACAATAGTGGAAGATGGTCCAAGTGCTTGGGCCCCTGCACCTGCATGGGAGACCTGGAAGAAGCTCCTGGCTCCTGGTTTTGGATTGGCCATTTGGGTAGTGAACCAGCAGACTGAAGACTCTTCTCTCTGTCTCTCTCTTTCTCTGTAACTTTCAAATAAATAAATAAAATATTTTTTAAAAAAGTGTACAATTCAGTGGCATTTAGCACGTTCACAATGTTATGCCATCATCACCTCCATCTAGTTATAAGATATTTTCATTGCTCCAAAGAAAACCGAGATCAATTAAACTCTTTTCCTCTCCCTTCTACTCCTAGTTCTTGGGAACCATGCATCTTTCTTCTGTCTATAGGTCTTCCTATCCTGGATGTTACCTGACAATACAGCCACACAGTACAGGACCTTTTGTGTCTGGCTTCTCTCAACTAGCATGTTTTCGAGTTTATCTGTAGCATGGATCAGTATTTAATTCCTTTAGACAGCTCAGTCATATTCCATTCCACAGTTTCTTTATGCATTTATCAGCTGATAGATATTCGGATTATCTCTACCTTTTGGCTATTGTGACTAGCGCTTGTATACAAGCTTTTGTTTGAATACTGGTTTTTCTGTCCTTCGGGGCACATAGCTAAGAACAGAACTGCGGGATCATAACGTAATCCCACTTTAACTTTTCAAGGAAGTAACTGCCAAGCTGATTTCTACACTGGTTGTTTCATCTTACATTTCTACCCTCAACACATAAAGTTTCCAGTTTCTCTCTTTCCTTGCCAAACCATGAAACATATTACTGAAAACATTTTCCCCCTGGAACTGTAGAACAGAATTTCTGGATGTCTACATTTACAGAACTGTTTAGAGTGCACATCGACATGAGGCATGGGATCTAAAGTTGTTGCCAGTGCAGAGTATCTGGTGCTGGCTGGACTTGAGGTGTGTGGTTTTTCTGGGAACCACATGCATTTGATCTTGCAGGTAGTTTGAAGGCCTGCTTCTTGTTCCCTCCCTGGCACTGAATATTCCCATTTTCTTAGATGTCTGTGTTTCCCCATTTCCTCTCTGCACCACACAAAACCTCCCATCCCACTCCCTACTCACTGATTCCTCCCAATTCCCCAGGCCCATCAATTTGCCAACCAGCAAGGAAAGGCACCAAGAAAGCTAATGACTGTCCAAAAGTTCCCCCAGACCAGTCTGATACTTTCTCAAGAGACTTGGCAAAGTTCCCTTCTAGCTGGACAAACATGCAATGTCCCTGTAGGATCCCTGCTGTTCCCAGCCCCAGTCTAATCCCTTCCTCTTTTGAAAACCTAGCACTTCTTATATCAAGCAGGTTGCACATGTCTTACAGAAATCTTGTGATGTCGTTTGAAGGACACTGCAGTAAGTGGCAGAAAATCTGTGTTCTGGACCCTATATTTCAAACATGACCTTTATTCTTCCCACATTTCCTACGGAGTTCTTTTTACATTGCAAGTTACCTTGTATTACAGTGGACAGACCACTCATCCTGCATGGGTGGCAAATCTGTCATGTGGTGAGCAGAACAGGATCTCTGCTCCGGATGTGAGGACCCAGACATACACTGAAAAAGATTCTGTGTTTGTGAGACCATATCCCTACGTGGGTACAGCATACCTAGAAGTAGTGCCATCACAAATTTCCAAAATGTATAGGACATGACATGGAGCCACTTTCATTATTTCATAAATAGCCCCCCCATAATTTAGAGCAAAAATCTCAAAATGAAAGGCAAACCTTTAATTAAAAGCATTTTTGCTTCATGTATCAGCTTTATTTTTCTAATTTCCAAGGAGAAAAATCGAACGAAAAGAAAACAGATCTCCCACCATGTCTCAACAACACGTACCATCTGAACGGTTTCTCATTTGGGTCTCCCTAGTTACGAATTTGGTTATTTGGATCTCAAATGTTCTGGAAGCTCTTGAAGGAAGCATTTTCGAAGTGTAATCAGCACCTACCGCCACTAGATGGCAGAGCCGAGCCTTAAGTCTGGTAGAAGGGCTCCGCACTGGTCGCCAGCGTGCGTCTCCCCCGAGTGCCTCCAGGAGGCGCTGCGGCTCGCATCGGTTACCAAGGGACCGATCGATCTGGCAGCCCCAGTTCCTGGCTGGCTGGAGGAGAGCTCAGCCTGTTTGAAAGGCACATTTAAGGAAGGGCGCTCTGTCTTCCGTAAGATGCTGCCTGCATCAAAAGCCCAGGAGTTTTCCTCTTTGTAACTGAAGTCTGTAACTGAATTCAACACTGGCATAAGTACTTATCAAGCGGTCTAGGGGCATTGCACTCTGAACGTGGAACTGGAAAGAATAATCCGGCGCTGTACTTTGCAGGACAAGCGACCTGCTAGGAGCTCCCGGGGAATTCTGCCATCATCTCACCCCTGTGGGAGGGGCTCAAGCTGGTCCTGACACCCTTAGGGAGTCCTTGAAATTCTCTCACACAAATGCTTGTTTATTCTCATCCCTGTAAGGGCAGTATTTTGAGGATCTCTACTTGATCATTCTTTTATTTGTCTTTTTAAAGGATTCACTTATTAAAGGAAGTCACAGAGAGCGAAATATCCAATTGCTGGTTCACTCCCCAAAAGGGCCAGGCTGACTCCAGGATCCGGACACTCCAGCTGGGTCTCGCAGCACTTGGGCCATCTTCCTCTGCCTTCCCTGATGCGTTAGCAGGGAAGTGAATGAAAAGTGGAACAGAGCAGCTGGGGCTCAGGCGCTGCAGGCAGAAGCTTTACCTGCTGTGCCATGGCGCTGGCCTCCACTGGGGACCTTGAGCTGCTGGTCTTTTCAATATTTCTGAGGGTCACCGTTTGTCTCCAAGTGATGTGCTTATGGATTTCCTTCTTGGCTTATCCAGTCTCAACTCTATCCACATGTTGCTCTTAGTGGATGAGGATTTAGCCATTTGTCAGGAAGTTTCTCATGATTTATCATCTGAGCACGAGAAAACCAAAGGGTCTTGTCCAAGGTCACATCACTAAGAACTGATGCAGTGGGCCCCTCACTCAGAAAACCTGGTGGGAAAAATGCTAGAAAAATATAGGTTTGTCAACAATTATCAGGTATCATGACTGATGTGGTAATATTCCCTAAAAGAGAATTGCCAGACAAAATGCAAATCCATTTAAATTTAAATTTTAGGGGTTGGCACTGTGGTGCAGTGGGTTAAGCCTCTGTTTGCAGTGCTGGCATCCCATATGGGCACTGGTTTGAATCTTGGCTGTTCCACTTCCAATCCAGCTTCCTGCTGATGCAGCTGGGAAGGAATGGAAGATGGCTCAAGTCTTTGGGTCCCTATAACTCCTGTGGGGGACCCAGAAGAAGCTCCTGGCTCCTGATTTCAGACAATCCCAGCTCTAGCCATTTTGGCCATCTGGGGAGTAAACCAGTGGGTAGGAGATCTCTCTGTGTCTCCTGTCTCTCTCTCTTACTCTGCGTTAAATAAATAAATACATTAAAAATTGAATTTCAGACAAAGAGCAAGTCATTTTTACATAGGTGTATTCCAAACATCACATGAGACAGGCAAACATACTTCTAAAAGGTGGTCCATTAAGAGATAAGGTTTACTTTGGTGCAGAAAAAAAAAGTTGAAATCTATGCATGGAAAGGGTCTGCAAAAAGTTGATGAAAAAATGCATAGTGTGAAAAAATTATGCATAGATTTCAAGCACTTTTGCACCTAAATAAGCATACCTTTTAGTTCAAGATTTCAGTGAATTTTTTTTATAAAGATTTATTTGAAAGGTAGAGTGACAGAGAGGGTTCACCCTCTAAATATCCACAACAGCCAGGGCTGGGCCAAGCGGAAGCCAGGGGCCAAGAACTCCATCTGGGCCTCCACGTGAGTGGCAGGGCCCAAGCATTTAGACTGTCATCTGCTACTTCCCAGGATCACTAACAGGAGGCTGGAGCAGAACTGAGGAGCCAGGACTCGGTCCAGCACTTCAGCATGGGATGTGGTTGTTCTAAGTGGCAGCTTAACCCACTGTGCCACAATGCCCACCCCTCAATGAACTTTTTGAAATCCACTTGTATAGGGCATACTTACATTATTTACTGAATCTGGCAGTTGTAGGAGGAAATGTATTTTTCCTCAATTCTTATCAGGCTTAGAGCAGAGCGCCCCTAACAAAAGATAGATGAACAAGAAAAGAGCAGAGCACTCTGATTTAAAGTAAGTCCTACCTGACCAGGAGCCTTCAAAAATTAAAATCCAAAGAAAAACAGGGATAACTATGTCTTTATACTTTTAAAACTATATTTGTTCTTTATTTATTTGAAAAGTTGAATGACAGAATAAGAGAGAGAGACAGCAAGATTTTCCATCTGGTGGATCACTTCCCAAATGGCCTCAATGGTCAGAGCGGGGGCAGGCTGAAGTCAGGAGCCTGGGACTCCATCCAGGTCTTACATGTGAATGGCAGAGGCCCAAGCACTTGAGCCATCCTGCTCTGCTTTCCCAGAAGTATTAACAGGGAGCTGGATCTGAAGCAGAGCAGCCAGTATTCAAGCTGGCACTCTGATATAGGATATTAGCATTGAAAGCAGTGGCTTAATCCTCTATGCACAACACCAGTCCTGGTAAACTGTGTTTTCATGGATAGTTCTGTGGAAGTCAGATTGGACAAGGGGGTGGAGCTTAATAGTCACAAACAAAGAGGAACAGGGCAAAGCAGTGTGTTTGGATTCCTTGGACATCTCTGTGGCCACAGCTGGGCTATTCCTTACCCCATGGAGTGGGGTAGTCAGTACCTACATCAGGGGACAAGGGGCAGGGGAAGGTGAGAGAGGCCTCCCTGCTTCTGTTGTTTTGTCAAATACCATAGCACCATATTTTATGGTAGTACATTCTGAGTCTCACCACAATCCTACCTTAAAACTATGAAGCTAGGGGCTGGAATCTTGGTACAGGGGGTAAAATGCACTTCATCCCACAAGAGAGTGCCTGAGTTCAAGTCCCAGCTCCACTCACATTTCCAGATCCCTGCTAATGCACACCCTGGGAAGCAGCAGGGGTGATGACTCAAGTACTTGGGCCCCCACCACCCAAGCAGGAGGACTGGGCTGAGTTCCAAGCTCCTGGCTTTGTCCTTGTCCAGCTCCAGCTATTGTATTTATTTGAGGAGTGAACCAGCAGATGAGAGATCTGAGTCTGTCTCTCTGCCTTTCAAATAAATAACTAAAAGACTTTAAAAAAATTATACATCTAGGCTTCTACCTATGTTGATTTTAAAACTCTGGAACTGGGGCCAACACTGTGCCACAGCAAGTAAAGCAGCCTGTGACACCAGAATCCTAAGTGGAGGCTGGTTCATGTCCTAGCTGCTCTACTCTCAATCCAGCTCCCTGTTAATGTGCCTGGGAAAGCAATGGAAGATGGCCCAAGTCCTTGGGATACTGTACCCACATGCGAGACACAGAAAGAGGAGTTCCAGGCTCCTGGCTTCCACCTGGCCCAGCCCTGGCCATCAAGGCATTTGGGGAGTGAACCAGCAGATGGGAGACCTTTCTGTCTCTCCCTTGTCTCGGTCACACTGCCATTCAAATAAATAAATAAAATTGAAAACAGAGACAATAAGCAGATTCTAGAATGAGATGGTATCTGGTTCCAGTCCCAGCTCCAGTCTTTCTTAGCTTTGATCACTTCATCTGCAGAATGGGAATAAACACTGCATAATCGGCAGCAGTGTTGTGTGGTTTGTAAACCGTACAACGTATAGAGCAGAGATGTGCACATAGTACATCTGTAGGAAATGTTCTGTTAGTCAAGTGCATGTTGGGTGGAGCAGGGATTGGGCCATGACTGCTGTATCCCATCGGGGAGGCATAGTAGCACACCACCTGTGTTCTCCTCAGCAGCCCTTTGGCCGCATCTTCTCAACTCTGTTTCATTATAGGGCCATGAACTTCTGATAAGTTCACCTGAAGCTTTTCCTAATTTTGAAGGCGAAGTACTTAAAAATGAAATGCGGCCCCTTTAATAAAATAGATTGGTGAGTAGACTAGGATTGCAAATAGAAGAGTTAAAGCAAAATGGATCCCTATAAACGTCTAGTTTCTGCTTCAAAGCACAGGAGAGGTGTGGAGGAATCAATGAGTAAAAGTCTTCTGACTGGAACAGGCTATCATTCGCCATGGACATACACAAAACAGGTTCTGTTCCATAATTGTACATGTTAACAAGCCCCACTGGATAAAGAGTTTTCAGAGAAATTCTGAATTGTGATGTGATTTTTTGTTTGTGTTTTTCTGTATATGCCTCTACACAGAAAAATATATTGAAATTATTCTGGCAGGGGGGTGGAGCCAAGATGGCGGAATAGTGAGGGCGCACACCGATAGTCCAGGAAAATTTAGTTTAATAAAAGTGGAGTTACGGTAGCCTCAGAAAAAGGATCAGGAAAAAATTGCAGAGGAAACTCTTCCAGATCTAGTGGCTGTGACTCGGAGAACCTACGGGGAGAGCAAGGTCGCACACCGCGCGGAAGCCGAGCTGCGGGAGCCACAGGGTCTGCATGCCAGTGCGGGTAGGGGAGTGGATGTGAAACAGACAACCAGCGGGGAGAGCGGGGACGCCCAGGGCTCCAAGTCCAAACATCGGCGCTTGAAGGGGAGGTGAGCTCAGTAACCCGAGACATTGGCAGGGAAATGGTGGTCAGAATCTAGAGGGAAGCGGGCTTGAGGCGGGAAAGTTCACCAGACTGACTACAGGAGAGAAGGAAAAAAAAAAAAAGGTGTGGGGTTACTGGTACAGACGAGTTTCTCTCTCCGCCAACCTTGCAAAGGCGAGCAAGAAACAAAGAGCAGGCCCACACTGGATATACATAACAAAAGGGGAGAGCTAAGGAACTGAGGCACTACAATTCAGTAGCATAGGCAACCCAGTGGGGGTCCACAGGAGAAACTGAGCAGGCACAGACTCTTTGGGTAGAAGCCAGAGATCAAAAGCCAAATACCATCAATTCTGCTCAGCCATGCGGTATTACTTACCTCCTGAATAAAAAAATTAAATAAATAAATAAATAGAGAGAGATTTACCATGCATAACCTGAGGGTGTCACCTTTGCACACCCGTAACCCTGAAGAACCAAGCAGAGCTCTCAGGCCACACCCATCTCAAGCCTCCAAAGCTCCTCCAACAGCAGGCAGTCCACTTAACACGGACATAGTATTAAAAAAAAAAAAAAACCACCTCACAGTGAGGGAAAAAGAATTAACCATGCCAAGCAATAAACACAGAAATCGAGGGAACAAGATCAACGATGACACTATGATGCCTCCAAATAAACAAAACACCCCAAGCCAAGATTATGAAGATGATGAGATAGAAGAAATGCAAGATACGGATTTCAAAAAATTTATGATAAGACATTTAGAAGTTTGCAAAAACAAATACTTGAACTACAGAAATCCTTATTGCACAGGATTGAAAATCTCTCTCATGAAAATGAAATTTTAAGGAAGAATCAAAATGAAACACAGAAACTAGTAGAACAGGAAAGTGTGATAGTGAAGAGAAATCAAAATGAAATGAAGAGCTCAATAGATCAAATGACAAACACATTAGAAAGTCTAAAAAACAGAGTCTGTGAAACAGAAGAGAGAATATTTGACTTAGAAGACAGCACAGGAAAACATACAGTCAAACCAAAGAAAAGAAAAGGAAATTAGAAATCTAAAACATATTGTTGGGAATCTACAGGATACTATTAAAAAAAAAAAAAAAACAACATTCGAGTTCTAGGAGTTCCTGAAGGCATGCAGAGAGAGAAAGGATTAGAAGGCCTTTTTAGTGAGATACTTGCAGAGAACTTTCCAGGTTTGAGGACAGAGACATCCTAGTCCAGGAAGCTCCTAGAACCCCAGTAAACATGACCAAAAGAGATCCTCACCACGACATGTAGTAATCAAACTCTCCACAGTGAAACATAAAGAAAAGATCCTAAAATGTGCAAGAGAGAAACATCAGATTACTTTCAGAGGATCTCCAATTAGACTCACAGAAGACTTCTCATCAGAAACACTACAGTCTAGGAGGGAATGGCGAGATTTAACACAGGTGCTAAGAGAGAAAAATTGCCAGCCCAGAATATTATATCCTGCTAAGCTCTCATTTGTGAATGAAAGGGAAATAAGACCTTTCATAGCAAACAGAAATTGAAAGACTTTGCTGCCACTTGTCTGGCCCTGCAAAAGATACTTAAAGATGTGCTACACTCAGAAACACAGAAACACGGCCATCAATATGAAAGAAGGGAAAGGAAGAACACCTACCAGTAAAAGAGCATGGGAAGCTCAAAGCATATACTAAAAATATCTCTGGGAAAATGGCAGGGCAAAGTCACTATGTATCAATAGTCACATTAAATGTTAATGGAGTTAACTTTTCAGTTAAAAGACACCGATTGGCTGATTGGCTTAAGGAACACAACCCAACTATTTGTTGCCTACAAGAAACACACCTCTCTAACAAAGATGCATGCAGACTGAAAGTGAAAGGTTGGAAAAAGATATTCCATGCCAACAGAAACCAAAAAAAGCAGGTGTAGCCATATTAATATCAGACAAAATACACTTTAATACAAAAACTGTTAAGAGAGACAAAGAGGGGCACTTTATAATGATTAAGGGTTCAATTCAACAGGAAGATGTAACTATTATAAATGTATATGCACCTAATTAGAGGGCACCGGTCTATTTAAAAGATATATTAAGGGACTTAAAGGGAGACTTAGATTCCAATACAATAGTACTGGGGGACTTCAATACTCCACTCTCAGAAATAGACAGATCATCCGGACAGAAGATCAACAAGGAAACAGCAGATTTAATCGACACTATTGCCCAAATGGATCTAACAGATATCTACAGAACTTTCAATCCTACAGCTAAAGACTTCACATTCTTCTCAGCAGTGCATGGAACCTTCTCTAGGATTGATCACACAGTAGTTCATAAAGCAAGTCTCAGCCAATTTAAAAGAATTAGAATCATACCATGCAGCTTCTCAGACCACAGCGGAATGAAGCTGGAAGGTAGCAACTCAGGAAACCCCAGAAAGTATGCAAACACATGGAGACTGAACAACATGCTCCTGAATGAACACTGGGTCATTCAAGAAATCAAAAGAGAAATCAGAAACTTTCTGGATGTAAATGAGGATAACAACACAACATATCTAAACTTATGGGATATGGTAAAAGCATTATTGAGAGGCAAGTTTATAGCAATAGGTGCCTATATCAAGAAATTGGAAAGGTACCAAATAAATGAGCTTTCAGCGCATCCAAGGACCTAGAAAAACTGCAGCAAAACAAACCTAAATCTAGTAGGAGAAGAGAAATAATTAAAACCAGAGAAGAAATTAACACGATTGAATCCAAAAAAACATTACAAAAAATCAGCCAAGTGAAGAGCTGGTGTTTTGAAAAAATAACCAAAATAACACCCCATTGGCCCCATTCTCCCAACTAACTAAAAAAAGAAGAGAAAAGACCCAAATCAATAAAATCAGAGAGGAAAAGGAAACATAACAACAGACACCACAGAAATAAAAAGAATCATCAGAAATTACTACAAGGACTTGTATGCCAGCAAACAGGAAAATCTATCAGAAATGGATAGATTCCTGGACACATGCAATCTACCTAAATTGAACCATGAAGACATCGAAAACCTAAACAGACCCATAACTGAGACAGAAATTGAAACAGTAATAAAGGCCCTCCCAACAAAGAAAAGCCCAGGACCAGATGGATTCACTGCTGAATTCTACCAGACATTGAAAGAAGAGCTAATTCCATTTCTTCTCAAACTATTCAGAACAATCAAAAAAGATGGAGTCCTCCCAAATTCTTTCTATGAAGCCAGCATCATCTTAATCCCTAAACCAGGCAAAGATGCAGCACTGAAAGAAAATTATAGACCAATTCCCTGATGAACATAGACGCAAAAATCCTCAATAAAATTCTGCCCAATAGAATACAACAACACATCAGGAAAATCATCCACCCAGACCAAGTGGGATTTATCCCTGGTATGCAGGGATGGTTCAGTGTTCACAAATCAATCAATGTGATTCACCACATTAACAGACTGCAGAAGAAAAACCATATGATTATCTCAATAGATGCAGAGAAAGCATTCGATAAAATTCAACACCCTTTCATGATGAAAACTCTAAGCAAATTGGGTATAGAAGGAACATTCCTCAATATAATCAAAGCGATTTATGAAAAACCCACGGCCAGCATCCTATTGAATGGGGAAAAGTTGGAAGCATTTCCACTGAGATCTGGTACCAGACAGGGATGCCCACTCTCACCACTGCTATATAACATAGTTCTGGAAATTTTAGCCAGAGCCATCAGACAAGAAAAAGAAATTAAAGGAATACAAATTGAGAAGGAAGAAGTCAAACTATCCCTCTTAGCAGACGATATGATTCTTTACTTAGAGGATCCAAAGAACTCTGTTAAGAGACTATTGGAACTCATAGAGGAGTTTGGCAAAGTGGCAGGATATAAAATCAATGCACAAAAATCAACAGCCTTTGTATACACAAGCAATGCCATGACTGAGAAAGAACTGCTAAGATCAATCCCATTCACAATAGCTACAAAAACAATCAAATACCTTGGAATAAACTTAACCAAGGACGTTAAAGATCTCTACGATGAGAATTACAAAATCTTAAAGAAAGAAATAGAAGAGGATACCAAGAAATGGAAAAATCTGCCATGCTCATGGATTGGAAGAATCACCATCATCAAAATGTCCATTCTTCCAAAAGCAATTTATACATTCAATGCAATACCAATCAAGATACCAAAGAATCCTTCTCAGATCTAGAAAAAATGATGCTGAAATTCATATGGAGGCACAAGAGACCTCGAATAGCTAAAGCAATCTTGTACAACAAAAACAAAGCTGGAGGCATCACAATACCAGATTTCAGGACATACTACAAGGCAGTTGTAATCAAAACAGCATGGTACTGGTACAGAAACAGATGGATAGACCATTGGAACAGAATTGAAACTCCAGAAACCAACCCAAACATCTACAGCCAACTTATATTTGATCAAGGATCTAAAACCAATTCCTGGAGCAAGGACAGTCTATTCAATAAATGGTGCTGGGAAAACTGGATTTCCACGTGCAGAAGCATGAAGCAAGACCCCTACCTTACACTTTACACAAAAATCCACTCACCATGGATTAAAGACCTAAATCTATGACCTGACACCATCAAGTTACTAGAGAACATTGGAGAAACCCTTCAAGATATTAGCACAGGCAAAGAGTTTCTGGAAAAGACCCGGGAGGCACAGGCAGTCAAAGCCAAAATCAACTATTGGGATTGCATCAAATTGAGAAGTTTCTGTACTGCAAAAGAAACAGTCAGGAGAGTGAAGAGACAACCGACAGAATGGGAAAAAATAGTGGCAAACTATGCAACAGATAAAGGGTCAATAACCAGAATCTACAAAGAGACCAGGAAACTCCACAAGATCAAAACAAACAACCCACTTAAGAGATGGGCCAAGGACCTCAATAGACATTTTTCAAAAGAGGAAATCCAAATGGCCAACAGGCACATGAAAAAATGTTCAAGGTCACTAGCAATCAGGGAAATGCAAATCAAAACCACAATGAGGTTTCACCTCACCCCGGTTAGAATGGCTCACATTCAGAAATCTACCAACAACAGATGCTGGCAAGGATGTGGGGAAAAAGGGACACTAACCCACTGTTGGTGGGAATGCAAACTGGTCAAGCCACTATGGAAGTCAGTCTGGAGATTCCTCAGAAACCTGAAGATAACCCTACCATACAACCCAGCCATCCCACTCCTTGGAATTTACCCAAAGGAATTTAAATTGGCAAACAAAAAAGCAGTCTGCACCCTAATGTTTATTGCAGCTAAATTCACAATAGCTAAGACCTGGAACCAACCTAAATGCCCATCAACAGTAGACTGGATAAAGAAAGTATGGGATATGTACTCTATAGAATACTATACAGCAGTCAAAAACAATGAAATCCGGTCATTTGCAACAAAATGGAGGAATCTGGAACACATCATGCTGAGTGAAATAAGCCAGTCCCAAAGGGACAAATATCACATGTTCTCCCTGATCGGTGACAACTGACTGAACACCAAATGGGAAGCTATTGAAGTGAAATGCACACTATGAGAAACGGTGACTTGATCAGCATAGCCCTGACTATAATGAACAATTTAATATGTTATCTCTCTTAGTATTTTTTTGTCTGTTCTACTTAATACTATTGGTTTAATTCTGTAATTAATACACAGTTATTCTTAAGTGTTGAAGTTTAACTGAAATGTGATCCCTGTTAAATATAAGAGTGGGAATAAGAGTGGGAAGAGATGTACAATTTGGGACATGCTCAAGCTGACTTGCCCCAAATGGTAGAGTTAGAAACATACCAGGGGATTCCAATTCAATCCCATCAAGGTGGCATGTACCAATGCCATCTCGCTAGTCCAAGTGATCAATTTCTGTTCACAATTGATCATAATGAAAGGACTAAGAGTCAAAGGAATCACATAAACAAGTCTAGTGCCTGCTAATACTAACAGATAGAATAAATAAAGGGGAAGCGATCCAACATGGGAAGCAAGACACACAGCAGACTCATAGAATGTCGGATGTCCTAAACAGCACTCTGAATCAGAATCAGCCCTAAAGGCATTCCGATCCGGCTGAAAAGCCCATAAGAGTATTTCAGGCATGGAAAGCCAAGACACTCTGGCAAAAAAAAGGGGGGGGGACCTAAATGAAAGATCTCTGTGAGTTGGATCCCAGTGGAAAGAACAGGTCTTCAAAGAAGGAGGTACCTTTCTCTGAAGGGAGGAGAGAACTTCCACTCTGACTACGACCTTGTCTAAATAAGATAAGAGTTGGTGAACTCAAAAGGCTTCCCTAGCCTTGGAAACTCATGACTGGAGCATAGGGAGATTACTGATGCCATAAACAGGAGTGTCAATTGGTAAAGTCAACAACAGGAGTCATGGTGCACTTACTCCTCATGTAGGATCTCTGTCCTTAGTGTGCTGTAAATTGTGATTTAATGCTACAACGAGTACTCAAACAGTATTTTTCACTTTGTGTTTCTATGTGGGTGCAAACTGTTGAAATCTTTACTTAATGTATACTAAACTGATCTTCTGTATTTATAGAAAATTGAAAATGAATCTTGATAAGTATGGAAGGGGAGAGAGAGCAGAAAAGGGGAGAGTTGCGGGTGGGAGGGAAGTTATAGGGGGGGAAGCCAATGTAATCCATAATCTGTACTTTGGAAATCTATATTCATTAAATAAAAGTTAAAAAAAGTATTCTGGCTTTAAAAAAATGCACAAACTGTCCTTAACTGGAGAATTTGCTTCAAGTCATGACTTACTTACTTACTTACTTATTTATATTTCTGTATTTTCATTTTATCTGAAAGGCAAAGAGACAAAAAGACAGAAAAAGACAGAGATCTTCCACCCTACTGATTTACTTCCCAAATGCCCACAACAGCCAAGGCTGGGTCATGCTGAAGCCAAGCCTTGGAACTCAATCTTGGTCTTCCATGTGAGTAACAGTGACCCAAGTATTTAAGCCATCATTTTTTGCCTACAGGGTGCATATAGCAGGAAACCAAATCAGCAGCAGAGGAGCCAGGACTTGAACTAAGCACTCAGATATGGAATGCAGAAATCCCATGTGGAGTTGTTAGTTGCTAAACCAAATGCTGGTCTTTTTATCCATCAGGGAAGAAACCTTCAATTTAAGAATGACAACTGAACAATTCTTCTTAAAACTATTCAGAACTGGCTGAAAGGGGGATTCACCATATCAACTGAGAAGGAAGTATTTACAACATGTATTTGCAAACATCTTGCATTAAGACTTAAACTTCCCTGGGAGTAAAATGTGATCCAAAATCAAAATAATATGGGGGCCAGCATTGTGGCTTAGCAGGTGAAGCCACCACCTGCAGCATCGGCATTCCATATGGGCACTGGTTCCAGTCCCAGCTGCTCCACTTCCAATCCAGCTCCCTGCTAATGGCCTGGGAAAGCAGAGAAAGCCAAGTTCTTGGGTTCCTGCATCCAAGTGGGTGACCTGGAAGAACTCCTGGCTCCTGTCTTTGGCCTGCCCATCCCTGGTCATTACAGCCATTTGAGGAGTGAACCAACAGATGGAAGATCTCTCTCTCTCTCTCTCTCTGTCTCTGTCTCTCTCTCAACTCTGCCTTTCAAATAAATAAAAATGAATCTTTAAAAATACTGAGAAATCTTTCATTCTAAGAAACATTAATATTTCATGCTGCCAAAACTACAGTGAAGTGGGTATTCTTGCACTTTGCAAGTAGAGACATAGCCTCAGTCAGTAAGAAAACCACACCCCCACCCTTCTTCAGGCTTGGATCTCAGTTGATAGAATAAATGTGCATGTAGATTTATAGCATTTATATTTATAGACTTATATTTCTGATAATGATAAGTGAGTGATCTGTACAGTCAATGAGGGCAAGCACTGTGGCAAAGCATTGTAAACCACAACTTGAAATAGCCACATCCCATATGGGAGTGCCTAGGATTGAAAACTGCCTCGCTTCCAATCCAGCTTCCTGTTCAAGCACCCTGAGAGACATCATGCGATGGCTCAAATAGTTGGGACCCTGTCACCCATGTGGGGGACTGAGATGGTGTTCTATGTTCCTGGCTTCAGCCTGGCCCAACCCTGCCTGTTGTGGGCATTTGATGGGTGAACCAACAGATGGGAGATCTCCCTCCTTCTTTCTCTGTAATACTGCTTTTCAAATAGATGTAAATAAATTTAAAAACTCAAAAAATTCATCAATAGAGAAATGACAGAGTGACTTACTATGTCCTCACACTATAGAAGTAAACTCATCAGAAATATGTATGCCTAATGATAGGACTAAGAGCCAAAGGGAGCACATAAACAAGTCTAGTTTCTGCAAATACTAGCTGATAGAATAAAAAAGGAGAGAACGATCCAACATGGGAAGCAAGATACACAGCAGACTCATAGAATGGCAGATGTCCTAAACAGCACTCTGGCCTCAGAATCAGCCCCAAGGCATTCAGATCTGGCTGAAGAGCCCATGAGAGTAGTTTAGGCATGGAAAGCAAAGACACGCTGGCAAAAAAAAAAAAAAAAAAAAAAAAAAAAAAAAAAAAAAAAAAAAACACCTAAATGAAAGATCTCCGCGAAAAGAACAGGTCATCAAAGAAGGAGGTACCTTTCTCTGAAGGGAGGAAACTTACACTTTGACTACGACCTTGTCTAAATATGATCAGAGTCGGTGAACTCAAAAGGCTTCCATAGCCTTGGCAATTCATGACAAGAGCCTAGGGTGATTACTGACGCCATAAACAAGAGTGTCAATTTGTTAAGTCAACAACAGGAGTCACTGTGCACTTACTCCTCGTGTAGGATCTCTGTCCTTAGTGTGCTGTACATTGTGATTTAATGCTACAACGAGTACTCAAACAGTATTTTTCTCTTTGTGTTTCTACGTGGGTGCAAACTGTTGAAATCTTTACTTAATATATGCTAAACTGATCTCCTGTATATAAAGAGAATTGAAAATGAATCTTGATGTGACTGGAAGAGGGGAAGGAGAGGGAAAGGGGAGAGTTGCGGGTGGGAGGGAAGTTATGGGTGGGGGAAGCCATTGTAATCCATAAGCTGTACTTTGGAAATTTATATTCATTAAATAAAAGTTATAAAAAAAGAAGTATGTATGCCAAGACATAATGAAAAAAAGCTCACATTAAATAAAATGGAAGCTATATATAAAAGGTAAAAAGTTACTTCAACCATGCAAAATATATATTTTAAAAATGTTTGGAATAAAATAAACAAAATGATAACTTATAGGCTGCAGAAGTGTAAGTGATTTTTACTCTCTTCTCCTTATGTTTTCCTATTTGCCAAGTTTTCAATAATAAGCACTATTACCATTATAACAAACCATTTTAACAAAAAGATATTTTTAAATATTCTGAGTCAGTGGCATATTTCAATTCAGGATACACATGACTTTACTTTTGTGGAAAGGAAAGAGAAACCTAACAGGATGCATACATCCTTTTCACTTCTTTAACACAGAGTTAAAATGGCATTTTTGAAGAAACAGTGTACCTCCAGTGTGTGGAGTTTCTATTTGCATTACATTGCAAAATTTCACTACATTTAGATAACTACAGTGTCTGGGTTCAACAAAGGTCATGTTTTTCATATTGGTAAATGAAATGACACAAATCTCTAGTCCCTTGGGAGCGCATGCAATTTATAATGCCTATTATTTTTATGTGATCAAACCCATCTCTGGGTTTGTGATTATTAGGCCAAAGGCATAATGAAGCTGGCTGACTAGAAAGGGGAGGGGGAGTGAAGTGTTGCAAACACTGGGATGTTGGCTGGTGAGAGCCACCGAGTAGGGCACTAGTATTTTAAAGCAATCCTCCTAGAAAAGGAAAGCATTTACAGAACATTCATTGAAGATGAATTTATGCTGCTGAAGGTGATTTATTTATTTATTTATTTGAAAGGCAGAGTTGAGAGAGAGAGAAAGGGGAGGGGAATGGGAATCTTCCATCTACTGGCTGAAACAGCTGGGGCTGGCCAGATCAAAGCCAGGAGCTTTCTCAGTTTCCCATGTGGATACAGGGGCCCAAGCAGTTGGTTCATCTTCCACTGCTTTACCAGGCCATTAGCAGGGAGCTGGATTGCAAGCGGGACAGCCAAAACTTGAAACAGCACCCATATGGGATGCTGGCACCCACTATGCCACAGTGCCTGCCTCAGATATTACATTTCTTGAGTGTGGCATTAGTCTCTCCGTCTTCAGAGTTTCAGGGTAGGAACAGTTAGGGAATTCAAAGTTAAATTTTACTCTCAGTTGATATTCTAAGATTTTGTAGTCAGATCTTTCTCAAAATGTTTGTACCTCTTGGACTGAAAGGGTCTCAGTTCAGTATTCGCATGGCATATGCTGTTATTGACATGCAAAAGCCCTTTTTGGGGCTGGCGCTGTCAGCAGGTAGAGCCACTGCCTGTGATGCCATCATCCATATGGGTCCTGGCTGTTCCACTTCCGATCTTTAAGAAGCTCCTGGCTCCTGGCTTCTGCCTGGCCCAGCCCTGGCTGTTGCAGCTAGTAGATGGAAGATTCTCTCTCTCTCTCTCTCTCTCTCTCTCTCTCCCCTCCCCCTCCCTCTCCCCCTCCCTCTCCCTCTCCCTCTCCCTCTCTCTCCTGTCCCTCTTTGCAACTCTACATTTCAAATAAATCAGTATTTTTAAAAAAGCCCATTTTGAAAAACAGTTTGGGAGATAGAAAGGCCAATAACCTGGCAGGGTGGCAGCATACAAGGGAAACCTGGAACAACTTAACTTTCCAACGTTGTTCTCAAGTATTTACTATGTGGCATTTATTATCCCAAAACATTCCATAACAGTTTAATTTTTTAAAAGACTTATTTATTTATTATTTGAAAGGCATAGTTACAGAGAGGCAGAGAGAGAGAGAGAGAGAGAGAAGGAGGTCTTCCATACATTGGTCCACTCCCCATATGGCTGCAATGGCTGAAACCAGGAGCCAGGAGCTTCTTCTGGGTCTCCCTCGTGGGTGCAGGGGCCCAAGGACTTGGGCCATCTTCTGGTGCTTTCCCAGGCCATAGCAGAGAGCTAGATCAGAAGCGGAACAGCCGGGATTCAAACCGGTGCCCGTATAGGATGGCAGCACTGCAGGCGGCAGCTTTACCTGCTACACCACAGCCAGTCCCTGATTTAATATTTAAAAAAAAAAATGTGAGAGGGAGAGAAAGTGAGAGAGATTGCTTTCACTCCATGGTTCACTCAACAATGCCTACAACAGCCAGGGTTGGGCTGGTGCCAAAGCCAGAAGCTAGGAACTCAATCTAGGTCTCCTACATGGGTGGCAAGAAGCCAATTACTTGAGCCATCACTGCTGCTTCTCTGTGTCTGCATTAACAGGAAATTGGAGTCAGGCACTGCAGTTGGTCATCAAATCCAGGTACACTGATGTGGAATGTAGGTGTCTTAGCTGCTGAGCTAAATGCCTTTTCTGACACCTTAATTAATTAGAGATGTTTATTAAACCATCAAATTTATATAGCTCCTTTTTTCAAAAACCATCATTTGATCCTAAAAATCTCATATATTAAATAGCAAATACTTAAATAAGACTCATTACTTGAAAACCCTTTTGACTTAGCTTAAGTGAGATGAATAGAGTATTGTTTATTTTAATTTTTATTTACTTATTTACTCATATTTAAAAGGCAGACAGACAGGGAGAAAGAGACAAAGAGATCTTCTATCTGCTATTTCACTCCCCAAATGCTTGCAGCACCCAGGGATGGGCCAGACCAAAGCCAGGAGCCAGAAACTCAATCTGGGTCACCCTCGTGGGTGGGTGGCAGGGGCCCAAGTACTTGAGTCACTACCTACTGCCTCCCAGGGTGACATTAGCAGGAAACTAGAACCAGAAATGAAGCCAAGCCAAGTACTCTGTTGCAGGCATCCCAATAGGCCTCTTAACCACTGCACCAAACACCTGCCTTTGGGATACTGTTACATATTCAGGATTAGTACTTTGTTTTGCTAATATGTATGACATATATACTACTGCCTTATTAATTGCTTCATTGATGTTTTACTTTATTTTTCTTTTTGACAGGCAGAGTGGACAGTGAGAGAGAGAGAGAGAGAGAGAGACATAGAGAAAGGTCTTCCTTTGCCGTTGGTTCACCCTCCAATGGCTGCTACAGCCAGCGCGCTGCAGCTGGCATGCCGCGCTGATCCAAAGCCAGGAGCCAGGTGCTTCCTCCTGGTCTCCCATGCGGGTACAGGGGCCCGAGGACTTGAGCTATCCTCCACTGTACTCCCGGGCCACAGCAGAGAGTTGGACTGGAAGAGGGGCAACCGGGACAGAATCCAGCACCCCAACCGGGACTAGAACCCGGTGTGCCGGCGCCACAGGCGGAGGATTAGCCTAGTCAGCCACAGCGCCGACTGATGTTTTACTTTAAAAATAGATTAAAACATAACAGTGGGCAAGGGCCACATTTTACACTCCTTTACCATTCCCCATAGCATCCAAAACAATGTTGAAAACAGAATGTGCATTTGGAAAGAAGGCAGGCATAAGACTAGTGAGAAAGAAAACATCAGAAAAAGAAAATCTAAAGCAAGACTAGACATGTTGGAGTCTAGAAGGATGGTCTAGACTGGGACCCAACGGAGTAAGTTCTGGCAGCACTGCAACATGTTTCCCTCCAGAAGAAGCCTTCACAGGTAGGGCTTGTTTTGCTGGGTAGGACTCTCGTGTTACCTGAGGCTTTGTTAAGCTTTTGCATTCATGAATTCCATTTGAAATGCAGCTGAACGTTCTTAAATTATGTAAAGGAAAGGAAGGAGCTCTATCTTTTGTTCTTAATCCTTTGGTATTTTTTTGAACTTGATCAAATCAAACATGCTACAGAATACTGTGAGTTACTTATTCCTTTATATAGCACTAATATGGCTGATACCTCTCGCAAATATTCATAAAAATCATTTCAGAGCTAATCAAGTATAGCTGACTTCACGTCCACCACTGTCATCATCCTTAGCTGCCATTACATTTGGAGCAAAGGGGGAACATCCGGAAATTCCTCCTGAATAAATAATTCATGACGGTCTTGTGAATTTCTTGCACAAATTGTCACCTGGATGGGCTTTACAGTGTGAGCCTCACAGGATGAGGCTCTTGGCTATTTCATTTAATAGTTTATTTGAGTAACCTGCTCCAGGGGAGGCATTTCAGGAACAAGATCCCTGTTGATGGGGATAATCACAAGAGGAGGAAGGAACATTGGCATGAACAATGGACAAGAAGGCTTCAACAATTTTTGGAGAATTACATTAAAATTTAAGTTTATCTTAGTGCAAATATTTTTTAAATCCAGGCATAGTTTTTAATTATACCCATTCTCCATAGGTTTTTTGAAGACCCCTTTGTACCTATGATTTCAATTTTGGGGGGCATCAAAATATATTTATCTCTTAATTCTATTTTCCACAAACTTTCTGAATCACCCATGCATGTTATGGTGATTCATATTGCAACACATCAGGCTACGGATTCTGTTGAAAAAAAAAAAAAAAGGCCTGCCACAGAGGTATTTGTTAAGCTAGTGTCTTTTGGCTTCAAATCCACCCTTCCACATCCTGTTTTGTGAGGTATGACTTTCTCTTTGCTGGTTGGTTCTTCAAGTTCAGCCGGTTGGGCCCTAGAGGAAGACTACAAGGCTAGGGGAGCTTTTTCTTTACTTGCATCACCTTAACCCGCCCACTTCACCCAGATGGCAGCAGCTTCTTCCAGCAGCAACAGTGGAGTTGCAAATAAACATGATAGGGAAGAGCCTTGTTATAATACACTCTAGTCAAATGATCAAGGAATAAATTCAAGGATATATAACGATTTTAATGTATGCATCTAATGCCAGAGCACCCAATTTTTAATACAAACATTTTTAGGTCTAAAGGGAGAGATAAGTTCTAATACAACAATAGGGAAGACTTCACCCTAACTGCATCAATGTTAAGATCATCAAGACAAAAAAAAATAAAGAAAGAGGTATCAGTTAAATTATACTATAAACCAAACAGACCTAACAGACATTTACAGAACATGTCACACAACAGCTGCAGAACATACATTCTTTTTATGAGCTATGGAACATTCTGTAGGATAGATCATATATCAAACCACAAAACAAGTCTCAATAAATTCAAAAAAATCAAATCATATCATGTATCTTTTTGGGCCACAGAATAAAACTAGAAATCAACAACAAAATAAAGCATAGGGATTATACAACTAAATGGATATGAACAACATGTTTCTGAATAAGCAATTGGGCATTGAAAAAATAAAAAGGAAAATTCAAAAATTGCAGGAAAATGGAAACATACCAAAACTTAGGGGATATAGCAAAAGCAGTACTAAGAGGGAGGTTTGTAGCAATAAGCTCTTTTACTTATATAAAAAAAGATATCAAATAAACAACCTAACAATGTGGCTCAAGGCAAAAACAAACCAAACTCAAAGTTAGTAGAAGGAAAGAAGTAAAAAGATTAGAACAGAAATAAAGGAAATGGAGGCTGAAAAAAAAAGAAAGACAGAGGATCAATGAAAGTTAAAGACGCTTTTTTAAAGATAAACATAATTGAAAAAAAAAGAGAGAAGACTGAAATAAAAATGAAAAAGGAAGTATTACAACTAGTAACATAGAAACACAAAGAATCATTAGGGACTATTAAGAAAATTATTAGCCAAAAAATTGGAAAACCAAAAGAAATGGATAAGTTTGGGATATTTATAACATAACAAAGTTGGACCATGAACATATAGTAAAACGAACAGACCAATAACAAGTACTAAGATTGAATCAGTGATGAAAGCCTCTCAACTAAGAAAATCCCAGGACCAATGGCTTCACTGATTAATTCTAACAATCTTTTAAGTAACAACTAACACAAATTTTTCTCAAACTATTCCAAAACACGGAAGGGAGGGAACCCTACCAAACCCATTCCATGTGACCAAGCAATGCCTTGATTCCAAAATCAGACAAATAAATCCATAGGCAAATATCTTTGATGAATATAGAGGCAAAAATTCACAATGAAATTGCCAGCAACTTTAATCTAACATCAAATAGAAAACTTCATTCACAAGGCCAGTGTTATGGTATAGTGAGTTAAGCCACTTGAGAACTTGGCATCCATCAGTTTAAGTCCTGGCTGTTCTGCTTCTCATCCAGCTTCCTCTCAATGTGCCTCAGAAGGCAGTAGAAGATGGCCTGAGTGCTTGGGTTCTTGCCAGCTATGTGGAAGACCCAGATGGTGTTTCTGGCTCAGATCTGGCCCCAGTCTTATCTGTTGCTGACATTTGGGGCATAACCCAGCATGCAGAAGATATCCTGCTCTCTGTGAGATATTTAATATGTCTCAATTATATACAATTCATATATCCAATAATATTTCATATAAATAAATAAAGCTTAAAAATCATTCACTATGATGAAGCAGGATTTATCCCAAGGATATAAGGATGTTCAATACATATACATCAATAAATGTAATATACCACATCAAAAAAATGAAGAAACAATCAGAAGCAGAAAAAATATTTGATAAAATTCAACACACATTAATGATAAAAACCCTGAAGCAATACAGAAGGTATAGAACATGCCTGAACATAAATAAGACTATAAATCACAAAACAACAATCAACATCTTATTGTATAGGGAAAGGCTAAAATCATATCCTCTAAGATTTGGAATCAAATAAAATGTCCACTCTCATTGTTCTTATTCACTACAGTACTGAAAGTTTTAGCTAGAGCAATTAGCATGAGAAAGAAATAAAAGAAATACAAATAGGAAAGGTGGAAGTCAAATTATTCCTGCTTGCAGATGACACGATTCTATATGTAGAGAAATCTAAAGACACAAAAAGACTATTAGAACTAATCTACAAATTCAATAAAGTTGCAGGATACAAAATTAACACACAAAAATCAGTATCATTTTATAAAAGAATTTGTTGATTTATTGATTTGAAAAGCAGAGCAATAGAGAGAAAGCAGAAAGAGAAATATTTTCCCACTGGTTCACTCGCCAAATAGCTGCAACAACCAAGAATGGGCCTGATCAAAACCAGGAGCCAGAAATTCCATCATGCTCTCAAACGGATGGCAGAGGCTGAAATACTTGGACATCTTCTATTGCCTTCCCAGGTGCATTAACAGAAGGCTGAATCAGAAGCAGAGTGCCCAAGACTCTAACACACTCCAATGTGGGAGGCTTAACCCACTGCACGACAAAGGCCTCGATCAGCATTTTTATACATCAATAATGAACTTGCTGAGAAAGAAATTATAAGCGTAATCACAGTCACAATGATTACAGAAAATATATGAAAAATACTTAATAATAAATTTAACCAAGGACATGAAACCTCTACAATGAAATTGCAAGACTTTAATGAAAGACATTAAAGAAGATACAAATAAATGGAAAGACCTCTCATGTTCATGTATTAGAAGAATTAATATTAAAAAGTCCATACTACTCAGAGTAGTTTATAGATTCAATTCAATTTTCATCAAAATACCAAAGATATTCTTCACAGAACTAGAACAAACAATTCTAAAATCTATCTGGAACCACAAAAGATCCCAAATAGCCACAGCAATTTTGAGCAAAAATTACAGAGCTAGATGTAATATCTGATTTCAAGAAATACTACAGAAACATACAAATACAATGCAATACAAATACAAATACAATTCAATACAAAGACGATATAAACAGAAACGCAGAACAATAGACCAATAGAAAAGAATAGACATCCTAGTAATGAATCTATGCATCTATAGCCAACTAACCCTCTACAAGGGTGCTGAAATCGTATACTAGAAAAAGGAAAATCCCTTCAATAAATGTCACTGAGAAAATTGGACCTCCCTATGCACAAGATTGAACCTTGATCCCTACTTCTAATCCTATACAAAAATGAACTCAAAATGGATCAAAGACCTAAATGTAAAACCTGACACTGTGAAACTACTAGAAGAAAAGAGGGACAACACTCTAAGACATGGATATGAGGGGCTGGCGCTGAGGCATAGCTGGTAAAACCTGCACTAGTTCAAGACCCGGCTGCTCCACTTCAGATCCAGCTCTCTGCTTTGGCCTGGAAAAGCAGTAGAGGATGGCCCAAGTACTTGGGCCCCTGCATGTGGCAGACCTGGAAGAAACTCCTGGCTCCTGGCTTTGGATCTGCGCAGCACCAGTCATTGTGGTCAATTGGGGAGTGAACGAGCTGATGGAAGACCTCTCCCCCCGCCCCATTCCTCTCCCTCTTTTTCTCTGTGTAACTCTGATCTTCAAGTAAAATAAATAAATTTTTTTAAAAAAAGACATGGATATAGGCAATAAGCATTTTGGATAAGACCTTAAAAACACAAACAAGCAAAACTAGACAAATGGTATTATATAACACTTTTAAAGATTTATTTATGGCTGGCACTGCTGCTCAATAAGATAATCCTCCACCTGTGGCGCTGGCACCCTGGATTCTAGTCCCGGCTGGGGTGCCGGATTCTGTACCGGTTGCTCCTCTTCCAGGCCAGCTCTCTGCTGTGGCCCAGGAGTGCAGTGGAGGATGGCCCAGGTCCTTGGGCCCTGTACCCGCATAGGAGATAAGGAGAAGCACCTGGCTCCTGGCTTCGGATCAGCGCGTTGTGCCGGCCACAGCACACCAGCCGCAGCGGCCACTGGAGTGTGAACCAACGGAAAAAGGAAGACCTTTCTCTCTGTCTCTCTCTCTCACTGTCCGCTCTGCCTTTCAAAAAAATTTTTAAAAAGATTTATTTATTTATTTATTTATTTATTTGAAAGAGTTACACAGAGAGAGAAGGCGATACAGAGAGAAGTCTTCCATCCATTGGTTCACTCACCAGTTGGCCACAATGGCCAGAAGCCAGGAGCCAGGAGCTTATTCTGGGTCTCCCAAGTGGGGGCAGAAGCCCAAGGACTTGGGACATCTTCTACTGCTTTCCCAGGCCATAGCAGAAAGCTGGATCAGAAGTAGAGCAGCCAGGACTCAAACCAGCACCCATATGGGATGCCTGAACTGCAGGCAGTGGCCTTACCCACTATGCCACAGTGCCGGCCCCGGTTTATATTATATATAAATATATATATATATATATATATATTATATTGTATAATACTAAGAAGCTTAAATAGTCAACACAATGAAGAGTCAAGTGAAAGAACAGAGAAAATATCTGCAACCCATTATTCTGACAAATAATTACTATCTAGGATATATATGTAACTAAGGAAAAACTCAACAATAATAAAAAAAACAATCCAGTTACAAAATAGGCCAAGGATTTGAACAGATATTTTGCAAAAGAAGAAATAAAATAGCCAAGAAACATGAAAACATGCTCAATATTACTAGCCACCAGGGAAATGCAAATCAAAACCACAAGGAGATATCAACACACTTCAGGTAGAACAGCCATTATCAAAAAGACTAAACACATGAGGTGGATGTTTTGATGCACCAGGTTTAACTGATGATTGGGACACTCACACCTCTTATTGAAATGCTGGTTTCATTCCTGACTGCTCTGCTTCCAATCCAGCTTCCTGCTAATGCATCCTGTGAAGCAGCAGATAGTAGCTCAAGTGCCTGGGCCTCTGCCACACATATGGGAGACCTGGATGAGGTTCTGGGCTTCAAGCTGGCCCAACCCTGGTTTTTGTGGCCATTTGGATAATAAACCAGTAGATGAAAGATCTCTATCTGCTTGTCAGTCTCTCTGTCTTTCAAATAAATTGAAAAATAAGAATAAATTCCAAAAAAATTTTAAAACCAAAAATACTGGTGAGGATGTGGAGATAGGGAACCTTTATAATTGTTGATGGGAATGTAAATTAGTCAACCATTATAGAGAACAATATAAAAGTTTCTCAAAAGAACTAAAAATGAATCTTCCTTATGAACCAGCTATTCTACTTCTGGGAATATATCCAAAAGAAATGAGCATAAGTTCATTGTAGCAACATGCACAATAGCCAAGACATGGAATCAATCTTAGTGTCCATTGTCATTGATGGTGTCCATCAATGAATGAATGGATAAAGATAATATGGTGGGGCCAGGCATTTAGCACAGAGGTTTAAGCCACCCCTTGGGAAGCTCACATCCTCTCTTTCTCTCATTCTCCCTGTATTTCTTAAAAATAAAATTAATGCATAAATATTAAAAAGATATTTTGGTATACATAAAAATAGAGTATTATTCACCCCTAAAAGAATTAAATCCTGACATTTGTAGCAAAATGGATGAAACTGGAGGTCATTTTGTTAAGTGAAATAAACTTGACACAGAAACATAAATAGCACATTCTTTCTGTCATATATGGAAGTTAAAAAGCATCTGTGTGAATTTACAGTAATGATTATTAGAGGCTGGGAAGGGTAGAGATCATAGTAATAGAGGACAGTTGAATAACAGTTAACCAAACACAGTACAAGTAATAAGTTTAAGTGTTCCACAGCACAGGGGACTATGATTCACAATGATATATTGCATATATTAAGAACTGGAAGAGAGGGCTGGTGGGCTCCAGCCCACCAGGAAAAGATATGGAAACATTGTCAATTAATTTGATTAATTTGATTAATGACATTGTGTCATTAATTTGATTAGCTCAAGCTGTGTACAGGAACTGAAGTATTGTACTGTACACCATAAAAAATGTACAACTACTATATGTTATTTTCTTCTTCCATTCCTTCCTCCCTTCCATCTTTCCTTCCTTACACAAGTGATTCTCCAATTGTTCTAGAATCCTTTGTTGAAAAGATTGTATCTACCCCTCTTAATTGCTTTGGCATATTCATAAAAATCTATTGGTTACATATGTGTATATTTATTTCTGGAGCCTTTGGTCTGTTCCACTCATCTGTATATCTATCTTTATCCCAATACTATACTGTGTTAAATACTATAGCTTAATAGTAAATCTTAAGCTCAGGTAGTAAGTTCTTAAACTTCTGTTTAAAATTGCTTTGGCTACTCCAGCTTCTTTGTATTTCTAGACCAGTTTTAGTGAAAGTTTGTCAAATTTTATAAAAATAAAGTCTGTTGAGATTTTGACTGGGATTATGTTGTTCCTATAGGTCAATTTGGGGAAGCATAAATAAATATTCTATGCTTCAATACATTATGACACATTTCTTTATCTTAGAGTTTTAATGGATTTTACCATGAATGATTTTTACCATCAGGTATTTGTCACTTGGAAAATACTAATTCACTAACTCATGGAGCTCTTCTAAGTGTTTATATATTTTATGATACAATATATTTTTAAAAGATTCATTAATATTAACAATAACCTCATTGGAAAAAGTCTCTAATTATCAGGAAATTGTAAAGCTCACAGTGGCACATAAGTGTTTTCCAAAAATCTGATTTTTGCTGCAAAGTTTGAATTTTATCATTAGCAACAAATACTTTCAGTTGTTTACCTCAGGGTGGCAGGCTCACTTCCTTCCTTTTTCATAAAATCTGACAAATACCCCAGTCTGAATCTTAGTTTTTCTGTCAGTCAGCTGAACAAAAATGACACTAAAAGAGAGCCTGTCAGAGTGGATCAAGAAATAAGACAAGTTTCACTGGAGAGGATTCCAAGATGGTAGAATAGGGAATGACATACTGCACTAGGCTAGGGATAAAGAGTAAAAATTTAAAAAAGAAAGAAAAATAGTATAGGAAGTGCATTCCCAGGGGAGAGTTAGAGAAAATTGCAGAGGAAATTCTAAAGAGGAATTCAGTGGACCTATGTGGAAGGTACAAATGTGCATCAGGAACATGGACACAACATACAACTCTAGCAGCCAAGAGCTGGAGAGCATGCCATCTTGGAGACAGAGGTGAGAGCAGATCGCAGCAACCGAGGGTGATATAGCTGGAGGGAGAGCACGACAGGGGTCTGGCCTGGAACCACAGGGTCTGGCCCATGGACCCAGTGGGAGGAAAAGGGGCACGTTTCTCTCACCCCATCTTCCCCCTGACAACAGTGTCCAGTTACCAGCTGAGAGAGGGATTGGGGCATAAGCAGCAGCTGCAGAAGCCCTTGTGCTTGCATAGAGCAACCAGCTGAGGCAGGACACCATCTTCTCAGCAGTGCTTGCAGCAGTGGCAACATTCAGCCAGTGGTTCCTCTGTATGTACAGCATTTGATCTAGATATGCTAGCAGAGGGAAATATCCACATTCCTCACTGACTTTGGGTCTAGCTGGGAGGATTGACAGGGGGCCAGGTACCCATATAATACTGTGAGATGCATGAAGCCTCACAACATACCACAGGATCTTGGCCTCAAGCCACCTAGACAGGCAGCTGGCTCTGGGAACGTCTGCCTCTCTGTGGACCAAACAGGCTGGTGGGGCAGAGAGTACCCTCTGCTTCCATTGACTGTGGGAGCCTTGTGTGCTGAGACTGTGGGGATTCTGTGGCTGCACAAGAGGGCACAGGGTGTAGCTGGGTCTCTGGGTAATCACTATGTGTAGCTAAACATGCTCAGAGCTACGGGGTTGCCTGGGGTGGGTCATTGCAGTGGGATCTGTCTTCAAAGTGAGGACTGTGCTGATCATTCATGTGGTTCATATGGAGGTGCAGATGAGTGCTGCACCCACTGGGGGCTTATACCTGAGCACTGATCACCTTGGAAAAGAGACAGTGAGGGTGTGATCACACCAACAGAAGTGACCATTCACCCACATCTGTTAACAAGAAAATCTACCATGCCAAACTTGGGTGTTAACCTGGATACTCACCCCACTCTGGAGCACTGACCAGAGATCCCTGACCATACCAGCATACACCTCTGGGTATTTACTGAAAGTGCAGACGTTCCACTAAGCCACAGAATAGTTCAAAGAAAAAAGTCATAAGAGGAAAAAAGCCAACAAGTATCTCCACAAATGCCTAAAAACAAATGCAGAAATTCAAGAAACAAGAATAAAGATAATACCATAACCCCCTACAAAGAAAAACAACATTTAAATATTAGAATGTGAGATGAAGGGAGTGAAGAAATGCCTGAAATGGAGTTCAAAAGATTAATCAAAGGATTACTCAAATGCCATCAGAAGAAAACCCATGAATTGAAGAAATCCATACAAAACATGAATGAAAATTATACCCAAGAAATTGAGATTTTTAAAGAGAAATAAAATTAAATATTTGAAATGAAGAATTCAATAGATCAAATAAAATAATGCAGTGGAAAGCCTTAACAATAGACTTCATGAGGCAGAAGAAAGAATATCCAAGCTAGTAAAATCTTTGGAAATTTTTCAGTCAGACCAAAAAAATAAATAAAATGGAATTAGAAAAATTAAAAACAGTGATGGAGATTTATGGGATATTATCAAATGACCCAATATGTGGGTCTTAGGAGTTCCTGACGGTGTAGAAATCAGAATAGAATTATTAGAGAACATTGGAGAAACCCTTCAAGATATTGGCACAGGCAAAAACTTCTTGGAAAAGACCTTGGAAGCACAGGCAGTCAAAGCCAAAATTAACATTTGGGACTGCATCAAATTGAGAAGTTTCTGTACTGCAAAAGAAACAGTCAGGAAAGTGAAGACGCAACCGACAGAATGGAAAAAATATTTGCAAACTATGCAACAGATAAAGGGTCAATAACCAGAATCTACAAAGAAATCAAGAAACTCCACAATGTCAAAACAAACAACCCACTTAAGAGATGGGCCAAGGACCTCAATAGACATTTTTCAAAAGAGGAAATCCAAATGGCCAACAGGCACATGAAAAAATGTTCAAGGTCGCTAGCAATCAGGGAAATGCAAATCAAAACCACAATGAGGTTTCACCTCACCCCGGTTAGAATGGCTCACATTCAGAAATCTACCAACAACAGATGCTGGCAAGGATGTGGGGAAAAAGGGACACTAACCCACTGTTGGTGGGAATGCAAACTGGTTAAGCCACTATGGAAGTCAGTCTGGAGATTCCTCAGTAACCTGAATATAACCCTACCATACAACCCAGCCATCCCACTCCTTGGAATTTACCCAAAGGAATTTAAATTGGCAAACAAAAAAGCTGTCTGCACATTAATGTTTATTACAGCTCAATTCACAATACCTAAGACCTGGAACCAACCCAAATGCCCATCAACAGTAGACTGGATAAAGAAATTATGGGACATGTACTCTATAGAATACTATACAGCAGTCAAAAACAATGAAATCCGGTCATTTGCAACAAAATGGAGGAATCTGGAACACATCGTGCTGATTGAAATAAGCCAGTCCCAGAGGGACAAATAACATATATTCTCCCTGATCAGTGAGAACTAACCGAGCATCAAAAAGGAAACGTGGTGAAGAGAAATGGACACTATGAGAAACAGTGACTTAATCAGCCCTTGTCATCTCTGTTGATGTACAATTTAATACTTCATCCCTTTTAGTATTTTTTTGTTCTACTTAATACTATTAGTTGACTCTGTAATTAACACACAATTATTCTTAGGTGTTTAAAGTTAACTGAAAAGTGATCTCTGTTAAATATAAGAGTGGGAATAAGAGAGGGAGGGGATGTACAATTTGGGACATGCTCAAGCTGACTTGCCCCAAATGGTGGAGTTAGAAGTGTGCCAGGGGATTCCAATACAATCCCATCAAGGTTGCATGTACCAATGCCATCTCGCTAGTCCAAGTGATCAATTTCAGGTCACAATTGACCATACTGATAGGTCTAAGTGTCAAAGGGATCACATAAACAAGACTAGTGTCTGCTAATACTAACTGATAGAATAAAAAAGGGAGAGAACGATCCAACATGGGAAGCGGGATACACAGCAGACTCATAGAATGGCAGATGTCCTAAACAGCACTCTGGCCTCAGAATCAGCCCCAAAGCATTCAGATCTGGCTGAAGAGCCCATGAGAGTAGTTTAGGCATGGAAAGCAAAGACACGCTGGCAAAAAAAAAAAAAAACACCTAAATGAAAGATCTCTGTGAGTGAGATCCCAGTGGAAAGAACAGGCCTTCCAAGAAGGAGGTACCTTTCTCTGAAGGGAGGAGAGAACTTCCACTTTGACTATGACCTTGTCTAAATAAGATCAAAGTCGGTGGACTCAAAAGGCTTCTATAGCCTTGGCAACTCATGACTAGAGCCTAGGGAGATTACTGATGCCATAAACAAGAGTGTCAAATTGTTAAATCAACAACAGGAGTCACTGTGCACTTACTCCTCATGTAGGATCTCTGTCCTTAATGTTTTGTTCAATGTGAATTAATGCTATAACTAGTACTCAAACAGTATTTTACAGATTATGCTCTGTGTGGGTGCAAACTGATGAAATCTTTACTTAATATATACTAAATCCATCTTCTGTATACAAAGATAATTGAAAATGAATCTTGATGTGAATGGAATGGAAGAGGGAGCAGAGATGGTAGGGTTGCGGATGGGAGGGAAGTTATGTGGGGGGGAAGCTGTTGTAATCCATAAACTGTACTTTGGAAATTTATATTTACTAAATAAAAGTTAAAAAAAATTATCTACTTCTAAATTGGATACTTCGTAGCAATGAGATGACTCCCACAAACATCATGTTAAGCTAAAACAGTCAAAAGAATATACCTGTGTGATTCAGTGTTTTAAAATTTCAAAAACAAGGAATGCTAACCAAAGATATTAGAAGTCAAGAGAGTGATTTATCATCTTGGGAGAGCAACAATGATCAGAAAGGGCCATGAAATGAGCTTCAGAGTTATTGGTAATATTTTGTTTCTTGATGTGGATTTGGCTACTTAGGAATATTTATTCTGTAAAAATTCATTAAGTTGTACACTTATGAATTTTGTACTTTTCTATATGTATGTTCTATTTTAATGAAACATTTATTAAAGATTATTATATAAAAGTCATTAAATATCAAACATAGGCAAGTGTATTAGCTTAAAATGGGGAAAAGCCTTTTAATGAAGATATTTGAAAGCTATTAAAGAAAAGATGTATTAATTTTATGTGAAGGCCTGTGCCGTGGCTCACTAAGCTAATCCTCCACCTGTGGCGCTGACACCCCATGTTCTAGCCCCTGTCAGGGCACCGGATTCTGTCCTGGTTGCTCCTCTTCCAGTCCAGCTCTCTGATGTGGCCTAGAATTGTGGTGGAGGATGGCCTAGGTTCTTGGGCCCTGCACCGGCATGGTCAATCATCAGGAATTACCTGGCTCCTGGCTTTGGATCAGCACAGTGCACCAGCCACAACATGTTGGCCATAGTGGCCACTTGGGGTTGAACCAACGGAAAAATGAAGACCTTTCTCTCTGTTTCTCTCTCTCTCACTGTCTGACTCTGCCTGTCAAAAAAATTTTTATGTGAAAAACATTTAAAATAGTTTATAGGAAGAAGAAATGTTGAGAGTCACCCTTGAACCAATCAAAAGCTACGTCACTGCATCCCCATGCCCAATGCCTATGTCCTGCTACTGCCAGCATGCCTGAGAGAAAGACTGAAGGGGATGCCAAAGGGGATAAGGCCAAGGTGAAGGATGGGCCACAGAGATCTACAAAGTTGTCTGCTAAGCTTGCTCCCCCATAGCCAGAACCCAAGCCTAAAACAGCCCCTGCAAAGGGAAAAAGGAAAGAAGAGCTGATGCGGGCAAGGATTAGAACAACACATCTTGCAAGATACCATGGTGCCAAAACAGAGCAGGCCCAGGAAACCACAGCTTGCTGGAGGTGCCCGTTTTTTATTACTGTGCTTATGGGGACTGTACAGATTGAAGTACTTTTTTTTTAAAATCAAGTTTTATAAAAATGCAGGATTATATTATTAGCACATAGACCATTTCATTGTTATTTTGGGGAGGGGGACATATGTGACTAACAGAACATCTGCAAAGCAAGATTGTGGGGGAAAACACCTTTCCCTTAGTTTTGAGAGACTTCTTGGCTCCCAGGAGGAAGGTTTCCCTGCAGCTGACATACAGCCGCCATGGCACCAACGCCTTATGGTGTGGAAAAACTGAAATTGGAGTTTATGTCCTCCTCTTTCTTCCTGTCCACCTTCAGCATAGCTTATCTCCCTTAATCCAGAGACCTCTTGGGGCCTGACCCTCCAGGCAATCTGCACTTACGGCAATGGTTCCATTGCTAGATTGTGGATCTTCAGACTGATAATTCTACCATTTTCATTTCCTTTCCTGAAAGTTGGGATCAGCTTGTAAAAGTTGTTAAACAACATGCCAAATGTGAAACGTCAACTTTCACTGTAAACTTCCCCTGTTCAGACATCAGATGAAGACTTCATTGGGTTTTATGTTAGCATTCTGATTTTGGTAGTACATTAAAGAAGAAATTTGAAAGTTGTATACTGTTAATGCTTGTCTGCCCATGGCTTGCCTTACACTGTGATTGTTTATGAAAAGTATCTTTAATAAAGCTGGATACAGTTTGGCTTGAAAAAAAAAAAAGAGAATGGACTAGAAGGCCTATTTGGTGAAATAATTACAGAAAACTTCCCCAATGTGGAGAAAGAAAGCACAGAAAGCACATAGAATTCCTAGTAGACATGACCAGAAAAGATCTTCACCAGGGCCGGAGCTGTGGCATAGTGGGTTAAGCCACCGCCTGCAGTGTCAGCATCTCATATGGGTGCTAGTTCGAGACCCAGCTGCTCCACTTCTGATCCAGCTCTCTGTGATGGCCTGAGAAACAGTAGAAGATGGCCCAAGTCCTTGGGCCCTTGCACCCACATGGGAGAACCAGAAGAATCTCCTGGTTCCTGGCTTCAGATCAGCACAGCTCCGACCATTGTAGCCAACTGGGGAGTGAACCAGTGGATGGAAGATATCTCTCTCTCTCTGTCTCTCCTTCTCTCTCTGTGTGTAACTCTGCCTTTCAAATAAATAAATAAATCTTAAAAAAAAGATCTTCACCACAACACATTATAGTCAAACTCTCCACAATAAAATACAAAGAAAAGATTCTAATATGTGCAGATTACTTTCAGAGGATTTCTGACTAAACTTGTAACTGACTTCTCATCAGAAATCCTACAGTTTATGAGAGAGTGAATAAACATAGTCCAAGTCTTAAGAAAAAGAAACTGTAAACCCAGAATACTGTATCTTGCAGAGCTCTCATTTATGAATGAAGGTGAAATAAAGACCTTCCATAACAAACAGAAATTGAAAGAAATTGTCACCACACATTTAGCCTTACAAAAGACACTTAAGGATGTGTTACACACAGAAACACAGAAAGATAGTCATCAATATGAAAGAATGTGGGGCGGCGCCGTGGCTCATTTGGTTAATCCTCCGCCTGTGGCACCAGCATCCCATATAAGTGCTGGTTTCTAGTATCGGTTGCTCCTCTTCCAGTCCAGCTCTCTGCTGTGGCCCAGGAAGGCAGTGGAGGATGGCCCAAGTGCTTGGGCCCCTGCACCCACATGGGAGACCAGGAGGAGGCACTTGACTCCTGGCTTTGGATCGGCAGAGCTCCAGCTGTAGCGGCCATTTGGGGGCTGAACCAATGGGAGGAAGACCTTTCTCCCTGTCTCTCTCTCTCACTGTCTAACTCTACCTGTCAAATAAATTTTTAAAAAATGAAAGAATGTAAAGGCAGAAAATATCCCAGTTAAACTCAAAAGAAAATCCAAAGTAAAAAATAGGAATATTAGGCCAGCACCACAGCTCACTAGGCTAATCCTCCACCTGCTGTGCCAGCACTCCAGGTTCTAGTCCCATTTGGGGCGTAGGATTCTGTCCTGGTTGTTCCTCTTCCAGTCCAGCTCTCTGCTGTGGCCCAGGAAGGCAGTGGAGGATGGCCCAAGTCCTTGGGCCCTGAACCCACATGGGAGACCAGGGGAAGGCACCTGGTTCCTGGTTTTGGATCGGTGCAGCGCGCTGGCCATAGCAGATATTTGGGGGATGAACAAACGGAAGGAAGACCTTTCTCTCTGTCTCTCTCTCAGTGTCTAATTCCGCTTGTCAAAAAAGCATAGGAATATTAATGGAAAAATGCCAGGGCCAAGTTGTTACTTATCAATAGTAACCTTGAATGTAAATGGTCTCAACTCTCCAGTTAAAAAATACAGACTGGCTGACTGTAGGAAAAACAAGACCCATCTAGTTGCTGCCTACAAGAAATACATCTCACCAAGAAAAATACACACAAACTGAAAGTGAAAGCATGGAAAAAGATATTCCATACTAATAGAAAGCCAAATGGGTAACTGTAGCCATCCTAATATCAGACAAAATAGACTGTATCATAAAAACTATTAAAAGAGACAAAGAAGTGCACTATCTAATGATTAATGGATTAATTCAACAGGAAGATATGATTATAATAAATGTATATGCACCCAATTACAGGATGCCTGGCTATTTAAAAAAATGTTAATGGATCTAAAGAGAGACATAGACTCCAATAATATTGTAACACAGGACTTCAACACCCCACTTTCATAAATGTACAAATCAACTAGACTGAAAATCAACAAATAAATAATAGAGTTAATTGGCACTATGGACCAAATGGGCCTAACTGATATCTATGGAACTTTCTACCCCACAGTTGCAGAATACTCATTCTTCTCATCAGTGCATGGAACTTTTTCTAGTATAGACCACATGCTAGGCCATGAAGCAAATCTCATCAAAATAAAAAATTCAAAATCATACCATACATCTTCTCTGACAACAGTGGAATGAAGCTGGAAATCAGCAACTCAGGAATCTTTAGATCAAATGCAAACAAATAAAGCCTGAAAACCATGCTACTGAATGAACACGGGGTAATAGGATAAATCAAAAGAGAAATCAAAAACTTTCTGGAAGCAAATTAAAATAGCAACACAATATATCAAAACATATGGGATACAGCAAAAGCAGTGTTATGAGGAAAGTTTATAGCAATAGATGCCTACATCAAGAAATTGGAAAGGCATCAAATAAATGAGCTATCAATGCATCTCAAGGATCTAGAAAAACAACAACAAACCAAACCCAAAATTATAGAAGAAAAGAAATGATTAAAATTAGAGAAGAAATAAACAAAATTGAAACAAAAAATACAAGAGATCAGTGAAATGAAGAGCTTTTTTTGAAGAAAAAAAAGCAAAATTGATACATCATTGGCCCAACTAAATAAAAAAGAAGACCCAAATCAATAAAATCAGAGCTGAAAAAGGAAATATAACAACAGACAGCCCAAAAATAAAAAAGAATCATCAGAAAATACTACAAAGAGTGTATGCCAAAAGCTGGAAAACCTAGAAAAAGTGCATAGATTCCTGGATACATATAATCTATCAAAGTTGAGTCATGAAGACATAGCAAACCTAAACAACCAATAACTAAGATAAAAACTGAAAAAGTAATAACAACCTTCCCAACATAGAAAAGCGTGGATGGCTTCACTGCTGAATTTTACCAGACATTTAAAGAAGAACTAACTAAAATTATTCTCAGCTTATTTAAAAATAATTGAAATGGAGGGAATCCCTCCAAATTCTTTCTATGAAGCCAGCATCACCTTAATTCCTAAGCTAGAAAAAGATACAGCAGAGAAAGAGAACTACAAACCAATATTCCTGATGAACATAGATCTTCAACAATATACTACCCAAATAAACTAGCAAAAATCCTCAGCAATACACTAGCCAATCAAATCCAACAACACATGGAAAGATCATTCACCTGGACCAAGTGGAATTTATCCCCTGTATGCATGGATGGTTCAACATTTGCAAACCAATAAATGTGATAAATTCAAAAGTCAATTAACAAACTGAAGAGCAAAAGCCATAGATTGTCTCAATAGATGCAGAGAAAGCATTTGATAAAATACAATACCCTTTCATGAGTAAAGCCTTAAGCAAACTGGGTATAGAAGAAACATTCCTCAACACAATCAAGGCAATTTACAACAAACACATGTCCATTATCTTATTGAATAGGGAAAAGTTGGAAGCATTCCACTAATATCCACAACCAGACAAGGATGCCAACTCTTGCCATTTCTATCCAATATAGCCCTGAAAGTTTTATCCAGAGCCATTAGGCAAGAAAAAGAAACCAAAGAAAATACAAATTGGGAAGGAGGAAGTCAAACTATCCCTATTTGCAGATGACATGATTCTTTTATAGGGGATCCAAAAGACTTCACTGAGAAGCTATTGGAACTCATAAGAGTTTGATAAAGTGGCAGGACATAAAATCAACACACAGAAATTAGTAACCTTTGTATACACAGAAAATGCCATGGCTGAGAAAGAACTTGTAAGATCAATCTCATTCACAATAGCCACAAAAAATTAAATAACTTGGAATAAATTTAGCCAAGGATGTCAAAGATTGTGGGGAGCAACTCGGACTATACTGTTATTGGAATTAAGACTTATTCTATACATCTGCTCTCCCACAATATGGCGCTGGGAGAGGAGGAAACAGCTTCTACACAGCTGCCTCCAGTTCAACCAATAAACAGCAGGACCTGCTCCTGATTGGAGGAGAGCAGCGTACTCGGCGTGTGGGTAGCAGAGTTGGGATTGGTGGAAGAGGACTATAAAGGAGGAGAGAGACAACATGCACCAGGAACATCTATCTGAAGGAACACCTGAGCAGTCCCCGAGAGAGCCAGCCGGCGGTGTGCCGCTCCCCCGCGGAAGTGGGGAAAGTGGCAGGGGGAACCGCCCTTCCACGGAGGTGGAAGGGACGGTAGCCAACCCGGGAAGAACCAGCAGCAAACCTGGGGAGGGCCGAGCAGACAAAAGAACAGCGCAGGATCCTGTGTCGTTCCTCCGTGAAGTGGGGGAGTGACATAATGGTGCCGTGACTGGGATAAGAAACCTAGGCAGTGTTTAGTGTCGTTCCTCCACAAAGAGGGGGAGCGACAAAAGATCTCTGTGTTGGAAATTACAAAACATTAAAGAAAAAATAGAAGACATAAAAATGGAGAAATTCATGGACTGGAAGAATAAATATAATCAAAATATCCATACTATTGAAATCAATTTATGGATTCAATGCAATCCCAATAAAAAGACCAAATACATTCCTCTCATATCTGGAAAAAAATGCTAAAATTCATATGGAAATACAAGAGACCCTGAATAGTGAAAGAAATAAAGCAATCTTATACAACAAATACAAAGCCAGACGTATCACAATACCAGATTTCAAGACATACTACAGAGCAGTTATTATTTCAAAGAGCCTGATATTGGCACAAAAACAGATGTGTAGATGAATGGAACAGAATAGAAACTTAAGAAATCAATCCACACATCTACAACCAAATTATCTTTGACAAAAGAGGCTGTAATCAATCCCTGGGGCAAGGACATTCTCTTCAACTTTGTTGGGAAAACTGAATCTCTGCACGCAAAAGTGTAAAAGAAGACCCCTACTTTACATTTTACATAAAAATCTACCCAAAACGGATCAAACACCTAAATCTATGACCCAATACTCTCAATTTACTAGAAAATATTAGGAAAAATGTAAGACATTGGTGTAGACAAAGACTTCTTGGGAAAGACCCCAGAAGCACAGGCAATCAAAACCAAAATTGACAAATGGAATTACATCAAGCTGAGAAGCTTCTGCACTACAAAGGAAACACTCAGAAAAGTAAAGAGGCAACCAACAGAATGGGATAAATTATTTGCAAACAATTCTGCTGAAAAATGGTTAGTTTAAACCTATAAAGAGCTCAAGAAATTCAACAACAACAAAACAATAAAGTTAAGAAATGGGCAAAGGACTTGAACAGGCATTTTTCAAAAAAGGAAATTCAAATGACTAACAGACACTTCAAAAAAATGCACTAGCCCTCAGGGAAATGCAAATGAAAACCACAATGATGTTTTACCTCACCTAGGTTAGAAAGGCTTTCATATAGAAAGCAAACAAAAATTGCTGGTGAGGATGTGGGGAAAAAGGTACCCTGGTCTACTGTTGGAAGGAATGTAGACTGGTGCAACCACTGTGGGAGACAAAATGGAGATACCTCAGAAATCTGAACATAGACCTACTATATGACTTAGCCATCACTCCCGGGAATTTACACAAAGGAAACAAAATCAGCATACAAAAGTATTATCTGTACTCCCATGTTTATTGCAGCTGAATTCACAATAGCTAAGATATGGAATCAAACCTGAAGTCTATCAACTGAAGACTGAATAAAGAAATTATGGAATATGGAGGCCAGTGCCATGGCTCACTTGGTTAATCCTCTGCCTGCAGCACCAGCATCCCATATGGGCACTGGGTTCTAGTCTCAGTTGCTCCTCTTTCAGTCCAGCTCTCTGCTGTGGCCTTGGAGGGCAGTGGAGGATGGCCCCTGCACCCACATGGGAGACCAGGAAGGGGCACCTGGCTCCTGGCTTTGGATCGGCGCAGTGCCGGCTGTAGCGGCCATTTGGGGAGTGAACTAACTGAAGGAAGACCTTTCTGTCTCTCTCTCACTTTCTATAACTCTACTTGTCAAATATAAAAAGAAATTATGGGATATATACACCCTAGAATACCACACAGAATAAAAAAACGAAATCCTTTCATTTGCAACAAAGTAGACGCAACGGGAAAACATTATATTTAGTGAAATAAGCCAGTCCTCAAAAGACAAATACCATATGTTCTCCCTGATCTGTGATAATTTATAGAGCACCCAAAAGGTAATCTATAGAAGTGAAATTGACACCTTGAGATGCGGTAACTTTGAACAGCCCTTGTCTTAAATGTTGAACATTTTTTTCCCCCATACTATTTGTTGTACTCTCAACTTAATCTTATGTGTATAATAATGTTAATTGAAAATAGATCTTAGTAAAAAATAAGAATGGGAATAGGAGAGGGAGGAGGAAGAAGGATGGGAGTGCAGGTGGGAGGGAGGATAGGGTGGGAAGAATCACTTTGTTCCTAATTTTGTATTCAGGAAATGCATGAAGTTTGTATACCTTAAGTAAAATGTTTCCAAATTAAAAAATAAAGAAAAATGGGAGTCATTCTCCAAAAACATAACTGTCCTTTTTTAAAAGATTTATTTTTATTTATTTGAAATAGTTACACAGAGAGAGGTATAGACAGAGAGAGAGGTCTTCCATCCACTGGTTCACTCTCCAGATGGCCACAACGGCCGGAGCTGCACCGATCCTAATCCAGGAGCCAGGAACTTCTTCCAGGTCTCCCATGTGGGTGCAGGGGCCCAAGCACCCAATTCATCTTCTACTGCTATCCCAGGCCATAGCAGAGAGCTGGATCAGAAGAACAGCGGCCGGGACTAGAACCAGTGCCCATATAGGATGCCAGTGCTTCAGGCCAGGACATTAATCCACTGCTCCACAGCGCCGGCCCTGACATAATTATCCTTGATGTGCAAGCTCCTAACTACAGAGCATAAAAATACATGAGGCCAAAAGGTGTAGTACTGATACAGAAGATGGCCGATCAGAGGTTCTTGTCAGACATGTGACAAACAGCAGCAGTAAAAAGCATTCCTGCCAGGTTTAATAAAAAGAAACCACCTGACAGACCAGTCAGGCATGTCAGGAAGGAGCTGAGAGCCCAGTCTTCATTCAGAATGGAATTTCTATGGATATAGATATTCCCTTTCTCATACCTCCTTTCTCTTCTGGGTTATGGTTGGGTTGAGGGCTTTCTCAGCACAGAATTTCTGAAATTCCTCCTGGGACTTTATCAGCACACTGGCATTGTTTTGTTATTTGTTTGTTTGTTTGTTTTGCAAATACATAGTTTTAATCCATTCTATAAACACATGCTTAATTTACTATTAACCATAATATTCAACAAGTAAAAAGTAGAAAGACTACAGTTCCAAAAGAATATAAATAAGGATTAAAATGATAATAATCATATCACAAAATTTCTGCTTCATTCCTATTCATTTTTTTGTATTCTATATTAGCACAATGTTAAAGGATATAATAGCCTCTTCCCCCATATAAGGAAGGTGAGATTTCCCTTAAGTTGCCTGTGAGGGAAACTGGGACTCACCTAACAAAGATATGTTGGTTAGCTTCCAAAACATGCTCTACATTTCTTTCCTTGTTCAACTGCACAACATTTCCCATTGTTTTTGAAGATTTTTTTTATTATGAAAGTCAGAGTTAGAGAGAGAGAGAGAGAGAGAGAGAGATCTTCCATCTGCTGGTTCATTCCCCAGATGGCAACACTGGCCAGCACTGGACAAGGCTAAAGCCAGGAACCAAAAGCTTCTTCCAGGTTTCCTATGTGACTGACAGGGGCCTAAATACTTGGGCCATCTTCCACTGCTTTCCCAGGTGCATTAGCAGGGAGCTGGATCGGAAGTGGAGAGTCTGGAACACAAACTGGCACTCATATGGGATGCCAGCATTGCAGGTGGCAGCTTTATCCTGTACAATAGAGTACCAGCCCCCAAATTTCCCATCCTGTTCTGCAACCCCTTGCGACCTAACAGAACTGCACAAACAGGAATCCATCGTGTTACCATACCCCTCCACTGATAATTAGCAGTCTGAGCTGGCAGAAAATCAAAGATAAATGACAGCAGTTAGTTCAGCTAGCAACTCAAACACAGGTGTTTTTTCTTGAGACCACCATTGCAATTTGGTACATGAGCTTTGTGCTCATTTCTCATCTCATCAAGTAGAATATCACAAGGCCACCTATTCAAAAGCTAAGATTTAATAAAAATCAGTCACTTTTTCATCAAGCTCATTGTTAACTGTAACTGTCCTTTTTTTAGTTACTTTTTGTTCCTTGGACATTGCATGGTGGTAAAGAGGACAAAGATTACTAGTATATTTTGGTGACATTGCTTTGATGTGTGTGTGTTAAGAGGGCCTCAGTTTTATCCATTGTACTGTTATTACTACTGTCAGTACAACAGAAAAGGCAATAACATCTCAGTATTATTATGAATAGAGTTTTGGCCTTGTGGACCCCTTTTAAGAGTTTCAGGGAACCCCATAGAGTTCCATAAGTCATGTGTTTTTTTAAATATTTATTTTATTTGAAAGGCAGAGTTACAGAGAGGTCTTTCATCAACCAATTTACTCCCCAAATGGCCGCCAACAGCCAGAACTCCGCCAGTCCGAAGCCAGGAGCCAGGAGCTTCTCTGGATCTCCCACAAGAGTGCAGGGGCCCAAGGACTTGGGACATCTTCTACGGCTTTCTCAGGACACAGCAGAGATCTGGATTGGAAGTGGAGCAGCCGGAACTCGAACCAGTGCCCATATAGGATGCCAGCACAGCAGGCTGCTACTTTATTTGTTATACCATGACACCAGCCCCTGTAGGCCATATTTTTAAGAACCGTTGCTTTTGGCTTAGGGCATAAAATTACTTTTAGTACAATGTGAATAGATATGAGGAGGGTTTGTTGAGATAGTAGGGAACAGTAAGAGCAAAGAAAAGGGGTGGGAATAGCAAGATTTCTTTCTTAAGCTTTGGTAAACAAAGGTAAAGGGAGGAGAGTGGCATGGAGCTGAGAGAGTAAAAGATACAAAAGGCTTTATATACATAAAAGAAATTGAGACCTTATTCGTCTAATGATGGAGAGCTTCTGGAGGTCTTTGATTGTTGTTTTGTAAGGCAGGAAGGGGTTGGGGGGAAAGGGAGTCACAGAGAGACCATCCATCTCCTGGTTCACTCCCCAAATGGCAGCAATAGCCAGAGTTGGTGCAGGCCAAAGCCAGGAGGCTGGAACTCCATTTGGCTTTCTCACATGGGCAGCAGGGGCTCAAGCACTTGGGCCATCTTCTACTGCTTTCCTAGGCACATTAGCAGGGAGCTGGACTAGGAGTGAAGGAGCTGAGACTCCAACTGGCATTTGTATGAAATGCCAGTGTTGGAGGTGGCACCACAATGCTGGCCCCCTTTTGAACGTTTTATGGCAGGGGAGTGACACATTAGTGGTTCTAGCGCTCTGAAAACAATATGTCAAATGGATTTAGGAGGTTTACATTGGAAAGGAGCTCAATTAGAAGCCTTTGCCTTGTCAAGGTAAGAAATGATTTAATAGAACAGATGGTCAACTAATTAAACACTCAAAGCCTACCCACCCATTAATTCAGTCAGAATATTCTAACTGGCACATTTGCTCAGGGGACACAACTTTACATCACCTTTAATTATGGATGTGGACTTGGGTAATAAAAAAGAAAGCAGCCTTAAAGATCAGATTTCATGTTTCTATTACCTGTGTCCTTCCAGACCCTCAAACAGAAATTCCCATGCTCTCTGCTCAGCTTAATCATTTCCTGTAATAATTAGGGAACTGTGAGTGGAGAGCAGGGGGGAGATGGGCTTGCCAGCTATGTTTAATAGTTTTTCACAAGAGCATAATTGGGATGATACCAGGGAGACCTGAGGTCATAGAATTAGTTAATTTTTAGGGATCAACCATGATATATATTTTTCTTTGTGCACACGCATGTGCTGGTGTCCATATATGGTATGTATTTGTATATTTGTACTCTGCAATTACAACTGATATAAACCTCCATCATCTCTTGTCTGGACTTCTACAATGACTTCAAGCTAGTTTCCCTGTTTTCCTACCCCTCTTCAATCCACATTATTCACAGCACCCATTGTGATCTTTGAAAAATATAAATCAGATCACATAATATATTTGCTTTTAATTTTTTAATGACTTCCTGGGTCACTTAAGAAAAAAAACAAATCCTTATGCTGTTCTGCTTACCCATGCCTACCTGGACTCCTGCTGCCTCCCTGAACTCTTCTATCATTTCTTGCCTCACGCACCAATGTCTAGTTACTGTCTCAGGGCCTTCGTAATTATCCCTGCAAAAGATGTTATTTTCCTAGAACTCTGCAGGAATTTTATGTCCAAACAAATTTTGAGAAAGTCTCAAGTAGCCTCTCTATCAAGCCCTGTTGCTTTGTTCTATTTTATTTTCATCATAGTTTGTATATGCAGTAGCATCTAAAACACTGTCTGGCATATAATAAGTTTTCAACAAATATTTGTGGAGTGAAGGAATGGATGAATCATGAATATATTTTCCCTTTTTAAAAATAGATTTAGTATTTTATTTATTTGAAAGGCAAAGTGACATAAAGAGGAAGAGAGAGAGTAAGAGAACTAGCTTCCAACTGCTGTTTCATTCCTTAAATGGCCACAATTGCCAAGGATGGATAGGCTGAAATCAGGAGCCTGGAACTTTATCTGGATATCCAGATATGGGAGGCAGAGGCCCAATCATGTGGGCCGTCTTCCACTACCTTTCCAAGCACATGAGCAGAGAGCTGTATCAGAAGTGGAGCAGCTGGGATACAAACCAGTGCTCCAAAAACAGGTGTTGGCTAAACCCACAGTGCCACAATGCTGGCCCCAACATTTTCCCTTCCTGTTGTCACTTTTCATGATTCTTAAAAAAGCTATAATAACAGATGATTTAATATTGTGAATTGGTTTAGAACCACCTTTCAGGAGCCCAGTCCTTCCTCCCTTTCCTTCCTTCCTTCCCTCCATCAGGTGAGGTTGTTCCGGAATGGGATGGGCCCCAGTGGCTGGTATCCTTATGAAATGGGGATATTTGGACACAGTCATACACATAGGGAGAACCCCATTTGAAGATGAAGACAGGAATCAGGATGATGCATCTTTAAGCCAAAGAATGGCAAGGACTACCAGCAAGTCAACAGAAGCTAAGGGAGAGGCATGAAATAGATTCTCTCACATAGCCCTCAGAAGGAACTGGCCAGAGGCTGGTACTGTAGCTCAGTGGGTTAAAGCCCTGATCTGTAGTGCCAGCATCCCATATGGGTGCCAGTTCTAGTCCCAGCTGCTCCTCTTCCAATCCAGTTCTCTGTCATGGCCTGGGAAAGCAGTAGAAGATGTCCCAAGTACTTGGGCCCCTACACCCCATGGGAGACCCAGAAGAAGCCCCCTGGCTCCTGGCTTCAGATTGGCTCAGCTCCGGCCATTGCAGCCATCTGGGAAGTGAACCAGTGGATGGAAGACCTCTCTCTGTCTCTCCCTCTCACTATCTGTAACTCTACTTCTCAAATAAATAAATAAAAATAAAATCTTTAAAAAAAAAAAGGAACTAGCCATACTGACACCTCGACTTTGAACTTCTGGCCTCCAGAACCATGAGACAATAAATTTCATCTTTTGGTATTTTATAGTGACAGCCTTAGGAAACTAATAAATGATCTCAGGGGGATCATTTTCCCCCTAAAAGAGATCTTGAGTGGAGACTGTCTGGGTAAAGGCAGCAGTGGTCACTGACCCTGGTCCCCCTTGAGAGGACTGATGTACCACTGTAGGGAACCAGAGCTTTAGAGAAAACTGTATAAAAGCTAATCCTTTTATTTTTTAAAGATTTATTTTGAAAGAGTTACACAGAGAGAGAAGGAGAGGCGGAAAGAGAGAGAGAAAAGAGAGAGATAGAGAGGTCTTCCATCCGCTTATTCACTCCTTAATTGGCCTAAGCTGATCTGAAACCAGTAGCCAGGAGCTTCTTCTGGGTCTCCCACATGGCGGCAGGAGCCCAAGGGCTTGGGCCATCTTCTACTGCTTTCCCAGGCCATAGCAGAGAGCTGGATTGGAAGTGGAGCAGCCAGGACATGAACCGGTGCCATGTGGAATGCCGGCACTTCACCAGCTATGCTACAGCACTGACCCCAAAAGCTAATCCTTTTTAAACAGACATGAGGAGCATCTTCAGTGTCCATGGAGATTCTCCAGTCAGTTCTGCACCCAGGGGTTATGAGTGAAAGATGGGAATTCCCTGTGGGCTACTGCACAGAGTGCCAGGGCCTATTCCTTCACGATGAGCAACTCTTTGGTGGGTGACTTAGCCTAAAGAGTTGTATCAACCTGGCCAAGACTGGAACTACATCTGGGTCTCCCACGTGGGTGGCAGAGACCCAGGTAGTGAGTTATCATCTTCTACCTCCCAGAGTATGCATTAGCAGAAAGCTGGATTGGAAGCAGAGGTGAGAGTCCAAGGCACTCTGTTATGGGATGCAGGTTTCCCAAGCTGTGAGTTAATCACTGCACCAGACTTCATCCTGCAAGCTGTATTTATACAATGGAATGCTGAGTAATTCCTTTCTCAGTCTTTTCCTCCTGCCCATTAGATTGTATTGGAAAAGCACCCATGTCAGTGTATCGAAGTCTTATGTTAGATCACCTGGAAATATGCAATTGTAAGGACAATATAGGTCTCCTTTTTTTTCACTCCCATTGGTTCCCCCTTAGTTGGGGCCTTCTGAGATATGAAGACAGTATTTAGACAGGAGAGTTGTGGAGGGACATGACAATGAGTGGTCAAGGGAGCTAATGGAGGTGAAAGGAGCTGGGGAGGATGAGAGGGAAATAACACAGAAAGCTGGAAAGGCAGAGTCCAGACTGCACTTATATTGGCACTATTGCAATACAATCCAATGGGGAGAAGAGACAATTGAGAAATGAACTCCTCAACATTCTATCGTAATCATAATGCCTGCAAGGTGAGGCATTTGGCTGAAGTCACTACTCAGGATGCCTGTATCCCAGATTGAATTGCCCGGCTTGAGTCCAATCTCTGTTTCCCAAATTTCTGCCGATTTGCACCCTGGGAGGCAGCAGATGATGGCTCAAATACTTGGGTCCTTGTCGTCACCCATGTGGGAGACCCAGATTGAGTTCCTCAATCTTGGTTTCCACCCGGCCCAGCCCTGGCTGTTATGGACATTTGAGGGTGAGCCTGTGATTGGGAGAGTTCTCTCTGTTCTCTATCCTCAAATAAAAAATGAAAATAAATAAATAAAAATTAAAATAGGAAAGCTACCATTAAAGAGCTTGCAGATGGATCAAAAGTAACATCTAAAACCTAAGTACAGGCAGACTGAAACATTTGAACAGATAGGGAAACAGCCAACGTTGAATTGAATAATAGCAGACGGAGGCTGTTTTTACACCCACGCAACCTGGCAGATCACTGCGGTGTAGTCTTTGTTGCAAAAAATACTACAGAAATATGGTTCTTTGAAAACATCTTCTGTCCCTGTATAAATGACACAGGATCCAGAGGCATTTCTGAAAATAATATGTTTTCCTATGTGAGTGTATAAATAGCTTAGAATATCGAGATCAAGAGAAAGTTGCCAAGGCTGTTGCTACACTGACAAGAGAAGCAGCTGAGTTGGAGCCTGCTTTGTGATTTGCTGCTAGTCCTGAAATGTAATAGACTGAACACAGTGTTGTTTTCACATGAGCAGAAAAGAGGGCAGATGCTTCTAGTCCTGACAACTTCCAGAATGAGGCCTTCCCAATTCACCTATCCTTTAGTTGGGGTTCCCTTAACAGACAAGTGATTTCCTTCTATTGGAAAAGATCATTTTTAAAAATGATGACCAAGGGGCTGGTGCTGTGGTACAGTGGATTAAATCCCCAGCCTGCAGCTCCAGCATCCCATATGGATGTCAGTTCAAGTCCCTGCTGCTCTAATTCCTATCCAGATCTCTGAAAATGTGCCTGGGAATGCAGTGAAAGATGGCTCTTACACATACGTCAAAGACATGGAAGAAACTTCTAGCTCCTAGTTTCAGCCAGGCTCAGCTTTAATCATTAGAGCCACTTGGGGAGTGAACCAGAGGATGGAGAATCTCTTTTAGTGTGTGTCTCTACATGTCTCTGTAACTCTGCCTTTCAAATAAATAAAATACATCTTTAATTTTTTTAAAAAAGCTGATGACCAAATCAGGCCTTTCCAGCTTGCAATGCCAGAGTATGCTTGTGATTTTCCTGGGATGGACTGTCCTCTCTTGGCCAAAGACATCCCCATTTCTCTTTCTACCTTCTAGCAAGACAGATGAAGGGAAAGAAGAATCTGCAGGAAATAGAAAATTCCAGAATGAGCTGGCACATCTTGAGGGTTTGTGTCATTAAGCACCCTGATCCTCTGCCATGCCTAAAGTGACCCTCACTATCAATTTGGACTTTGTTGTGCCATTTTCTATGGTGTGGTTCTCCCGAACACATCGCTGACAATCCCCATTGTGTTGATAGTGAGATGTGGGGCTTCTTGGAACATGGTTAAGTCACAAGGATGAATGAATGTATTTGTGCTGTATAAAAGAGCCACAGGGGCTGGTTGAGTCTAGAAGAAGATAGTTTTTAAAAAGTGGAAAGAGTGCAGTCTCAGGTGAGAGTTAGGGAGAAAACAGCAGAGAAAACTACATAAGTTGGAGAGACACAATGGACCCACATAGAGTGCAAGGATGCACACAACACAGGACCCCAGCAGCCAATAGCCTCCCCACCAGCATTGGAGAGTGAGGTGAGACCAGACTGCAGCAGCCCAAGCCAGTGGCGAAAAGTTGCAGGGAGAGCCTAGAGGGAATCTGGCTTGAAACCCTGTAGGGGATAATGTACCCACCAAACTAGAAGAGAAAGAACAAAGAGGAAGGACATGTTTTCTCTCTCCTTGATCATCCTGCAAAAGCATCTTGTAATAAGCAGACAGAGAGCAGGCACACTTTTGAACATATGTAACAGCTGCACCAACTTGTGTCCATGACCAGCAATGAGCCAAGTGGAGGCTTCTGAGTCTGGTGGGGAAAACAGACAGGGAGCTGGGTGTTCATGACTGTGGGATGCCTGTGTTCTAGGACTGTGAAAACACTGAGGCTGCATGGGAATACTCAAGGTGTGGTTGGGACATTGGGCAGTCACAGTGGGAGGCTCCATGCGATCAAGGCTTCTTGGTTACATGGTAAAGGAAACTTCTGGGGAATCTGAGCTTACAATGACAACTGCACAGAACCTTTGTGTGGTCCTGTGGCAGAGTGGGAGAGAATAAGATATATTCCAACTCTTAAGAGAACAAGACTGTCAACCCAAAATACTATACCCTGCAAAGCTCTCATTTATGAATGAAGGCAAATTAAAGACCTTTCATGAAAAACAGAAACTGAAAGAATTTGTAACCACCCATCAGGCCCTGCAGAAGATGCTTAAGAATGTGCTGCACACAGAAACACAAAAACATGGTCATCATCATGGAAGAAGGTAAAGGAAGAAAATCGCCCAGTAAAAGCGCAAAAGAAATCCAAAGTAAAAAAGTAGGAATATTTATGGGAAAATGGCAGTGCAAAGTCATCACTTATCAATAGTCACCTTGAATGTAAATGGCATCACCTCTCCAAGTAAAAAGACACAGACTGGCTGAATGGATTAAAAAACAAAACACATCTATTAGCAACCTACAAGAAACACATTTTCCTAACAAAGATGCATGCAGACTGAAAGTGAAAGGATGGAAAAAGATATTCCGTGCTAACAGAAACCAAAAAAGAGCTGGTGTAGTCATCCTAATATCAAACAAAATAGATTTTAACAAAAAAAATTGTTAAAAGAGACAAAGAAGGATACTGTGTAATGCTTAAGGGATCAATTCAACAGGAAAATGTAACTATTATAAATGTATATGCATCTAATTACAGGGCACCTGGATATTTAATAGAAATGTTAAGGGATATAAAGGCAGACAGACTCAAATAGAATAGTAATATGGGATTTCAGTACCCTACTTTCAGCAATGGACAGATCAACCAGACAGAAAATCAGCAAGGAAACATCAGAGTTAATTGACACTATAGACTAAATGGACCTAATAGATATCTACAAAACTTTTCATCCTATAGCTGCAGAATACACATTCTTTTCACCAGTGCATGGAAATCTTCTCTAGGATTGACCACATGCTAGGCCATAAAGCAAGTCTCAACAAATTCAAAAAAAATCAAAATCATGCCATGCATCTTCTCAGACCACAATGCAATGGAGCTGGAAATCAGCAACTCAGGAATCTCTAGAACACATGCAAACACATGGAGACTGAACAACATGCTCCTGAATGAACAGTGGGTCATAGGAGAAATCAATAAATTTCTGGAAACAAATAAAGATGACAACACAACATAACAAAACTTATCGGATACAGCAAAAAAACTGTTAAGAGGAAAGTTTATAGTAATTGGTGCCTACGTCAAGAAACTGGAAAGGCATCAAATAAATGATCTATAAATGCATCTCAAGGATCTAGAAAAACAATAGCAAAGCAAAACCAAAACAAGTAGGAGAAAAGAAATTATTAAAATTAGAGAAGAAATCAACAAAATTGTAGCCAAAAAATAAAACAATACAAAATACCAGAAAAATGAAGAGCTGGTTTTTTGAAAAAATAAACAAAATTGACACACCATTGGCCCAACTAACTAAAAAAAGGAGAGGGAAGACCCAAATCAATAAAATTAGAGATGAAAAAGGAAATGTAACTATACACACCACAGAAATAAAAAGAATCATCAGAAATTATTACAAGGAGCTGTATGCCAACAAACTGGGAAACCTAGAAGAAATGGATAGATTCCTGAACACATACAACCTACATACATTGTGCCATGAAGACATAGAAAACCTAAACAGACCCATTACAAAGATGGAAATTGAATCAGTAATAAAGACCCTGCTACCAAAGAAAAGCCCAGGACCAGATGGATTCACTGCTGAAGTCTACCAGACATTTAAAGAAGAACTAACTCCATTTCTTCTCAAGTTATTCAAAACAATTCAAAGAGAGAGAATCCTCCCAAATTCTATGAACCCAGCATCACTTTAATTCCTAAACTCAGAAAAGACGCAACAAAGAAAAAGAACCACAGACCAATTTTCCTGATGAACATAGATGCAGAAATCCTCAACAAAATTCTGGCCAATAGAATCCAGCAACACATCAGAAAGATAAACAACCCATACCAATTGGGATTTATCCCTGGTATGCAGGGATGGTTCAACATTCACAAATCATTCAATGTGATATATCACATTAACAAACTGAAGAACAAAAACTCAATAGTTGCAGAGAGTGCATTTGATAAAACACAAAAAACTTTCATGATGAAAACTCTAAGCAAATTGGGTATAGAAGGAACATTCCACAACACAATCAAGGCAATTTATAACAAACCCACCGCCAGTGTCCTATTGAATGGGAAAAAGTTGGAATCATTCACACTGTGATCCAGAACCAGACAAGGATGTTCACAATCACCACTGTTATTTAAGGTAGTCCTGAAAGTTTTAGACAGAACCATTAGGCCAAAAAAAAGAAATCAAAGGGATACAAATTGGGAAAGAGGAAGTCAAGCTATCCCTATTTGCAGATGGCATGATTCTATGAATAGGGGATCTAAAAGACTCCACCAAGATACTATTGGAACTCATAGAAGAGTTTGGTAAAGTATCAGGATATAAATTCAAAACACAAAAATCAACAGTATTTGTGTATATTGACAATGCCAGGGCTGGCAAAAAACTTCTAAGATCAATCCCATTCACAATAGCCACAAAAAAAAATAAAATAACTTGGGATAAATTTAACCATCCATGTCAAAGATCTCTATGATGAGAATTAAAAAGCATTAAATAAATAGAAGGAGATACAAAAAATGGAAAAACTTTCCATGTTCATGGATTGGAAGAAATGTCCATTCTTGCAAATGCAATTTACAAATTCAATGTAATACCAATGAAAAAACCAAAAACATTTTTCTCACACCAAAAAATGATGCTGAAATTCATATGGAAACACAAGAGACCTCAAATAGCTAAAGCAATATTATACAACAAAAACAAAGCCAGAAGCATCACAATACCAGAATTCAAGATATACTAGAAGGCAGTTATAATTAAAACAGCCTGGTACTGATACAAAAACAGAGGGATATACCAGTGGAACAGAATAGAAATGTCAGAAATCAATCCAAGCATCTACAACCAACTTATATTTGACCAAGGAGCTAAAACCAATCCATGGAGCAAGGACAGTCTCTTTAACAAATGGTGCTGGGAACACTGGATTTCTACATGCAGAAGTATGAAGCATGGCTCCTACCTTACACCTTACACAAAAATCCACTCAAAATGGATTAATGACCTAAATTTACAACTCAATACCATCAAATTATTAGAGAGTCTTGAAGAAACCCTGCAAGACATTGGCACAGGCAGTTCTTAGAAAAGAACCCAGAGGCACAGGCAATCAAAGCCAAAATTAACAAAAATGATTACATCAAATTGAGAAGCTTCTATACTGCAAAAAAAAAAAATTCAGGAAAGTGAAGAGACAACGGACAGAATGGGAGAAATTATTTGCAAACAATGTAACCGATAAAGAATCAAAAACCAGAATTTATAAAGAGATTAATAAACTCCACGACAACAATAACAAAAATAAAAAAAACAGTGAAGAAATAGGCAAAGGACTTAAACAGACATTTTTCAAAAGAGGAAATCCAAATGGCCAACAGACACATGAAAACGTGTTCAGGATCACTAGCCATCAGGGAAATGCAAATCAAAACCACAATGAGGTTCTACCTCACCCCAGTTAGAATGGCATTCACACAGAAATCAACCAACAACAAATGCTTGCAAGGATGTGGGGAAAAAGTTATCCTAATCCACTGTTGGTAGGAATGTAAACTGGTAAAACCACTATGGAAGTCAGTTTGGAGATATCTCAGAAATCTGAATATAGACCTACCACATAACCCAGCCATCCCACTCCTGGGAATTTAACAAGGGAAATGAAATCAGCAAATAAAAGCGTTATCTGCACCCCCATGTTTATTGCAGCTCAATTCACAATAGCTAAGACATGGAATCGACCTAAATGCTGTAACTGAAGACTGGAGAAAGAAATTATGGGATGTGTACTTTATGGAATACTACATATTAGTAAAAATAAAAGAAATACGGTCAATTACAACAAAATGGATGAACCTGGAAAACATCATAATTAGTAAAATATGCCAGTCCCGAAGGGACAAATACCATATGTTCGCCCTTATCTGTAATAACTAATAGAGATCACCTAAAAGGAAATCTGCAGAAGTTAGACACTTTGAGAAGCAATGACTTGAACAGCCCTTGTCTTGACTGTCAGGTAACAGGTATTTTTTTTTCTTAATGGAGAATGAGACTAGGAATGGGAGAGGGAGGAGGAGGTGGGGTAGGAACGGGGGTGGGAGGGTGGGTTTGGTAGGAAGAATCACTACATTCCTAAAATTGTACTTATGAAATTTATATTCATTAAATAAAAAGTTTCTTTGGGGAAAAAATAAACAGCCACAGGAAAGTAGCATAGGCATGTGTTTGCACTCCCATCCCTTCTGCCACATGGGATGCAGTGTTTCAAGGCATCATCCTGGGGGTCTGAACTGTGGTGTAGCGGGTAAAGCTGCCACCTGTGGTGCTGGTAACCTATATGAGGAGTCCCAACTGTCTGATCCGGCTCCCTGATACCCATGTGGGATACCTGAAAAGAAGAGCTCCTATACCCACGTGGGATACCTGAAAGAAGCTCCTGGCTTCAGATTGGCCCAGTTCTGGCCTTTGGGTCCATTTAGGGAGTAAACCAGTGGATGGTTGATATGGAATATTCTCTCTCTCTCTCTCTCTCTCTCTCTCTGCCTTTCAAATAAATAAATAAGTCTTTAAAAACAAAAAGACTCAGAAAGTCACCACCTTGGAAGTAGAGACTAGGGCCTTCACCAGAAACTGAATCTGCTAGTGTCTTGATCTTGGATTTCTTGGCTCCCAGAACCGTGAGATATAAATTTCTGAGCTTCATAAATTAACCCATCGGGTAATCAGTTATAGCAGCAGTAATCCTTCATTAATGCTTTCATTAGTGTAGTGAACATTTTGCAATTGACCATATGCTTGTACTGTGCAGAGCACTGGGGACAGCAATGAACATGTCTGGCAAGGTGCCCGCTCTCTGGCAGCACACACTTTGAGAAGGAGGGAGACAAACAATGTAATGGAAATAGGAGTAATGAGATGGACTTGCTGTTTAGAGTAGTCAGAGATGGCCTCTCTGATAATCTGGCCATCAGAAGACTATGGAGAAGAGGGAACATCAAGTGCAGATTTTAGGTGGGAATGCACATGGCCTATTAGAGAACTAGAAAGAAGACTGATAGGGCTGGATCACAGCACATGCAGGACTGCCCTAGGAAAGGAGGTCAGTGAGAAAGCTTGCTTACAGGTCAACTTTTTGAGGAGTTTGTGTTTAGTTTAGGTGCATGTGAAGTTTACCAGAATTGTTGGTGTTTTATTTTTTTCAGACACAGATACTTTAAATATGAGACAATCTGTCAAGGATTTGAGCACTTACCATTTTTGAATCTTTGTCTTGTTTGTTGTTTATGTTCCTCTTAGAATGTGGGTCTCTGTATCCTCAAAGCCTAGAGCATCACCTAGCATATGTGGGTGGTCAACAAAATTGAGTAAATGAATCTACTGTTGAGTATATTCGAGAAGGATAAGGCAGTAGTAAAAGTCAATGAGAGATATGAATATCTAACAGGTTAGCAGAGGATGGACCCCAAAGGGAGACAAACAGCCAAGTCAGCTCTCTTTTTTGTTATGAAAATTCCCTAACAGAGAGGTGAACTGACTACTTAGGTTAATGGGGGAACTTCAAAATGTAAGTCAGTGGAGATCCAGGAAACAGGTGTGGTTGTGAAAGTGCTTCCATGATCTTCTGGGGATGTGTCCTATTTGTCTTCTCCTCATTATGATCCTGTTTCCCTGCTGCAGAAGAACAGGAAAGGGCTTGATCATCTATGTTGTGGCTCCTTGGAAGATAGACCAAACTGAAAACCCTTTCCTATGTTTGAATTTTCCCACTTCATAATTGTTGGCGAAAGACAGAATGCACCTTCCATAATAGAAACTGAGAGGCCAGGTGTTTGCTCTATTATTCCATTCTCTGTTGCTATGATGAAACACCTGAGGCCAAGAGCTTACTAAGAAAAGAGGTTTATTTGCTCCACCGTTTTGGAAGCTGAAAGTCCAAACAGCATAGTGTTGTCTCTGGCAAGGGCCCTCTTGGCTACCTCACCACATGGCAGATGGCACCAAAGTGGCAGGAGTTTATGTGAAAGGTAAGAGAATGTGGTGAGACAGGAAGCGAAAGTGAGGGAGAGGGGCCAGGCTGTGGCCTCCTCCCCCCAGCTAGGTCCCACCTCTTAGAGGCCCTGCTACTTCTCAACATTGCCACAGACGATCAAGCTCCCAAGACATGCAGGCTTGGGGAAATTACCCACACCAGACTCAAACCACAACATATGCCTACCCTGCCTCTACTGATACAATCAGGGTGAGTGGTGGTCTCCATTTGGGGAATGGAGTCATGCAGCTGGGGGTGTGTGAAGAGACTCTACAGTCTTTCAGAGTTAGAGGTAGCAGAGCTAGGGAGCTATTGGAGCTTGGACTAAGATTAGCCTGTTGCCTAAGCAACCTATCATATCTGTAGTACCTTTCCTGGCTGCCTCACTGCAAACTTAACTCTTAATCCTTCCTAGAGATTCTGTGAGCCACCTCATATCATTTAATCAACTCATTTTCTGCTTCAATCAGACTAACTTGATTCCTATTCTTTGAAACTAAAGATGCTGAGTGATTAGGAATTGGAACCAGAAATGAATGGCTACAGGCCAAAGAGCTGTGGAGAAATACATGATGTATGTGGAAATATGGGAGTTTCGTTAGTGCTGTTATCTGATTTGGCTGAGGCTGAAGGAAAAAAAAATCCAAGTGGTGTGCTTAAGGGTTCTTGTCATGATCTAGTGAAGTAGTTAATCTAACTGTAGCCTGAGTGCACCTAGATTGAATTCCTCATTGTAGGAAAAACTGTAGGGCGTGGCCGGTGTTGTGGCACAGTAAGTAAAGCTGCAGCATGCAATGCTGGCATCCCATATGGGTGCCAATTTGAGACTTGGATGCTCCACCTCCAATCCAGCTCCTTACTAATGCACTTGGGAAAGCAGCAGAGAACAACCCAAGTGCTTGGACCTCTGAACCCATATGGAAGACCTGGAAGAAGCTACTGGCTTCTGGCTTCGGCCTGGCCCAGCCCCAGTCATTGCTGCCATCTGTTGACTGAACCAGTCGATGGAAGATTGAAATCTCTCTCTCTCTCTCTCTCTCTCTCTCTCTGTAACTTGAAATTTCAAATAAATAAAACTTTAAAAAAAAATTTAGGGAACTAAGACATCAAAACTGTTGAATAATAAGGTCACTGAGAATTCAAGGAGCATGGGATAAAATGGCATCTTTTAATTATAGTGAACACCTTTAAAAGAAAGACCTTGGGACTGGCACTTTGGGTAGCTGGTAAAGCTGCTGCCTGTGGGGCCAGCATCCCATATGGGCACCAGTTCAACTCCAAGCTGCTCTACTATGGCCTGGGAGAGCAGTAGAATACGGCTTAAGTGCTTGGGCCCCTGCACCAGCATGGGAGACCTGGAAGAAGCTCCTGGCTTCTGGCTTCAGATTGGCCCACCTCTGGCCATTGTGGTCATTTGGGGAGTGAAGCAGCAGATGGAAGATCTTTCTCTCTGTCTCTCCATCTTTCTGTCTGTAACTCTACCTCTCAAATAAATAAACAAATCTTTAAAAAAAGAAAGAAAGAACCTTCTCAAATTTCTAAATTCTCTTGGGGTCAGCATTGTGGCGTAGCTGGTAAAGCTGCCACTTAGAATGTAGGCATCCCATATGGGCTCTGGTTTGTGTCCTAGCTGCTCCACTTCTAATCCAGCTCTCTCTTATTGGCCTTGGAAAAGCAGCAGAAGATAGCCCAAATGTTTGGGTCCCTGCCACCCACTTGGGAGAACTTGATGAAGCTCCTGGCTTTGGCCTGGCTCATTCCTGACTGTTGCAGCCATCTGAAGAGTGAACCAGTGTATGGCAGAGCAATCTCCCCCCTCCCTGTAACTCTTTCAAATAAATTAACAAATCTTTAAAAAAAATTCTAAATTATCATTTCAAAACATGTACTGAAAACCAGAGGCTCCCTGACTTTATTAAAAATAATTATGTGTGTGGTATTGTAGCATGACAGGTTAAGCCGCTGTCCCTGACACTGGATTTCATATCAGAGTGCCAGTTCAAGTCCTGGCTACTCTGCTGCCAATCCAGCTCCCTTTAATGTGCCTGGGAAAACAGCAGAAGATGGTATAAATGCTTGAATCTCTGCAACTACATGGGGAACCTGGGTGGAAGTGAACCAGTATATGGAAGATCTCTTTCTCTCTGTCTCTGCCTTTCAAATAAATAAACTAAATCTTTAAGATATAAGAGAATTTCTGGCAAGACCCAAGATGGCTCAATAGTGAGGAATTACACTGACCTGTCACAGAAGATGCCAGAAAAGCCAAAGAAGTGTTCCCAAGGGAGTGACTGAAAAATTTTAGTGGAGAATGGACAGAACAGAACAGATTCTGCAAGAAGCAGTGAGGAGAGTGGATAGACACACAGTTGCTAGTCATGTGCTGCCAATGACCCCTGCATGTACAAGGCTGGTCCTCAGCTGGGAAGTGCCACCTTCCCAGGGCAAGGTGAGAAGAGTCTGTTGAGGCTCCCACCACCACTAGTGGCTTTGACTGAGAAGAATTCCATGGTTCCCACTGGCTTTGAGTCCAGCCTGGGGAGCTGGTGGAGGGCTGGGCAACTACTTTGCTCCTTGAAGTGAGGCCATGTTGCTTCCTTTCCAACCCTTGTCCAAAGCACAGACTCTATTTGCTGAAGTGGAGCTGTAACAGAATCTATCCTGACTTGGGGAGTGGCAATAGCTTGCACCAGGGAAGGGACAGCTTGCTGGGTTGATAGTAGACCCCTGCATCTTGTGGCTGTGGAAGTTCTAAAACATTGGCTCAACTAACCAAAAAAGGGAGAAGGCCCAAAATTAATAAAATCAGAGATCAAAAAGGATATGTTATAACCAATACCACAGAAATACAAAGAATAATAAGGAATTGTTACAAACAGCTGTATGAGAACAAATCAGAAAATCAAAAAGAAATGTATAGATTTCTAGACACATACAATCTACAAAACTTGAGTCATGAAGAATGTCTAAACAGAGCAGTAACCAAAACTGAGGTTGAATCAGCAATAAAGAGCCTTTAAACAAAGAAAAGTGCAGGACTGGATAGCTTCACTGATAACTTCTACCAAACTTTTAAAGAACTAATCCCAATTCTCCTTAAACTATGCAAGACAATTGAAAGGGAGGAAACATTTCCAAACTAATTCTATCAGGCCAATATTACCCTAATTCCAAAACCAGATAAAGATACAATAAAAAGCGAGAACCAAGACCAATATTTCTGATGAACATAGATGCAAAAATCCTCAACAAAATGTCAGAAAATCAAATCCAATGACACATCAAGAAAGATCATCCACTCAGACCAAGGGAGATTTATCCCAGGGGTACAGGCATTGTTCAACACATGCAAATCAATAAATGTGACACATCACATCAACAAAATGAAGAATAAATACCATATGATCATATCAGTAGACGTAGAGAAAGCACTTGATAAAAATAAACATTCTTTCATGATTAAAAAAATTAAAAATTTGGATATACACAACCCAATCAAGGCTCTATATGGCAAACTCACAGCAGTATCATTTGATTGGGGAAAAGCTGGAAGCATTTCCATAAGATCTGGAACCGGTCAAAGATGCCCACTGCCACCATTATTACTCAAAATATTCCTGAAAGTCTTAGCCAGAGCCAATATCCAAGAAAAAAAATCTAAGGAATATAAATTAGAAAAAAGTCAAATTATCCGTTTGCCAATGACATGATCCCTTACATAAGGGAATCAAAAGACTCTGCTAAGAGATTGTTGGAATTCACAAGAGAATTCAGCAAAAGTTGCAGGGTATAAAAATCAACACACAAAAATCAAAGCATACACTAACAATGCTCTCGCTGAAAAAGATCAGTACCATTCACAGTAGCTAAAAAAATGTATATATCTGGGGATATTTACATTTAACCAGGGATGTGAAATTTAACCAAGGATGTGAAAGATCTCTACAATGAAAATTACAAATCATTGATAAATGAAATAGGAGATACAAAAATTCAAATATTTTCCATGTTCGTGGAAGAATTAATATCATCAAAATGTCCATACAACACAAAGCAATTTACAGAATCAATGCAATTTCAACTTTAAAACCAAAGATATTCTTTACAGGTCTAGAAAAAATAATCCTAAAATTCATAAGGAAACACAAAATACCTCAGATATGGGGTTCTCCTATGGGTATGCCTTTTGGATGGTGCTTTCACATATTATATCCTCATTGGCTTGGGGCCCATGGAGATAGTGGGGGTCCACTGGAGATAGTCCAATTCCCCTTAGGGGGCTCAGCACGCCTCCCCTGCCAGCTCTTGGTGGAAGATATCAGCTATCTTGAAGGTGTAGTTAAAACCACAGTCTCACACATACAGAATAGGAAGCTATAGTGGGGGAAGATGCTAGCAGGTCTCCTGACCACAGCTGCATCCTGTTTGCACAGGACATTCTCCCAATGTCTGAGGGGTGCATAGGCCCCTTAGCCCCACCAGACAGCCTCAGATAAGACCTCACAGCACAGGCAATAAAAGCAGAAATAGACAAATGGGATTACATCAAACTAAGAAATTTCTGCACAGCAAAGAAAACAATCAACAAAGTGAAGAGACAACTGATATAATTGGAAAAATATTTGTAAATTATGCATCTGATAAAGGATTAATATCCAGAATATATAAGAAACTAAAGAAAAAAACAACACAAACAATTCAGTTAAGAAAAAGACATGGCTGATCTGATTTCATCATCATTTAAAAAATCATCTATTATTTTTCACTTTATGCTTCTGTGTGGGAGCAAACTGTTGAAATCTTTACTTAATGTATGCTAAACTGATCTTCTGTAGATAAAGAGAATCGAAAATGAATCTTGATGTGAAGGGAAGGGGAGAGGGAGTGGGAAAGGGGAGGGTTGCGGGTGGGAGGGACGTTATGGGGGGGAAGCCATTGTAATCCATAAGCTGTACTTTGGAAATTTATATTCATTAAATAAAAGTTAAAAAAAAGAAAAAGACATGGGATATGAACAAGCATTGTTCAAAGGATGATATATAAATGTCCAATAGATACATGAAAAAAATGCTCAAGATCACTAGCCATCAGGGAAATGCAAATAAAAACCACAATGAAGTAGTACCTCATCATGGCTAGAGTGGTTATTAAACAAAAATCTAAAATAAAAATGGTGGTAAAGATATAGAGGGAAAAGGTTTCTAATAATACATCATTAGTGGGAATGCAAACTGGTACAATTCTTGTAGAAGACAGCAAAGAGACTCCTCAGAAAACTAAAAACAGATCTACAATATGACCCAGCTATCCGACTCCTGGGAGTATCGCCAAAAGAAATGAAATCAGCATATGAAATAATTACCTGAACTCCCATCTTTTTAGCAGCTGAATTCAGCACACTTGAGATATGGTATAAACCTATATGTCTATCAACTAATGACTGGATAAAGAAAATATGGTATCTATGCATGCTGGAATATTAAACCATTAAAAATGAAATTTTGACATTCACAACAAAATGCATACAACTAGAGGTTATTATGCTACATAAAATAAGCTAGACTCAAAAAGAAAAATGTTTTCTCTTGTTTGTGGTAGTTAATATATATGGAGAAGATGAAAATTGTGTGAATGTCAGATAATTTGGTATATAGCTATCAATATTACTTCACTGAATCATACCATACAAATTACAATGTACTGTTATTTCGTGTTTAAAAAAAAAGAAAGAAATGGGGGAGGAAGTAGTGAGGACACTTGGAGTACTGGTAATGCTTTTTTTTTTTTAAGATTTTATTTATTTATTTATTTGAGAGGTAGAGTTACAGACAGAGGGAGAAACAGAGAGAAAGGTCTTCCATCCACTTGTTCACTCCCCAAATGGCCGCAAAGGCCAGAGCTGAGCTGATCTGAAGCCAGGAGCCAGGAGTTTCTTCCAGGTCTCCCACGTGGATTCAGGGGCCCAAGTACTTGGGCCATCTTCTACTGCTATCCCAGGCCATAGCAGAGAGCTGAATCAGAAGAGGAGCGGCAAGAGCTAGAACCAGCGCCCATATGGGATGCCTGCACTGCAGGCAAAGGACCAACCTACTGCACCACAGTGCCAGCCCCATGCTTTGTTCTTAATCTGGGTGCTGATTATGAGTGTGATCCAATGACAAAAAGCTCATTTATCTGTACACTTTTGTGCATTTCTTAGTATGTATACTGTGTCTTAAGTGTTTAAAAAATAAAAGGATTTCTGATCCTTTGTCACTGAAATGTGAAAACTGCCGACTGAACAATTTGATCCTGAACACTTCTGAATTAAAAGTATTCAATTCACATCCTCCACTGGGCTCTTTTTTTTTAATTCTCTTTCTATCCCTGAAAGTGGGAGATGTCAGAAAGAGTTCTTTTCAGGAGAGTCATACGCTTTTACCACAGTGTCTCTGGGTAATGCTGCTTCTCTGACTTCATATCAAATGTAGTCTACAGAATGTGGAGCTAGCTCACTGTATCAGTGGCATCACAGTATTAACTAGGAAACAGAAAACAGCCTGCCTCCTAGGTGTCTTTGAAGTTCATGTTTGTCGGAAGATAGAGGATAAGCCTCATGAATGTAGTGCTTGTTATCTTGGTAAAGTCCAAAGTGTGTGTGTGTGTGTGTGTGTGTGTGAGAGAGAGAGAGAGAGAGAGAGAGAGAGAGAGAGAGAGATACAGAGAATATGTGGAAGAGTGCTTGTGGAAGGCTGGGATATTTCCTACAAAATACAGGATAAATCATTGTCCATTGCACTTATTTCCACTAATAAACAGATGAGTTATGGATCTTCTGGAACTTGGGAAATTATATAGACCACATTTGGATTCTGTGGAAAATGCTGCCAGTTTTCTATCAATACAAATATCTCCATTTTAATGGAATCCCAATTCTTTTTGGACAGCAGTGTGACCAGTTAGAAATAGTCAGACACTCTTGCAATCACCAAGTATCAGAGTCTGGCTCATGTAGCACAATGTGTAATCTCAAAATTTCTGGAAACATGTGCCACATCTTTCTGTTTCCTCTCCTTTTCCTATCTGGAGCTGTGGTAGCCACCCTGTGACAGTGACCATAAGGCAATAAAAGTAGGACAATTCACATGGGGCACCGTTGCTATTAGGTAGCCATTGCAGCAGACCTGGGCTACAACCTTCAGACCTCTTAGTCTGAGAAAAATAATCCTCCATGTGCTTGAATTGTTGTGGTCATGGTTTCTGACCTCATCCAGTTCTTCAGCAGAGAAGGGCAAATCTCTCCAACTTCTCAAGGCATTGCTACAGCAGTTTTGCCCTTGCCTCTTATTACCAGAGAAACTGTTGTAGGCAGACATATAGAAAAAATTGATTAGGCTTGTAAGCTGGAATACCATGCCTTCACCATGCCCCTGTGTGACCTTGTGCCCCTACCTGGCCACACCTGTGCACCCACCAGCCAATCAGGTTAATTAACCACTCCCCTTTGGAAGTGGATTAAAAGCCTGGGACAGGGGTGCACTCTCTCTCTCTTTTTTTTTTTTTTTTTTTTTTTTGGCCTTCTGGCCTTTTGCTGGTGTGGGCCTGTGCTGCCCTGGGCCTCCAGGGTGCATTGCCTTTGGGCCACCTGCCCCATGCTTCCTAGCCTGCATGCTCCCCCACGTAGCTGGCTCCTGGTACATGGTATGAATTGAGATTTCCCTCTCTCCTTTTAGATAAGGCCCTCACTCTCCTTTGCATCTCTCTCACTGAATAAAAGCTTAAAATGTATCATGCTGCCTTGTTCATTTATGCCGGTATTCAAAATTCTTCTCTGAATATTAGGCAAGAACCCACACAGGCTTATTAATATCGGGAATTTATTAATAAGCATATGGTGATATCATATGGCTCCCCATATTCCGATTTCATATGGCACCCCAGATGGGACTTTTGGGGGATTTTTAGGGGGGCATATACTGATATCATATTTTAGGGGGCCTATTCTGATTTCAAAACCAGTGGTGCTCCAAGTGTTTGTGGCAGAAATTAAATTGTATGGCTCTTTGGAAAATAACAGGGAAGGACTCTGGGGTTTGGAACAAAGTCACTCCACTCTGGACAATAATTCTTCTTTTAAGAAGTTTGTAACTTGATAATGAGTTCCAATGTCTAGCTTCATATCTGGAATCTTACTTCAGTAACCTAGCCATGTGTCTGTAAGCCATTGCTGTACTCTCTTGGTTTTATACATTTATAAAAATTCTTGATATCTAGTAGAACTAGCCTCTCACTTTATTCTTCAAGAAGATTTTATTCCTGACCATTTGTATTCTATATACATTTTAGAATCAATTTGTCAAGTTCTATATGAAAAAAATCTATTCGAATTTTGACAGAGATTGCATCAAATCTATTGACTTGATAATCAGCATGAGTATTCTAATCCATGAAAATAGCATGTTTCTCCATTTCGTGGTCTTGAAGTTCTCTTAAAAATGTTATAGTTTTCAACATAATGGTCTTGCATGTTTTTGATTGATTATTTCTTGGTGTTCAATATTTCTGATACTCCTATAAGTGTTTATTCTCTATTTGATGGCTGTTACTTAGAAATAATAGTAGTAATATATATTAATTTTATATCAATCAAAATTGCTAAACACTTCACTTAAAATTTCTCTGTGAATTCTTTCACATTTTCTGGACATATCATTTTATTACCTGAAAATGACAGTCTTTTCTTCACTAACAGTTCTTCTAACTTTCCCATATTTTGCCAGTCTTAGCTCTGGCTAGGACCTAGTTTAAGGTTAAATTATATCAGAAGTCCTCATTTTTTAATTTCAAAAGGAAAGCTTTCAAGGTTTTGTCACTCATTAAGTATGAAGTTTTCTGTCCTTCCCCCTTTAAATATTCAAAAGAGGTGTGTGTATTTAAACGTAATGGATGTTGCCAAATTGCTTTCCCAGAAAGAAAGAATTCACATTTCTATTAACTTTTTTTTGGCCAGGGATACATAATTCCATGGGCCCTGCACCCCATGAGAGACCAGGATAAGCACCTGGCTCCTGCCATCGGATCAGCGCGGTGCGCTGGCCGCAGCGCACCGGCCGCGGCGGCCATTGGAGGGTGAACCAATGGCAAAGGAAGACCTTTCTCTCTGTCTCTCTCTCTCACTGTCCACTCTGCCTGTCAAAAAAGAAAGAAAGAAAGAAAGAAAGAAAGAAAGAAAGAAAGAAAGAAAGAAAGAAAGAAAGAAAGAAAGAAAGAAAGAAAGAAAGAAAGAAAGAAAGAAAGAAAGAAAGAAAGAAAAAAAAATGTTTGCCATTCTATAGGGTATAAAATGAAATGAAATATATTGTCTTAATGTACATCTTCTCAGCTGCTAGTGAGTTTTATCTTTTCATATATTGTTAACTATTTGAAGTTGACCTTTTATATCCTTTGCTTAAGTTTTTTATTTATTCCTTTCTTGTAATTTGAGAGAGCTTTTTGTATGGTATAATTAACCTTCACATGTCCTCCAAACTGGCAGTAATATGCCCAAGCTTATAGTTATTTTTATTGACTATTTTAGATAAAAGTTTTACATTTATACATGATAAAAATGTGAGGTTTTTATTATACATAACATATTTTCCCACTCTTGCCCACATAAGATTGTTTTTGGATTTTTATCTGTTTTTAAAAGGATTTATTTTATTTATTTGAAAGGAAGAGTTAAGGGGGGTGGGGGAGAGAATGCTTCTATCTGCTGGTTCACTTCCTAGATGGCCACAACAGGTCATCTAGGCCTGTTGAGCCAGGTTGAAGTCAGGAGCCAGGAACTTCATTTGGGCCTCCCACATGGGTGGCAGGGGCCCAAGCATTCGAACCATCTTCTGCTGCTTTTCCCAGGCCATTAGCAGGGAGTTGGATTTCAAGTGGAGCAACCGAGACTTGAACTGGAGCCATGAAGGATGCTGGTATTGCAGGTGTCTGTTTTACCTGCTATACCACAACACTAGCCCAAATTTTTATCTTTTTATATGCTACATTTAAATTTTTAACCAACTAAAATTTATTTTCATATTTGGTATAAGGCAGAAATCTATTTTTATTTTCTGCAACTATTTGTATGTAACCATTTATTAAGTAATATATTCTTTTCTTACTTAGATGAAATACCATCATAATCCTATATTGAATCCTCATATATAATGTTTCTAAATTTTGGGTTGTATATTCTGTTGCATTAATTTGAAAGATTTACTTTATTTATTTGAAAGTCAAAATTATAGACAGGAAAAGCGAGATAGAGAGAGAGAGAGAGAGAGAGAGAGAGAAAACCTTCCATCCCCTGGTTTACTCCTCAAATGGCTGCAATGGCAAGGGCTGGGTCAGACAAAAGCCAGGAGCCAGGAGCTTCTTCCTGATCTCCCACATGGGTGCAGGGACCCAAACACTTGGGCCAACTTCTACTACTTTCCCAGGCCATAGCAGAGAGCTGGATTGGAAGTGGAGCAGCCTGGACTGGAATCAGCCCCTATATGGGATGCCAGTGCTGCAGGTGGTGGCTACTTTACCTGCTAAGCCGCAATGCTGGCCCCTATTCTGTTGCATTTTGATTTATTTGTCCATTCTATGCTAATAAAATATTTATTTTATTAGAATGGTTTTTGGGGTCTCATAACTTTTGAAGCATGTATGCATCCTCATTACTAATTTTCCTTTTCCTTTTTTGGTTATTCTTGGATAGTGATCCATTGGTATAAATTCTAGGATCATGTATTTTTTCCTCCCTTCTTCTACTTGTTAAGAAAGAAGTGCTGTTGGAATTCTAACTAAAATGTTATTAAATTTACCTATTAATTTGGGAAGAATGACATTTTGATACTCCATGTTTTTCTATCCAAAGTCATGGTTTGCCTTTCCATTTGTATACATCTTAGCTTATATTCATTATTAAGATTTTTACAACTTGTGATACTCTGCTTTTCTTAAACTTCTTCGTAACCATTTTGGAGGTTTTTTACCTCTGTTGTGAAAGGGATAATTTCTTTCATATACTTTTTTAGACTTCTTTCTGGAGAGAGAAATATTATTGCTTTTTGTGCACTTATCTTTTTTCCAACCACTTTAAGTAGTTCACTTATTAGGTCTGATACTGTTTCTGTAACAGAGTCTTTTGGAAGTTTTACTCCACCTTTCCTTTTTGAATGTCTATACAAAATTTTTGTCACTTTCTTATCTTAATTGCTAACATTTCCAAGACAATGTTAAGTCAGAATGTCAATGTGACATGGAAGTCTGGTTTCTGATTTTAATAGAATGGTTATAGTGTTCTGTCATTTAGCAAAACATTCAGCTTTATTTTTTGGCAATTATTCTTTACTGTATTTAAGCTGTTTCTTTCTATTTCTGTCTTACTGATTTTCCCCCCAAAGGTTAATTGATATGTTTTATCAAATGACCTTTCCCATATTTTGATACAATCATCTGACTTTTTTCCCTTTAATTTGCTCATGTAGTAGATAATGTTAATAGACTTTCTGATACTCATTCACATGTTAACTTACATAACAATTCTTGTTTTATTGCTTCTAGTTTTTCACATATGCTGCTGGATTGTGTTAATGTTTTCTTTAGAATTATTGATTTCTAGGGGCAGACATTTGGCACAGAAGTTAAGACGTTGCTTGGGATGCCTGCATCCCCTATCAGATGCAGGGTTCAAGTCACAGCTCCACTTCTGATTCCAGCTTCCTGGTAATGTGTGCCCTGGGAGGCAGCAGATGATGGCTCAAGTAGCTGGGTCCCTGCCACCCATGTGCAACATGTGACTTGAGTTCCTGGCTCCTGGCTTTGGCCTGGCTCAGCCCAAGGTGTGATGGGCATTTATGGAGTAAAACAGCTGATAGGAGACTCTCTCTCTCTCGCTCTTGCTCTCGCTCTCTCTCAAATAAACAAATTATTTTTAAAATTTAAGAAAGAATTCATAATTGATTTACACATTAGAGATTGATCCCAAATTTCACTTTTTATTTTTTAAAATATTTTATTTATTTATTTTAGAGGTAGAGTTACAAACAGAGAGAGGGAGAAACAGAGAGAGAGGTCTTCCATCTGCAAGTTCACTCCCCAAATGGCCGAAATAGCCGGAGCTGTGCCAATTTGAAGCTGGGAGCCAGGAGCTTCTTCTGGGTCTCCTACATGGGTGCAGGAGCCCAAGGGCTTGGGCCATCTTCTACTGCTTTCCCAGGCCATAGCAGAGAGCTGGATTGGAAGAGGAGCAGGCAGGACACAAGCCAGCACCTATATGGGCTGCCAGTACTACAGGCAGAGGCTTTGCCTGTAATAGCATAGCACCAGCACCATAGCACCAGACCCCAAATTTTATTTTTTGTAATGATTTTCTGGACCAGTTTTAAAGTTATGCACTCTTCATAAAGTGACTTGGAGGGTTCCATTATAATATTTTAGTTACCATTAATATGGTCGGTTCTTAAGTAGTTACATAGAGTTCAGCTGTGAAGCCATCTGGTCCTGGTGCTTTGTTTGTCCAGTGAGAGATCTCTAATTACCTTCCAGTATCTGCTTTGGTAACTCAGCTTATTCAAACATTCTTCTTCTTAATGGGATTTCTAATTTTAATGTTGCTAGAATACCTTCAATTTCTCCTAGATTTTAAAATGTATTGCCAGAGGGTTGCATGTAGTATTCATTTAAAATTGTTTAAATGCTCCAGTGTCTATGGTTTTACAGGTGTTTATCATTCCTTCTAAAGAACTAGCTTTTGGGCTTTTCTATTTTTGCTTCTTTTTTTATTTTCATAAATGTCTGCTTTTTTCTGTATCAAACCATTCTAGCTTTTTTAAAATTTTAATTAAGTTAGGCCAGCGCCGCAGCTAAATAGCCTAATCATCCGTCTGTGGCGCCGGCATACTGGGTTCTAGTCCCGGTCTGGGTGCCGTATTCTGTCCCGGTTGCCCCTCTTCCAGGCCAGCTCTCTGCTATAGCCTGGAAGTGCAGTGGAGGATGGCCTAAGTCCTTGGGCCCTGCACCCGCATGGGAGACCAGGAGAAGCAGCTGGCTCCTGGCTTCGGATCAGCGCGATGTGCCAGCCACAGCACGCCGGCCGCAGCGGCCATTGGAGGGTGAACCAACGGCAAAGGAAGACCTTTCTGTCTCTTTCTCTCTCGCTGTCCACTCTGCCTGTCAAAAAAAATTTTACTTAAGTTATGCCAGTTTCATACATTTCATATATACAGATTTAGGAATATAGTGGCTCTTTCCCCCCTACCCACCCTCCCACATAGCCTCCAAACTTTCCTCTCCCTCCCTCTCAGATTCCCACTCTTAATTTTTACAATGATCTATTTTCAGTATACTTAATGATTGTACAGTTAACCCTACTCTAAGTAAAAAAGTTCAACAAATAGTATGAAGAGAAAAAAAAAAAAAACACAAAACACCACTTTTTAAACTTACCTTGTTGTCATTTGGAAAAATTTTTAAGATAATCTATTAATAAAAGTTATGTTATTGGTTAAATCCATCAAAATTGATTCTTATTGTTTACAACCCTGGATCCTAGTGTAAAGAAGAGTGTTTAAACAGGATGAAAGGGCCTCTAGGAAGAAAGCTAAGAAGAAAGCTTTATAATTGAAGTGAAAAAAGCCTATTAAGTGGTGGGTTTTTAGTCTGGTGGTTAAGTTGACTGAGTCCCACATCAGAGCACCTGGGGGTTTGATTCCTGGCTCAAGCTTCTGACTTTAACTTCCTGTAGATCCTTGAAGACAGTGGTGGTGGCCCAAGTAACTGAGTTCCTGTTATCCACATAGGAGACCTGAATGAAGTTCCTGGCTCCTGGATTCAGCCTTCTGCCTAATCCCAGCCATTTGGGAGCAAACCAGCAGAAGGGAGTGAGAGAGTATCTATCTGTCTCTTTCTATGTCTCGCTATCTTTCAGTTTCTGAAATTAAAGTAAATTTTAAATAAACCTATCTTAAATCTTTAAAAAATATTTTTTTTCATTTTATTTGAAAGGCAGAGAGAGAGAGAAAGAGAGAGAGAGAATCTTTAATCTGCTGGTTCACTCCACAAGTGGCTGAAGCCAAGAACCAGGAGCACCCTCCTGGTCTGTCACATGGGTGGCAGGACCCAAGTACGTCCATCCACTAGTTGACTTCCCAAATGCCAGCAAGATCCAGGGCTGGACTAGGCTGGAATCAGGAGCCCCAAAACTCCATCTACATCTCACATATGGTTGGCTATCACATGTACTTGAGCTGTCATCTGCTCTGTGCATTATTATCAAGAAGCTAGATGCATTAGCAGGAAACTGGACTGGAAGCAGAGTATCTGGAATGCTTCTTCTCTACCATCCTCCCTCTCTCCCTCCCTTCCTCCATCCCTCCCTGTTTTCCTGTCTTCCTTCCTTCCTTCCTTCCTTCCTTCCTTCCTTCCTTCCTCCCTCTTTCTTCCTTCGCTCCTTCCCTCCATCTCTCCCTTCTTCCCTTCTTTTTCTGAAACTGGATTGGAAGCAGAGTAGCCAGACTCTATCCCCTATATAAGCTTGCTTGCCTGCCTTCCCTTTCCACTAAGATAAATGAAGATATTGGAAGCAAATATTTGCCATAGTCATGGTATAAAAGAACAGGATTTAACCTTGTGTATGGAGGTCAACTTTTGAACATGAGTGGTTTGGCTCAAGACTATGACTAAAGAAGGGATATTATACTGAAAATTTGAGGTGTGAGATCCAAATATCCAGATTATAGCTATGACAAAGAATAGTAATGTAAGATGTTCCTATGACTCTAATAACAAGAAAAGAAATTTTAGAGAAATGTTTACACTCTGCCACTCTGCATATAGACTACATATTGCAGACAAAAAAAAAAAAGCCCCAGTAACTCAAAATTCAATCACTAGGTGAAATTCTGTCTTACCAATTATGACTGAATTGTACAGGCTTACCTGAAAAGAGGTATACCTTTTCAAAGCCATGCATCAAGGAGAAAGGACAGGAAGTACTGCATATCAAGAGGGATTGAAACCACGCTGGTCCTGAGCTTGTTTACCTTTGGACCCAACCCTCACTTTCCCCCAACTCTGGTCTGATAGTGCGAGGGACTGACTCTCACAGCCCATACTTCTCAGACTCTCACATCAGCTCTCTTCCAGTTGAGTCTTTTCCCAGTGGGAGGCACTAGTGGGAAACTGAAGGAAAAGAAGAAGGGAGAAGCCAAGGCATTCCTTTTTATCTGTGTTTACCATGGCGTCTGTTTTCTGTGGCTCCAGCTCCCACTGACTGCTAGCCTGCTATGGTTTCAGCTTCCAGGGGGCTCTCCCAATAACATGACCTCCTCCATTGGTACCTCTAGCCTGTTACTATAGAGGGCTCAGTCTGTAATCTCGTAGCTGTCCAGCAGCTCCCTATTATCTTCTCAGCTCCTCCATCATCAGCATAACTAATTTCCTGGAATAACTGTGTTCTGTTTTTAGGTACTCAGGGTCTGAGTACCAGGGCAACTAATAGGAAAACCCCTAATTATAGCATGCATGCATGCAGGGTGGAAGGCATTTGTGAGAAACAAAAGACAGAAAAGTGATATAGTTATAGAAATCTATTTCAGCCTATTTAGCAAGAGGTACCATACAGATAATAGAAATCACAAGGTGCATATACAGCAACGTGTTTATATCTCGGTTCTATGCTATAATGTGTGTTACATACATTCTTTTCTTAGTAGGCATTGAAGGTAGGCACTCAGACAAGCTCAACCTCCATATACCCAGTACTCAATACAAGGCTTAGCATATACTAGGTGCTCATAATTTTGGATAGAACAAATGAAAGATAATGCAGAACTGCCGAGCTTGGAGCAGAGAAGCCAATCCTCTCCTCCCCAAGCCACACAGAGCACCATATTCAACAGCAAAAAGCCATGCAATTCACCTCTCTATTTTGCTCCTATAGGCATCATAGTCAGAATAAGGGCAATGTGTGGGGCAAGGGACATATCCCCTGCATCCTACCACTGTGAGAGTTTTTGGGAATTAGCTTCAAGGGCAATTTCATGCACTCTATGTGAGCCAGGGGATTTGCCCAAGCTGCTGGGTCTAACACCAGAAGTAGCCCATAAAAAAACATCCACTCCAACCCTGGGAGATCTGCATCAGCAAGACTGTAACAATTCATCCTAAATCTCTGGGTGCCACTGGATCTACATTGTGGACATGGGTAAGAACCTATCTGCATTCCACCTGTCTAGACTCATACACTCAGAATAAAATCTCCTATATACCTTGTAGTCACTCTGTAGGACTGGAACATTTCACATGCTCTAGTCCTACGACTAGGGCTGTTGATATAATAAGCCACAACACCAGTTGGACTCTCCTAGCAGGACCTGAGGAAGAATTCATCTGTATCACACCATCCTAGAGCCACAGTAACAAGTGCCACAGCCCCAGCATCATTCAAGCTTGCCATTAGGACAAGGGAGCAGCTACCCTCAGCACCAAGAACAAGGCACTGGTTATCAGATTCACCAAGGAGACTAACAGTGAACTCTGTGACCAAAGATACACACCCAAGAAAACCCATACTTATTTCAGAGTCACACTTCTATCACTATGAACTGTAGCAGACTAGACCACTGTGTCACTTATAGACGAAAGAAATCACTCAGAGACTACATTCCTTGGCTCACCTAGAACCAAAGCCAAAGCAATAAACCAGTGATACTCTGTATACCAGCTAACCCATAAACTCTGTTCCAATAAGATCTACTCCATAAAGAAGAAGGAATGAGTACTCCAGATTGGGCAGGTGTTAACATAGGGACACAGGAGACATGAAGAAGCAAGGTAGCATGATGCCTCCAAAAAAACATAATACTCCTCCAGAATTAGATCCTGAACTGAAGGAAGTCTGTGGAATGACAGATATAGAATTTAAAATAATGCTTGTAAAGAAACTCAAAATGATGCAAGAGAATACAGATAGAATAAGGAAATGAGGGCCGGTGCTGCAGCTCACTAGGCTAATCCTCCCCGGCACTCTGGGTTCTAGTCCCGGTTGGGGCACCAGATTCTGTCCCGACTGTTCCTCTTCTAGTCCAGCTCTCTGCTGTGGCCGAGAAAGGCAGTGGAGGATGGCCCAGGTGCTTGGGCCTTGCACCCGCGTGGGAGACCAGGAGGAAGCACCTGGCTCCTGGCTTCGGATCAGCACAGCGTGCTGGCTGTGGTGGTCATTTGGGGAAGACCTTTCTCTCTGTCTCTCTCTCTCACTAACTCTGCCTGTCAAAAAAAAAAAAAAAGGAAATGAGGAAATCAGAGAGTGACATGGATGAAAATATTATTAAGGAGATAGAATTCCTTTGGAAGAACTAAATATAAATTTTAGAGATGAAATCTTCAATAGTGAATTTAAAAACATGATTAATAGCTTTAATAGCAGAATAGACCAAGTGGAAGAAAGAATTTCTGACGTTAATGACAAAAATTTTGAAACAATCCAATGAGAAAAAAATAAAGAGAAAAAAATGAAAAAGTATGTTAGAAAGTCTATGTGAAATATTGGATTCCATTAAATGACTAAATTTTCATATAATATTCATATTATAGGTATTCCTGAAGGAGAAGAAAAGGAAAAAGGCATTAATAAACTGCTAAATGAAATAATATTTGAAAATTTCCCAAGTCTTAAAAGACACATAGACATTCAGATACAAAAACTCAAAGAACCTCAAGAAGACTCAACCAAAATGGTTTTCTCCAAGGCACACTGTCATCAAATTGTCAACAGTTAAAGACAAGAAGAGAATCTTAAAGACAGTATGAGAAAACTATCAAGTTACTTATAAATGAAATTAAATTAGATTAACATCAGACTTCTCAGCAGAAACCTTACAGGCCAGAAGAGAATGGGATGCTATATTCAAGGTCTTAAAAGAAAAAAAAAAAGAATTTTCAATCAAGAATACTATGTCCAGCAAATTACCATCTAAAAGTGAAGGAGAAATAAAGTATTTTCCAGATAAGCAAAAACTGAGAGAATTCACCACCACCAGAAGAAATTCTGAAAAGCATCCTACATTAGAAATAAAACATCATGAAAACACATGACACCACCAAATTCAGGTAAAATCATTATCCAATCAACAAAATGATAGTTCTTTGTTCTTATCTATCATACTAACCTTGAATGTAAATGGATTAAATTCACCAACCAAAAAATTTATATTGGCTGAATGAATTAAAAATCATGATCCCACTACGCTGCCTACAAGAAGCTCACTTCACAAACAGACATACCAACTGTAAGTGAAGGGTTAGAAAAAGACATGAAACTAAAAGTGAGCAGGCATAGCTATCTTGATATCAGATAAAACAGACCTTAAATCAAAACTATAAAAAGAGATAAAGAAGAATTTTCTATATTTATAAAAGGTTCAATTCAGGAAGAAAACATAATGACCATAAATATATATGCTCCCAACATAAGGCCATCCAGATATATACAGCAATTACTATTAGATCTAAAGGGAGATATATACTCCAATACAATAATAATGGATGACTTCAACACTGCACTGTATCAATCAACCAATCATCCAGACAAAAAAATAAAGAATGGTACATCAGAGTTGAAAGATACTATAGAGCAAATGGACCTAATAGGTGTTCAAAGGACATTTCACCCAATAGCTACAGAAAACATATTCTCATCAGCACATGGAAAATTTTCTAGGCTAGACAACATATTAGGTCACAAATCAAATCTTAGCAAATTTTAAAAGATTTAAATCATACCATGTATCTTCTCAGAACATAAGATAATAAAACTGGAAATCAACAAGAACAATAGAACATTCATAAATACTAGGAAATTAAAAAACATGTCACTGAATGATCAATGGATTATTGAAGCAATTAAAAAGGATATCAAAAACTTTCTTGAAATAAATGAAAATGAAAACACAACACAACATATGAAAATGAAAATTTCCCAAGTATTAACGAAATGAAATGAATAATAAATGAAAATGAAAACACAACATATCATACTGCAAAAGCAGCATTAAAAGGGAAGTTTATAACGTGAGTGCTTACATAAAAAAGAGAAATATTTCAATTATAGATCTAATGATACATCTTGAAGACTTTAAAAACAAGAACAAATCAAACCCCAAATCATCAGTAGGTGAGAAATAATAAAGATCAGAGCAGAAATAAATGAAATTGAATCTAAAAAGAGCAACAAAAGAAAAAGTTGGTATTTTCAGAAGATAAACAAAGTAGATAAACATATAGCCAAACTAACAAAGAAAAAAGACAAAAAACTAAATAAAAAAATTAGAGATAAAAAAGGAAACATTACAATCAACAATACCACTGAAATACAAATGATCATAAGAAACTACTATGAGGAACTATATGCTAATAAAAGGAAAACCTCTAAGAAATCAATAAATTCCTGGATTCATATAACCTGCCAAGATTAAACAAGATGACAGACAACCTAAACAGAACCATAACAAGCAATGGGGTTGAAGCTGTAATCGAAAGTCTTCCATCACGGAAAAGTCTGGAACCTTTACTACTAAATTCTACAAAATATTCAAAGAAGAAGTAACTTCAATACTTTTCAAACTATTTCAAAATATTGAATAGGATGGAACTCTGCCAAATTCTTTTTATGAGGCCAGCATTACTTTGCTATGGAAATCAAAGATACAACACAAAAAGAAAACTACAGACTTCTACCTTTAATGAACATAGGTGCAAAGATCCTCAAGAAAATACTAACAAATTGAATCCAAAACCACATCAAAAAAATCATGTCATAATCAAGTGGGATTTATCCCAGAAATGCAAGGGTGGTTCAATATTCACAGGCCAATAAACATAAATCACATCAACAGAATGAAGAACAAAAACCATATGGTCATCTCAGTAGATGTAAAGAAAGCATTTGATAAGATTCAACACTCCTTCATGATAAAAAAAAAAACCTTCCACAAATTAGGTATAGAAGGAACATTCTTCAAAATTATAAAGGCTACATATCGCAAACCAACAGCCAATATCATACTGAATGAGGAAAAGCTGAAAGCACTTCTCCTCAGATCTCGAACAAGACAAAGATGTCCACTTCTACCACTCTTACTCAATACAGTACTGGAAGTTTTAGTGAGAGCAGTTAGGGAGGAGAAAGAACTACAGGGTATCAAAATTAGAAAAGAAGAAGTCAAATTATCTATGTTTGCAGATGACATGATGTTATACATGGAAAAACCTAAACAGTCCATCAAAAAGCTGTAAGAATTAGTAAACCAATTAAGTAAAGTTGTAGGTTACAAAATAAACATACAAAAACAGTAGCATTTTTGTATGCTAATGGTGAACTCACAGAGAGAGAAATCATAAAGAAATCCCATTCACAATAGTCACAAAAATCAAATATGGAGGAATAAATTAAACCAAATAAGTGAAAGACCTCTAATGAAAGAAATTATCAAAGACACAAAAAATGTTACGAAGTTCCTTACAGATGGATCAGAAGAATCAATATCATTAAAATGTCTATACTACCTAAAGCAATCTACAGATTCAATGCAATCTCTATCAAAATAACAATGACATTCTTTACAGAACTAGTAAAAGCAATCCTAAAATTCATATGCAATCACAAAGACCCAGAATAGCCAAAGCAATCCTAAACAATAAAAATCAAGCTGCAAGCATCACAGTACCTTACTTCAAAGCATACTACAAAGATACAGTGTGCGGAGCAACTCGGACTAGACTAAGTTACTGGAATTAACACTTATTCTATGCATCTGCTGTCCCACAATATGGCGCTGAGAAGGGAGAAACAGCTTCTACACAGCTGCCTCCAGTTCAACCAATAAACAGCAGGACCTGCTCCTGATTGGAGGAGAGCAGCGTACTCGGCGTGTGGGTAGCAGAGTTGGGATTGGCGGAAGAGGACTATAAAGGAGGAGAGAGACAACATGCACCAGGAACATCTAAGGGGAACACCTAAGGGGAACACCTGTGCAGCCCCCGAGAGAGCCGGCCGGTGGTGTGCCACTCCCCCGCGGAAGTGGGGAATGTGGCAGGGGGAACCGCCCTTCCACGGAGGTGGAAGGGTTGGTAGCCAACCCGGGAAGAACCAGCAGCAAACCCGGGGAGGGCCGAGCAGACGAAAGAACAACGCAGGGTCCTGTGTCGTTCCTCCACGAAGAGGGGGAGCGACAATACAGTAATTAAAACAGCATGGAGCCGGCACTGTGGCACAGTGGGTTAATGCCCTGCCCTGGCCTGAAGTGCTGGCATGTCATATGGGCACCAGTTTGAGACCCAGCTGCTCCACTTACCATCCAGCTCTCTGCCTGTGGCCTGGAAAAGCAGTAGAAGATGGCCCAATCCTTGGGCCCCTGCATGTGCATGAGAGACCCAGAAGAAGCTCCTGGCTCCTGCATTTGGATTGGCACAGCTCCGCCGTTGCAACCATCTGGGGAATGAACCATTGGATGGAAGACTTCTCTCTCTCTGTCTCTCTCTCTCTGCCTCTCTTCTCTCTGTGTAACTCTTTCAAATAAATAAATATTAAAAAAAAAAACAGCATGGTACTGGTATAAAAACTGATACATAGGTAAATGGAATAGAATAGAGTCCAGAACTTTATCCACATACACACAGCCAACTGATTTTTGACAAAAGTACTCAGACCATACAGTGGAGTAAGGATAGTCTCTTCAACTAGTACTGGCAAAACTGTATATATATATATATACACACACACACATATATACATATATGTATATTATATATGTGTATTATATATTATATGTTACATTGTATAATATATCACATAATAATGTACATATATAATGTATTGCATTATATGTACATTATATATGTATATATTATATGTGTATATAATATATAATATATATGCATGTATTATATATACCTTCTATATATTATATAATATATAATACATACATATATATGTATTATATATTATATATAATGTATTATATGTTCTATATTATATATTTTATATATACATATATAAATTGATTTAAATCCATACTTCTCATCATGTACAAAAATAAATTCAAGATGGATCAAAAACCTAAATTTAAGATCTAAGACAATTAAGTTTCTGGAAGAAAACATAGGGTAAACACTTAAGACATGGGCATAGGGAATGACTTATTGTGTTAGGCAGGAAGTTAGGTATGAGCTTATGTGTGTGTGTGACAAAGGCCTCCGGAGAAGACTTCTATGTCCAGCATATGCATCTACATCTCAAAGTTATCCCAATAATGCTTCAGGGGCAGCCCAGTGTTTGCATCCTGCCCTGCCCCCTTCTACCTGATAACCTGCCAGGCGGAGATCCCTGCCCCTTCTGCCTGACAAATCTTCCACAATCTCCCAGATGCAGCCCAGTATCTGCATTTCAAACACCCTGCTCCAGATCCCCATTCTCTAGGGGGTCCTGCTCACCCTTGCTCTGAACCCAGGATAGCACCAGCTAGGTTTCCTCCTGTCTGATACCTTCAAGGAAAAACTCAGATAGGAGCTTCTTAGTATTTACAGCCATAAAATCCTTTCTTTCAGAAGAAAATGTGTGAAGACAGAGACCCATCTCCTTAAAAACCCCCGGCCTCAACCTGACTGCGCTCTCAGCCCTCTGCCTCTCTCCTGAGCCGCCCACATGGCCTGGTCAGGTGTAATCTCTCTACTCAATCATGTAACCTCGCTCCTCCCCACCCCCACCCCCAGTCTCTCAGGCTCTGTCTGGAGAGGTGCCCATCCATCCTTACGGATGTCCCTTCCCTAATAAACCTTGCTATTTTACCTCCCACTACTCTCTGTCTCACGCCTGAATTCTTTCTTGCGCGAAGACAAGAACCCTGCAATTTCTCCGGTAACAATTGGACAAGACCACCAAAGCACAAGCAACAAAAGCAAAACCAAACAAATGGGATTATATCAAACTCAGAAGTTTTGCACAGCAAAAGAAACAATAGAGAGAAGAGACATCCAATAGAACAGGAAAAAATACCTATCTGACAAAGGATTAATATCCCAAATATATCAGCAACTTAAAAAACCTCAACAACAACAACAAAAAACAACCAATCCAGTTGAGAGATGGGCAAAAGACTTCGATAGCCACTTCTCAAAAGAAGAAATACAAATGGCCAACAAATATATGGAAAAAAATTCAGTATCACTAACCATTAGGGAAATATAAATCAAAACCACAATGAGATATCACATTACCTCTGTCAGAATGGCTAAAATCCAAAACACAAAGAGTAACAAATTCTAGTGAGGATATGGACAAAGGGGGACACTTACACACTGTTGGTGGGAATGTAAATTAGTGCAGTCACTGTGGAAACCAGTGTGGAGATTTCTTTAAAAACTAAAAATAGACTTGCCACATGATCCTGCAATCTCACTCGTAGGCTTATACCCAAAAGACACCATGAAAATACGGATATTGAGTTCCAAGCAGAATTTATGGAGGTATCATAAAACTCCCAGGTGGCTTCATGCCTGTACTGGCACCACCCCTTACCATATAAAGCAGACTGACAACTGGGAAGGTCCCTCAGTCTGCCAGCAGTCAGCTGGAGGGACTGCTAGACGCCCTCTCTGCCTGCCTTCCCCCACTCTTCCTCCCATTGGGCAAATCTTTTGGCCCACTGCCCACCCATAATGGATATTTCCCTGGATGTTGCTAGCATGTGCTCACACGTGCATGTGTGTTCATGTCTTCACCTTTTAAATAAACTGTATCCTGTTGCATATCTTGTTAGTTTCAGTACTAAGAATGCTCATCTTTGTGCATGAGCAGAGCCTGGTATAAAAATGAAAACTCCCCTCCCCCATCCCAATACCTGGCAAGTTAGTGAAAACTACCTAAGCATATAAGTTATGTCACACAACGTGAAAAGCACAATGTTGGTGAAGAACAGCTTCTTTTTTTTTAATTTTCAATTATCTTTATATACAGAAGATAATTTTAGCATATATTAAGTAAAGATTTCCACAGTTTACACCCACACAGAAACACAAAGTGTAAAATACTATTTGAGTACTAGTTATAGCATTAATTAAACACCTAGAGTAATTGTGTATTAATTACAGAGTTCATCCAATAGTTTTTTTTTCTTTTTCTTTTTTTTTAACTTTTATTTAATGAATATAAATTTCCAAAGAACGGCTTATGGATTACAATGGCTTCCCCCCCATACCGCCCCTCCCACCCACAACCCTCCCCTTTCCCACTCCCTCTCCCCTTCCATTCACATCAAGATTCATTTTCGATTCTCTTTATATACAGAAGATCAGTTTAGCATACATTAAGTAAAGATTTCAACAGTTTGCTCCCACACAGAAGCATAAAGTGAAAAATAATAGATGATTTTTTAAATGATGATGAAATCAGATCAGACCTATTGTCATGTTTAATCCCAGTGAGAGTCAAGTTGGGAATTGATAATTTCTTCTTTTTTTTTTACAGAAGATCAGTTTAGTATGCATTAGGTAAAGATTTCAACAGTTTGCACCCACATAGAAACACAAAGTAAAATATACTGTTTGAGTACTCGTTATAGCATTAAATCTCAATGTACAGCACATTAAGGACAGAGATCTTACATGAGGAGTAAGTGCACAGTGACTCCTGTTGTTGACTTTACAAATTGACGCTCCTGTTTATGGCATCAGTAGTCTCCCTATGCTCCAGTCATGAGTTTCCAAGGCTATGGAAGCCCTCTGAGTTCTCCGACTCTTATCTTGTTTAGACAAGGTCATAGTCAAAGTGGAGGTTCTCTCCTCCCTTCAGAGAAAGGTACCTCCTTTTTTGAAGAGCTGAAGAACAGCTTCTTTGGTGGATAATTTGACAAGAGGCCACCACTGTTGGACCACTTAAAACAGTGGGGTTTAACATCTCTACGAGTTGTCACTACATCTATTGGGAATGCACTAATGAACCGATTAATTACAAAAAGGAAAGTGCTTCTTTGAGAGAATCTATTCTTTCTCAGAATTTGAAAATCAAGAGGCCCTTTGAGCTTGCTGTTGTCATGGTCTGGTCACTGCGTACAGTGTGGAACAGCCATATCCTTATACCAGTGCATCTGATGGTGCCTCCAGCAGGGAGCCACTCTCTGGAAAGAAACTGACAGAGCAAAATTTGGAACACTGAAGTGACAAATGGAAAACAATCAGCCAATCCAGAAAGCTGAGCAATTAACCAGAAAAGCCTCAGGCTCTGCCAGGAGGCAGTCCCAGCACCAGTGTTTCATCCCAGGACATCTTCCCAGCTCTCAGTAGCTGAGAGCTCCTGAGGTGTAGTGGAGGAGATAGGAAGGGTCATCTGACAGTTCAGCATTACCAGAGGGGCAGAGCTGCAGTGTTTCTGCTCCATCAACCACTTTGCTGTGGCTTTAAAACACAGCCCAGCCCTCTGCATTTAGGAGCAATGTCTATTGTCTCTTTGTCTCTCTTTTTAAGCATTTATATGCTAGACACTTCACATATTCCTGCCAGCACCCTATTACCCTCACCCTCTTCAATAGATGAGAAAACCAAAGGTAGGAGAAGGTGATAAACCTGTGTGATTGCAATAGATCCAGCCAGGATTCAAAGATTTCCAGATGTAGAGAAACTGAAGGGGTTGTTGAGTAAATGAATGCCTGTATACCCAGAGTTTGCCTGACTCTTGAATCTTTTATATCCATATTACCTGACCAGAAGACTCAGCGGTACAGGAATTTAGCCAGAATAAAACAGAAATCTGAAAATATCTATTAATCTAGGCTAACAAAGTCGTATTTTCAGAGTTAATCACCTTGACTCAAAGAGAGGGACATTCTCATTTTGAGGAGTTTCCAAAGCCATCAGTATTTTTCAGTTTCCTTTGGGTCCCTAAATTCTACCAGGATAACAAGAAACTCAAGTCCTAGCTGGTATTAAGGCTTCTGGCCCTTTGTGCCTTCAAAGTCACTTAAGGCACTAGACAGAATGGCTGAAAGGCACCCTGATGGGAGGTGCAGCTCTCCTGTGGTGACCCCTGGGAGTCTCCTGCAGAGCAAGCTGAGTGACAGCAGCACCAAAAGGGAAGTGCAGCACACAGCATTCTTCCTGTAGAGCACAGAGGGAGGATGGGGGAATCTCTGATCTGTCCGGTCCACCTCCAGGTCTAAGCTTTTGTCATATCTTGTCAAGTCATAGAGTTTTATGGAAGCGATCACAGAAACGGTCCAGTGAAACTGATGTGGGGTAGGCAGACAACTAGGTAGGATCTACTAAGCTGCAGGTACCTGCAAGCCGGAGTGCGATACTCTCCTCCTACTTGTCAATCAGAATGTCCTCTTTCATTCAGAACCTGAGTAGGGATGATACCATGATATTGAGCTCCACGTATAATTTTATGGAGGTATCATAAAACTCCCAGGTGGCTTTAAGTCTATAGAAGCACCTCCCTTCCACCTCATAAAAGAGGCAAACAACTTCAGGACTGGAGAAGCTGCTGGGGCACTCTTTCTCCATTTACTCTCCCCCACTGCTTTCTCTTTTTGGGCCCACTGCCCACTCATGACAGGTATCTATCTCCTATGCTCATGTGTGTGTGTGTGTGTGTTCAATTTCTCATCTTTTGGAAAAACATTACCTTATACATGCCAGCACTAAGAATTCTGGTCTTTGTGCATAGCAAGGACCTGGAATAAAAACTAAGTCCTACTCCCCACAACAAGACCTCCTCATTTTACCTCTGAGCAAGCAGAGTCCAACAAGTCTTACAACCGAGAGAGAAAATGAGGGCATGGGGCTGTGATGTACTCATGGTTACAGATTCAGTGTCCAGCCTCAGATATAAGCAACAGACTACAAACAGAAGCACTTTCTTGCAATCGACAAAAAGGAATGGAAAAGAGGGTGCTAAGTTCCCCCAAAAACGCCTTTAGAAAGGAAACCCAGAAATTTTCATCTCTATAGTATGAGTGATGAAATGTTATTATTCTCTTTGTCTTAAATCGAGTGAGGAGACCAAGAATGGTCAAATAAGCTAGCCCCTGTATATCAACAGAAAGGAGTGAATTCTCTGTAGGACACTGCAGCTCAGGAGAGAGAAGGCTGCGATTTTTCCAGAAAGGCCACTAAGTAACACTTCAGTGAAGTCCACAAGAGCCACCACAGGGTGGACATCTGCTTTCCTGGAAAATAGACATGGGCACACAATCTGCTTTGCCAAGTATTTTTTTGACTCTTCATTTCAAAACCTAGGAATCAATAATTTCCCAGAGGAAAGAAACTAAATGAATTAAACTACATTTAAACCACCTTATGACATAAAATATCATGAAAGAATTTATACAAGTATTGCTGGGATCTTTTCTAGACCTTGTTAACTTGGGCTTTGGCAATTACCTCTGGCCAACAAATGTACCTATTACAGCAGCATGGTATTTGTATCTTGTAGGGGAAACTCAAGAGAGAGCTGAAGAGAAAAACAGTAGAGGAGGTCCTGCCTACCAAATAAAATGACACCTGTCAAAACCCCAATTTGTGTGAAAAGGCAAAAGAACAATTAATACACAGGGCCTGTCTATGGACATCTAAATCAAAGTGCTTTTATCCACGGCTTCTGTGCTTAGGTTTACACCTCAACTACACATGTCTAGAGCTCAGAAGGGCATAGGAGATGATGGGCTAGGACTGCCACGCTGATGCTCCGCATCTGAGTTCAGTTCATGGCCAGCTCACCATGTACTCAACACCACATTCCATCCCAAACGAACAGGAAAGAGGTGAGTTCTTGTCCTGCAGAGCACATGTGATTCCAGGTGTGTGTTTCCAGCAGAAAAAGGTAGTGGCACTGATTCCACTTAGAATCACAACAGACTTTCAGAGACTTTTTTGAAATATAACTTTGCCATATTTCTTTTTTTCTTCCTAAATTTTATCTATTTATTTTATTAGAAAGGTAGAGAGACAGAGATCACCCATCACCAAATGTCTGAAATTGTAAGGGCTGGGCCAGGCCAAACCCAGGAGCCAGAAACACAATCTAGGTATCCCCTGTCAGTGGCAGGGACCAAAGCACTTAGCTGTCTCTGCTGGTCCCAAAGTGCATATGAGCAGGAAGCTGGAATTGGAAGCAGAGCTAAGACTCGAACCCAGGCACTCTGGTATGAGATTGGGTATCCCAAGCAGCAGCTTAATCACTGCACCAAATGCCCACCCCGAGTATAAGAGCTTGTTTATTTATCTGAAAGGAGAGTGACAGAGAGAGTGGGACACAAAGAGAGAGCCAGAGCAAGCTAGGGAGGGAGAGATTTCCTATCTACCAGTTCATTCCCCAAATGCCCACAATAACCAAGGATGGACAGGCTGAAGCCAGGAGCCAAGAACTCCATCCAGATCCCCCATGTGACTATCAGGAACACAAGTACTTTCTCCCAGGGTGCACATTAGCGGAAAGTTTGAATGGAGAGCAGAGACAGGACTCGAACACTGGTACACTGATATGGGTTGTGGACATCCTCAGTGGTGGTTAAATCCACTGTGCAACAAACGTGCACCCCATCAGAGTCTTTGAGGGTGGAAAGTGTGCAGCAATGTGGGAGAAGATTTCCACAATGGAAGTTATCATGGACATTACTGAAGTGTTTCTATTCCCAACCCACAAAAGTTCCTCTGCAAACAAATACATGACCTTGCCAGGCCCCCAGGAGATGTGGTAACACCTCTGCAGGCTTATAAACATCACTCAGCCAAATAACAGGAAGCGAAGGACAGGAGACTACTAGCCCAGTGCTGGGACAGTGTCTGCCTCATGCCAGATTCAGGACAGGTGGGATCAAACTGAAGGAAGACACAGGGAGTCAACACATCATCATTATCTTCATCTTGAGAGAGAGAGAGAGGATGAGGCATGGTGGGCAGTGATGCAAATCCTGGGAATCTCATTGATTGAGGTTTGCAGATTTGTAGCCACAAGGATTAGAGGTATGCGTGGCTTTAGGAAAACATTCCTGGATCCTTTACTTTTCTTGTGGACTCCTGCAGCACAAGGCTCTTTGTAGATGAAATGCTGTGGGGGTCTCCATCCCATTTCACATCATGCTCTGGAACTTCCGCCTCTCTCCCTTGAGAAACGACATTACGATAATCTCATGGTGATGCTCAAGAGATTTTTCTGATAATGTCTTTGGCTTTTTTCCCTTCATTTAAAAAATGTTTAAAGATTTTATTGATTTATTTGAGAGGTAGAGCTACAGAGAGAAAGAGAGGGAGAGAGAGAGAGAGAGGTCCTCCATCCACTAGTTCACTCACTCCCCAAATGGCTGCAATGGTCAGAGCTGGGCCAATACGGAGCCAGGAGCCAGGAGCCAGGAACCAGGAGCTTCCTCTGGGTCTCCCACATGGTGCAGGGGTCCAAGCACTTGATCTATCTTCCACTACTTTCCCAGGCCACAACAGAGAGCTGGATTGGAAGAGGAGCAGCCTTATGGGATGCCAGCGCCACAGTCAGAGGTTTAGCCCACTACACCACAGCAACAGCCCCTCTTCTCTTCATTTTTATACTGCTATATATGCTTGCTTTTCCTTAGGTCATAATCTCACCATTCTGGGGACAGGGGTTTAATAACGTGATAAGAGTAAGATATGTAGGTATTTCAAAAAGTTCATGGGAAATGGAACTAGAAGATAAATTTTTTTGGGTGTAAAAATTTTGAAATCTATAGTTTTTTTCTTTTACTTTGCGTTTTCCATGACATTTTTTGAAGACCCTTTAAAGATATGGGTTTCCGTTTCTTTTTGCAGCAACATAAACTTGTCTTTTTCTATGACCTTTCTGAAGTCCTTTCATAATTGTAGAACTAATGGAATTATCATTGCACAAAAGAACGTAGACAGTCTATAACACACACACGCTCACTCACACACACACACACACAGACTGGTTCTTTGCCACACACAAGCAGCAGTTTTTATCTGTGGTGTCTGTCAGGAACGTCAACATCCCACATCCTTTCAGCTGTGCCAATGTAGCAGAAACTCCCTCACACATTTCTGGGGAGCTTCCCAAACTCATGTGTTATTGTGTTCCCTCCAGTGTTGCTGCTGCTGCACACATTCCTGAGCATGACAGCCTCTCTCCAGGGCATAAACACGCCGGCATTGAGAGGCCTAAGAAGAACTTCCCAAGCAGCAGGAGGTTGAACTGCATTCAGAAACGAATCACTTTTCAGAGAGCAAAAACACTACCATGATCCACTGCTAAGTGAGCCCAAAGGCCTTGACAGGGACTGAAACAGGCTGGCTGGCTGTTTCACCTTGGTATTTCTTCATAGCTGGACTTTGGATTTCTAGAACTGTAGTTCATGCTTCAGTTTTGGGGAAATGCAAAGGTGCAGAGAGCTGTCAGGCAAACCAGGAAGTCCAGGGGCATAGAAGTGAGCTGCTGCCTATAAAAAGATTGCCACCCAGGCTCCAGCCTGCTGGATCTGCTGACCAGTTATTTGCCTTTTCTTTTCAACAAGCACACCATGAAGACTTTTCTAGCTACACCTACCTGGTGAATTGCAGACAAACATGAGGATCCTAGAGCAGGAAGTGTCCCACAGTGGTTAGCTGCGGGAGCATTTTTTCAACAAATGGTTGGAGCATCTCTGGAAAAGTAGCTAGGGCTATCTAGGGCTGTCTAGAGGCGTTCCAGTTAAGATGGAGGTCAAGTTGTCCACCCTTGACTGTAATGTTGTCTTAGTGATAGTACCGTGGAGACAGTCACCAACAGGTGGTTTTTTGAGTCATGGCTCTGGTTCACAGAGGCTTTTTTTTTTTTCAGTTCTCCCTGTATTTTGTTTTATTTTTTGTAAAGATTTATTTTATTGATTTGAAAGACAGAGTACAGAGAGAGGTAGAGACAGAGAGAGAAGTCTTCCATCTGTTAGTTCACTCCCCATATGGCCACAATGACTGGAGCAGAGCTGAGCCAATCCAAAGTCAGGAGCCAGGAGCTTCTTCCAGGTCTCCCACGTGAGTGCAGGGGCCCAAGGACTTGGGCCATCTTCTACTACTTTCCCAGGTCGTAGCAGAGAGCTGGATAGGATGAGGAACAGCCAGGACTAGAAGCGGCTCCCATATCGGATGCTGATACTTCAGGCCAGGGCTTTAACCTGGCCTGAAATACAGTGCCGGCGCCCCTGTATTTTCAATACTTTGAATCATATTTCTGTTTAATGATATGAATTCCAGGCTTCTCTTAGAAAATAAGAAGATGATGGGCTGGCATTGTGGTTCAGTCAGTTGGGCTGCTCATTGCAATGGCGACATCCCATGTTGGAACTCTAGTTTGAGTTCTGACTGCTCTGCTTCCAATCCAGCTTCCTGCCAATGAACCTGAAAAGGCAGTGGATGATTGGGTCCCAGTTAATCACATGGGAGACCTGGATAGAGTTCCTAGATCTTGCCTTCGGTCTAGCCCAGCCCTAGCTGTTGAGGCTATTTGGGGACTGATTCAGTGGTTGGAAGATTTCTCTTTGTCTCTCCCTCCCTTTCTGTCACTCTGCCTTTCAGATAAATAAGGGTTTTTTTTAATAATTAAAATAGAAAGAAAAGACACTCTGAAGATGAGGAGTGCCTATACTTGCAATCCTTGGCCACACTGCATTGGACATGGTTGCTAATCATTATTATCTTTCACCGTGTATGAGTTTCTTGTGAGCGTTGATATAGTCAGTCTCATTTTACAGAAAAGGCAACAGTCATGGATGAGTAGTGGTAATGGCAAGGCAGGATCTGGATTTTCTAAGTTTATGTTTGTCACTGCCTTTTCTGTTATGTAACAGCATTTCTCAATCTGGGGCCCTTGGATATGGTCTTCATGACCCTCATGAGAATACTTTACCTTAAAACTATCTGTACTTGACTGACATTTGAGAAATCTCACACTACATCCAGCTTCTGTGGAATGCTGGAAGTTTCTAGGCCATAAACATAAACTTCTGCTTTGTTATCTGTATTAGGAACACAGTGTGACTCCTTTATGGCATATCTCACTATATTGCAAACTTGCAAGTGTGCTCCTTGAAGCATAGCAGTGAGACCCAAGGAAGGCCATTTTAAACAGGAGGTAATTCTGATTCCCTCAGACACACAAAGGGACCTACAATAAAGGGCAGGAAGGAGCTCTGGCCATGGGTAGAAGCCACTGCCTCCTATGCCAGTGGGGCCAGGGCAGAAGCAGTATCAGCCTCAACTTCTTTTGTTTTATTAAATGACATATATAAAGATAGTATATATTTATGTGGTCCTATGTGATGTTTCATTACATGTGTACATTGATAATGTTTTTAACGTCTATGAGATCACCTAGTTTTTAGATTCCACATATGGGTGAGATCATATAGTATTTGTCTTTCTGTGCTTGGCTGATTTCACTTAACATAACGACCTCCAGTTCCACCCATGTTGCAGAAAATGACAAGATTTCATCCTTTCTATGTCTGAGTAATATTCCATTGTGAATGCACACCACATTTCTGGATGGACACTTACATTATTTCTGTTTCTTGGCTACTGTGACTAGTGCTGCACTCAACATGGGAGTACAGAAGTCTCTTCTACAGATGGAAATCATTTCCTTGGCTATATACCTAGGAGTGGGATTTCTGGATCATATGGTAGTTCTACTTTTAGTTTTTTGAGGAACCTCCATACTTTTTTCTACAATAGCTGTAGTAGTTCACCTTCCCACCAACAGTGCACAAGGATTTCCTTTTCTACAAACCCATGCCAACACTTATTGTTGCTCCCCCTCTTCGTGGAGGAACGACACTAAACCCTGCCTAGGCTTCATATCCGAGTCACGGCTCCATTATGTCGCTCCCCCTCTTCGTGGAGGAACGACACTAAACCCTGCCTAGGCTTCATATCCGAGTCACGGCACCATTATGTCGCTCCCCCTCTTCGTGGAGGAACGACACAGGACCCTGCGTTGTTCTTTCGTCTGCTCGGCCCTCCCCGGGTTTGCTGCTGGTTCTTCCCGGGTTGGCTGCCGTCCCTCCACCTCCGTGGAGGGGCGGGCCCCCTGCCACTTTCCCCACTTCCGCAGGGGAGCGGCACACCGTCGGCCGGCTCTCTCGGGGGCTGCTCAGGTGTTCCCTTTAGATAGATGTTCCTCTTAGGTGTTCCTGGTGCATGTTGTCTCTCTCCTCCTTTATAGTCCTCTTCCGCCAATCCCAACTCTGCTACCCACATGCCGAGTACGCTGCTCTCCTCCAATCAGGAGCAAGATCAGCTCCTGCAGCTCAGTCAATCAAATTGGCGAGAGGCAGCTGCGTAGAAGTTGTTACTCCCTTCTCAGCGCCATATTGTGGGAGAGCAGATGCATAGAATAAGTCTTAATTCCAGTAACTTAGTCTAGTCCGAGTTGCTCCCCACAACTTATCTTTTGTCTTTTTGATAACAGTCAATCTTACCAGTATGAGGTGATATCTCATTGTTTTGATTTGCATTTCCCTGATGACTGTGATATTGAGCCAATTTTCATGTGACTTTTGGTTTTTTGGATGCCTGCCTTTGAGAAATATCAGTTAAGATTTAAAGATTTATTTTTTATTTATTTGAAAGGCAGAGTTACAGAGAGAAGAGGAGGGAGGGATGGAGGGATAGAAGGATGGAAGGAGGGAGGGAGGGAGGGAGGGAGAGAGGAAGAGAAGAAAAAAGGGAAAAAGAGAGAGAATCTTCTGTCCATTGGTTCACTCCCCAAATTTATTGGGAAATGTACTTAGTTGATAAGTATGTAAGCATACTATTTAATATTGGTATGGCATTTTGGCAAGGCACCAAAGCTTTTTGATTCTCATTATGATCATCTGTAAAAAGATAATAATCATATTGACCTTGTGATGTTACAATGTGTTATGGTGAAAATTCAAAGAGATAAGCCACATAGAGCTTGGTGAATATCTATACACATGAATAAGTGTATGTTATCATTATCACAGCGGGTTTATACTTTATTAATCACTCCTCCATCATTTCTTCTCATTTTCTCCATGCAACAAATCTGAGACAGGCAGGATGGATTAAATCCTGTTTAAACAGACAGGGAATCTGAAGAGGTTAAGTAAGTCATCCAAGATATGCAACAAGTACTTGAATCCAGGGACAAACTAAGTACTTGAACCCAACAACAAAGCAAGTTTTTGAGTGAAGATTTTCCGCTCCTATATCTTAAGTTATTTCTACCATTCACAATGCCTTCCGGAGCCTCTAAGCAGTAGGAATGACTTCCAACAAGTATTCTGAGGGTTAGATATCAACACGTATTCATATATGGTGGGAGCAAATCACTTAAGTTAGGGCTTTGGAGGAAAGTAGCGGAGACAAATGGAAAGAGAGAGAGGGTTGATGGACAAAGGTGAAAACCTTCAGCACACTGAGGATATTTATTTGAAATTAAACATTCTCTGAAAGGAGACAGTGTTCAAGTGTGAGTAGTTTCCAGATGGCAGCAGTAGCTGGTATGCAGTAAATAAGGGGCATTCAAGGTACTCTGGTCCATGTCTGACCTTGCCCTCTCATTCTCACTGGGGTGGATGGAGTGCAGCATGGGGACAGGGTATGGACTGGGACAGGAGAGTGCAAGAGACCTACCCCAGCCCCAAGCTACAGTTACTGTGCATTGCAGTGGGAGAGTTTAAGGGAAGCAGCAGTATATTTCCCATGCAAAGGAAACTTGTCAGAGTGTGGGATTTTCATTGGTTTAAGATCAGAATGCTTTTTATGGTGTTTCCTAAATTACTGCTTTGGGTTCTAGAAATTTTATTTTGGAACTGAACACTATTTGGAACTAGGATCTCTTTGGAAATAGATTTCAAATCATCTGCTTAGGGCTTCAGCTTAGTCTTTGAGGCAGAAATAGAACAGTAGCATTGGCCTGGACAGGCATATTTTCAGCTTCATTACAACCCAAATGAGCCCACCACTTTATTTCCTTGTATGCCAATGTGCGAAAAAGGTGGACCTTTTTATCCTCCTTTAGGCACTGTGGGTACTTGTTCCTCCTCGTGCACTCACAGGCACCTCTCTCCCCTTGCTTGTTTTGCCAACATAGGTCAGGCCTAGGTGAAAACTGTGTCAACTATCATCTGAAACAATTGCATGGGTTACCTTTCCTGTGGCCTCTATCTTCAAGCAAACCATGGGAAGAATGTTGGAGGGAGAGTGTAATATAGAGTGGGAAAAACAAGTTTTGCCTCTTTCTACCTGAGAAGACCTAACAGCTTCTTCCCAGGACACCACGCCCCAGAGTGGTACCTCAAGACCCACCTCCATATATTTACATTTACCCCCACATGGTTGTCAGATAAAATACTGGAAGCCCAGTTAAATTTGAATTTCATAGAAAGAAAAATAACTTATTTAAAGATTTATTTATTTATTTGAAAGGCAGAGTTACAGAGAGGCAGAGAGAGAGAGAGGTCCTCCATCCACTGGTTCACTCCCCAAATGGCCGCAATGGCTGGAGCTGTGCTGATCCGAAGCCAGGAGCCTGGAGATTCCTCTGGGTTTCCCACATGGTTGCAGGGGCCCAAGGACTTGGGCCATCATCTACTACTTCCCCAGGCAATAACAGAGAGCTGGACTGGAAGTGGAGCAGCCAGGACTCGAAGCAGCACCCATATGGGATGCTGGCATTGCAAATGGCAGCTTTACCAACTGCACCACAGAGTCGTCCCTAAGAAAAATAATTTTTTAATATAAGCAGGTTCCAAATACTGGGTGGGACATATTAATACTAAAAAAAAAAGATTCATTGTGCAGCTGAAATTCAAATTTGACTGTGTGTCTTGTGCTATTTTCTGCTAAATTTAGCAACCTCATTTCCCTCAGAAAGTACCGACATTGTGTAGCGTGAGTAAAAAGAGAAGAATGCTAATTAGAAGCTTTTCTTTTTCAATAAACAATAACATAAAAATATTGAACAGTTTTCAAAGAAAGAAAAATCAATACACAATACTATTTCAAACACAAACTGATTTTCACTTTTTGCATTTTCTCTGCAAGTTTTTGTCAGTACATTTTTATTTTTTATGGTTATAATAGCCCATCACAACTCAATATTCTTCTTTGTCCTCTTAATATAGCCAAAAGTACTTTTCATAATTCATACATTGCTTTTTATAATTAAAGGACAGCATAATGTTCCCTAGAACTGAATATATATGTATGGTTAAAAATTCTTTTAAAAAGAACTCCCACACTGTTAGACATTAAATGGCTTCAATTTTTAAATTTGAGGGGCTGTGGGGAGCAACTCGGACTAGACTAATTTATTGGAATTAAGACTTATTCTATGCATCTGCTCTCCCACAATATGGCGCTGGGGGAGGAGGAAACAACTTTTACACAGGTGCCTCCAGTTCAACCAGTAACCTGCAGGAGCTGCTCCTGATTGGAGGACAGCAGCGTACTCGGCGTGTGGGTAGCAGAGTTGGGATTGGCGGAAGAGGACTATAAAGGAGGAGAGAGACAACATGCACCAGGAACATCTATCTGAAGGAACACCTGAGCAGCCCCCGAGAGAGCCGGCCGGCGGTGTGCCGCTCCCCTGCGGAAGTGGGGAAAGTGGCAGGGGGAACCGCCCTTCCACGGAGGTGGAAGGACGGTAGCCAACCCGGGAAGAACCAGCAGCAAACCCGGGGAGGGCCAAGCAGACAAAAGAACAGCGCAGGGTCCTGTGTCGTTCCTCCACGAAGAGGGGGAGTGACAAGGGACTATTAAATTAAGAAATTTTTTGTGTGTTTTCTTAACTTTTACTTAGTAAGTATAAATTTCCAAAGTACAGTTTATGGATTACAATGGCTTCCCCCCCCATACCTTCCCTCCCACCCGCAACCCTCCCATCTCCCGCTCCCTCTCCATTCCATTCACATCAAGATTCATTTTCAATTATCTTTTTATACAGAAGATTGATTTAGTATATATTAAGTAAAGATTTCATCAGTTTGCACCCACACAGAACACAAAGTGTAAAATACTGTTTCAGGACTAGTTATAGCATTAATTCACATTGGACAACACATTAAGGACAGAGATCCCACATGAGGAGTAAGTACACAGTGACTCCTGTTGTTGATTTAACAATTTGACACTCTTGTTTATGGCATCAGTAATCTCCCTAGGCTCTAGTCATGAGTTGCCAAAGCTATGGAAGCATTTTAAGTTCGATGACTTTGATCTTATTCAGACAAGGTCATAGTCAAAGTGGAAGTTCTCCCTTCAGAGAAAGGTACCTCCTTCTTTGATGGCCCCATTCTTTCTACTGGGATGTCACTTGCAGAGATCTTTCATTTAGGTTTTGTTTTGTTTTGTTTTGTTTTTGCCAGAGTTTCTGTTTTCCATGCCTAAAATACTCTCATGCGTTCTTCAGCCAGATCAGACTGCCTTAAGGGCTGATTCTGAGGCCAGAGTGCTGTATAGGACATCTGCATTCTATGAGTCTGCTGTGTATTCCGCTTCCCATGTTGGATCATTCTCTCCCTTTTTTATCCTATCAGTTAGTATTAGCAGACACTAATTGTCTTGTTTGTGTGATCCCTTTGACTCTTAACCTATCAGTATGATCAACTGTGAACTGAAATTGATCACTTGGACTAGTGAGATGGCATTGGTACATGTCTTGTATTTCCTTTGACTTTAACTCCATGCCTTTTCCCCCTTTCTTTTAGGAAAAAAATTATTAATAAATAATTTTGAACACAAGAGCAACATTGATTTGAATGGATTTATTCATTTCAAAAAAGAACTTCAGTATCAAAAGTACACTGGTATAAAACTAGAATTTAGTTTTCTCTGTGTTAAAAATGAAAAGGTTTTCTTAGATTATGGGTCTGCCGTTAATAAGAGATTGTAATTTTTATGAAACCTTTTAAGTAATCTGCCTGGGACACCAACATTTTGTGTCTTATCAGAATAATTTCCCTGTGACTTTTGCTAACCTTTATCATTCTTTGACAACTTAAGAGCAGAGAATCTTTTCACTTTCAAGAGCTAAGGTTTTCCCATTTCTTAGAGTTCTGCCTTAACTAAATCAAATCCTAAATGAAATCTTGTCCTTGAATTGAACTAGAGATTTCCCAGAGGGCTCCTACAAAATTTCAAAGGATTTGCTCTTCCGTCTTGTAAAAAGGAATATTAAAACTAATTTGATTTATCTGATTTGCTCAAATGCATGAAAAGTCTTGTCAAATAAGAAAAGATGCTACGTCTTCCAGAGGTTATTATCTGTATGGGTAAATATTATGTATATAAGAATTTCAGAAATTATATGAAGTTCAGTTTCCTCACTGTCTATCATAGGTCTTGGTATAATGCAATCAGTCATAATTCTAGTTGCTATTTAAAGTTTTGGGGGCAGGCATTTGTTGTACAGATTCAGATACTTCTTGGGATGCCCACATCCTATATGGGAATCCCCAGGTTCAAGTTCCAGTCCTGCTCCTGATTCTAGCTTTCTGCTAATGCACATCCTGGGAGACAGCAGGTGATGGCTCAAGTGATTGAATGCCTACCACTCAGGTGAGGGATTCAGATTTAGTCCCTAGCTCCTGTATTTGGCATTTGGGAAGTGAACCAGTGGATGGAAGATCTCTCTCTTTCTATCTCCCTTCTTCCCTTTCTCTCGTCCATATAAAATAAATAAAGCTTTTTAAATGCTACATGCCAATAACAAAGTTCCCTTGTGAATTGCATAATTTTTATAGTAAACTCTCATTGTATCTTTAACCATAGCCACTTTCAGTTTTTTGTCTTCATAGAGAGCATTTCTCTGGAAGTGCCTGCAGTCAGATCCAGGCCAGAATGCTTGACACTGGCATTGAGCAGCACTGAGCTCTTCTAACTGGCCAAATGATTTCCTGAACTCTAGAGGGGAAGTTGATGACTTAAACTGCTAGCCCACAATCAAGCAAAGTAAATATGATGTATATGCAACCTGAATGAAGTCATGAAGAATGATTATCATTTTTATGATAATTGTTCTGGGACATTGTTGATTCTTTAATGTTATATTTCCTGGATATAAAGAAACTTTTCCCCCTTTTCCTTTAAGATATTTATACTCACATCATTTAGTAGATTACATTGTTTTAAACAGAAATGGATCATTTTTTTTTGTCTCTCTATTTGATTCCTCCAGAATTCAGAGCTATTGTATTATTATTCCATGTTCATGGCAATATAATTATTTACCTAAATTCAAAAAGAATTTATGTTCTCAGTATAACAGAACATAATTTGAAGCCAAGGCTTAGATTGAACTGCCATGTCAAAGAATGGTGTGTGTATAATCTGATTTAAGGAACTAAGGTTGACTTTACAGACTCAGTGCTTATGGAGCCATAATGAAAAAACTGGCCAACAGTGTTCTCAGCCCTTACAGGTGAGTGAAGAATGTCATTTCCTGATAAACGCAAGGACCTTAAGATACCTGGGGACCTGAAGAAGATAGAAATCCAACCAAATGTGTAGTTCTCACAGGCAAAATCTGACAGCAATTTCTTGGCTTGACTTCCTGCCTTTGAGAGTCTTCTAATAGCTGACTTAAGTTCCAGCAAAGCCCTTAAGTTCCAGCAGAGCAAACTCAAAAAGGCCTGTGTGGTTAGTTACTATTTTTGTTGCGTTTATGTAAGTAGTCAGGCCAAACCCAACGAGATCATGCTTATTTTGTAAACAAGAGTCAAAACAATGGGAGTGGGGATTGTAGAAAAAAAAATCTCGATAGAAAATTGTAGCACACTCTGGTAGATTCCATCTTGCACATTCTACCAGTGCTTATGGAACCCTCAGTTCCTGTGGTTTCCTCTAATATCTGGGTACAGCCACTGCAGTCATCTGGGGAGTGAACCAGCGTATGGAAGATCTCTCTCTCTCTCTCTCTCTCTCTCTGCCTTTCAAACAAATAAATAAATCTTTACAATAAAAAAACCTCATAGCAGTAGTCTCATTGAATAAAGTCTGCTTTAACCATTTAACAAGTGTCATACACATTTTTTTAACAAATTGGAGAAAAATCAGCAAAACCAGACAAGAAATATAGAAGATGTAGTCCTCCCCCTCCAAATCTGTTGGTTCCTATATCCTTTCCATTCTTTTTCTTTATGTGCCCCAGTAGTGAGACCACATCATAGGTACCACATCGTATTCTTGAAATCATGCATCACGACTTTTTCCCTATCAGACAGACTTCTGCAACATCTCTTCAAGTAGTTTTATAGTTTGGAGCTATCCAGGTAACCACTTATTATTGTTGGATATTTTCATTTAGCAAATTTTTCTTTATTAAAAATAACCTTAAGTATTTGACCTTAAGTATTTGAGCACATCTTTAATTTTTCCAAAAGCAATTTCTAAAAACAGAATTGCTAGATCAAAGATCATAGACATTTAAGGTGTTGGTAAGCAGACCAGCCTGTGTTATAGAAAAGTTGCCCCAACTTATATTCCCATTATCATGATCAGTTTCTCTGAATTCTCATAAATATTGCTTACTTTATGTTTTTCCTATTTTGATAGTAGAAAATGGTCCTCAATATATATTTTTAAGTTCACTTTTGATTGATAAAAAGGCTATTTTTCATTCCCTTTATGAGTTGTTTGTTCTCAATTTTAGCCCATTTTTTTCATCTTTATCCTCAGTTATTTATAAGAACTCCTTATATATTAAAATACGAGTCTTTAGAATTTTAAATGTCATAAAATGTCTTTCCTATATTTCCATGTTATAAATTATTTAATTGTGAATTTTTCAAAGTAGACCAGGTAAAATTTCTGTAAAGTCTTAAATGGCATTGAATAATAATTATTTTATACTAATTACTGTGGTGAAGAATAACATTTTTTCCTTTAAAAAGGTTATAATTGAAAAAAGGGGAATGATCTTTGTGTATTCCAAAGCAGGGGACTAAATTTAGAATCCCCTGAGATGCACTGGAATATAAGGCATCTTCATGTCTTGAATCCACCCTGGAGACTGTCTAATTGGTTTGAGGTGGGAGCTGGCAGTAGTGTGTTTGTAAAACCCCCAGGTGATTTAGTTGCAATTAATGGACCAAAGGCTTTCCTCAGGGTGCAAAAATTGCACAGAAATCTAAAGAAAAATAGTCTCTCAACTGTGTACCTTGATGAAACAAACCACAATGTCAAGCTCAACATACTATTTGCTGTAATACATAGTCTCTTTAAGTTTTAATGTTTCAACCACAGAAGCATAAACATTCTCCTGCCGTGAGGTTCCTTCTACCTCTCACATGAACTGATTTTCTTAAGTTACAAATACTTGGAAAAAGCAAGTAGCAGAAGGTGAGAGACAGGTGTGGTTATGGTTGGGGTGGCTAGTTTTTTTCTTGAAAGATTGTCCTGGTTGGATTTAGGCCTTACTCTCTTTTTCTTGTCCCAGGTGTATAGATCCAGATTCTAAAGCCAGATTCTAAAGCCAGATTCTAAAGCAGTAGCTACTGCTGCTAACCAAATCCTAGATTTGAGCATCTCAGATCTGGAGATCTCATTAAAAATGTAGATTCTGATTCCATAGAACCATAGAAGAGCCCAAGATTATGTATTTCTAACAAGTTCCCAGGGGATGGTGGTACTGTTGGTATTTAGGCCACACTTTGAACAGTAATACTGTGATGGATGAAACTGGATTTAGAGATTAGCCAGATTTCTGGAAGTAGCTGAGTATGTATTCAAATGTTGGTTAACTTGACTTCAAGGTCATTGTCCCAACACCTAACAACAACATGTGCATTTACCTTTTGACCCAACAATCACAATTCCAAGAAATACACATAAAGTATGAAAATATGGGGCCAGGGTTGTGATGCAGTGGGTTAAGCCACCACTTGTGATGTCAGCATCCCATATTGAGGGCTGATTTTAGTCCCGACTGTCCTATTTATGATTCAGCTTCCTGCTAATGTGTCCTGGGATGCAGCAGATGGTGGCTAAAATGCTTGGGCCACTCATTGCCACCCATGTGGGAGACAGATGGAGTTCTGGGTTCCTGACTTTAGCCTGGCCTAGTCCTGGCTGTTGTGTCATTTGGGGAGCAAACCAGCAGATGGAAGATAATCTTTCACTCCCTCTCCCCATATCTCTCCCCCACTTTTTCTCCTCCCATCTATAACTCTGCCTTTCCAATTAATAACCAAAAATTCTTTTAAAAATAAGAAAATATGTAAGTATATACTATATTCAGTTTTGTTTGTAGTTACAAAATATTGGAAACAGCCTGCAGATTGATTGTGTGGTATATTCACTTCCATTCACACATACAAAGCAGCTCAAAGATTGTGGAAGATCTATATGAACTGAATTAGAGTAGCTTCCAGGATATACTGTTAAATGGAAAAAAAAAAAGAAATGAAAAAGAATACCTACAGTAAGTTAATTTTCACTTAAAAAAAGAAAGGGGGCCGGTGCCGTGGTTCAATAGGCTAATCCTCCTGTGGCACTGGCACATCAGGTTCTAGTCCCAGTTGGGGCGCTGGGTTCTGTCCGGTTGCCCCTCTTCCAGTCCAGCTCTCTGCTGTGGCCCGGGAGTGCAGTGGAGGATGGCCCAAGTGCTTGGGCCCTGCACCCCATGGGAGACCAGGAGAAGCACCTGGCTCCTGCCTTCAGATCAGCGCGGTGCGCCAGCCACAGCGCACCGGCCGTGGCGGCCATTGGAGGGTGAACCAATGGTAAAGGAAGAACTTTTTCCCTGTCTCTCTTTCTCACTGTCCACTCTGCCTGTCAAAAATAAAAAAAAAAAATTAAAAAAAGAAAGGGATGTAAAAAGATACATACATATTTCCTTATTAGTATAAAAGAAATACAAGAAGGATAGACCAGAAACTAAAATGGTTTTGTTTCCTGGTGGGACTGGGATAATAGGGATGAGGAGATGTGGTGCTTTCTGAATGCATCTTTTTGTAAAGTTCTGACTGCTGGAAATAACAGCGATATTCAATACCAAAAAAAAAACAGAAGTAAGTGAAGTCCATTAGGGTGAGTACGCAGGAGGTAGGGTGGGACCCCCAAATTGAAAATAAGCAATAAAAAAGCACCCAATTCCATCTCCAAAGACATCCAAATCACAAACCAAGAAATCTCTCAGATGGCTACTATCCTCCTCTTTCTACCTAATGAACTTAATCATGTTACAGAAACATGACATAAACATACTGAAGAAGTTGAGGGGAGAAAAGAATCAGTCTAAGAAACTTTTGAGAATAATATCATGAATGGTTACTTAAGTGTATAAAGCTTAAGAAAAAAAAGGATTTGGGGGTGGTGAGAACTATAGACAAATACTATATTCGGGTTGGGAAATCTATTTTCCACAAAACAATGGATTAACAACTCTCCATGTAGTTTGGATAAATAAGTAGAGTGATCAATTGGTCATATTTTCCCTGGGACTTGTCCAGATTTTTCTTTAAAAGATTTATTTATTTATTTATTTCAAAGACAGAGTTACAGAGAGAGAGAGAAAGAGAGAGAGAGAGATCTTCACTCCACTGGTTTACTTCCCCATCCAGTGGTTTGCTCCCCAAATGGCCACAACAGCCAGAGCTGGGCTGAGCCGAAGCCAGGAGCCAGGAACTTCCTTTGGGTCACCCATGTGAGTGCAGGAACTCAAGCACCTGAACCATCTTCTGCTGCTTTTCCAGACCACTAGCAGGGAGCCGGATCAGCAGTGGAACAGCCGCGACTCGAACCGGTGTCCTTACGCACCATGGCGGCAGCTATGCTCACCACACCATAGCACTATTCCTGACTTTTCCAGTTTTAAACAGAAAGTCTGCTGTGCTGGGAGCCCTCTCAGTCCAGGCAAACAGGCATCTTCAATTATATGTATGCACACACAGAGCTCAGTAGATATTAAAGTGAACATCGTGTGTGTGTCTGCATAAGCTGTGCGTGTGCATATGTGAATAGACATACACATTCCCTAACTCTGTCTGCTGAGGGCATTGACACCAAGGAGCACAAAGATCTTGGTTTTTTAAAATACCATTCTTCAACAAAAGGAACCAGGTTATTAGTCAATTTTGTATCACTGCAAAAAAAAAAATACTTGAGGCAACTAACTCTATTGAGAGAAAAGGTTTATTCAGCTCACAGTTTTGAAGATTCAAGACCAAGATCAGGTGGCCCCATTGGTCTGGTCTCAGATGAGAGCCATGGATGGCAATAGTGGGAGCTGCATCAGAGAGTGGTCACATCTCAAGATAGGAACAGAGAGAGGGGGTGGGGCTTTTGTAACAACTCTCTTCTGAGAACCACCTGCACAGGGTACACCCTCCAAGACCTAAGGAGTTCCCACTAGGCCCGCCTACTAAGGACTCCACCACCTCTGGGTAGCACCACCCTGAGGGCAAACCTTTAACATAGGGGCCTTTGAGGAACTTCAAAATAACATGTCCATACTTCTTGGACAAGAGGTTGGTTCCAGGCTGCAGCAGGGAATTACAAGAAAAGCGTGCGATGCCAGAAAGAAGGAAAGTCCTTGAAAGAGTCTGGAGGACATAAAAAGGCCACAGGACTCAACCTGAGGAGCTCCCAGGTGCCAAAGCCAAAACAATGTAAACAACAAGTGATGATAATATTCAATTATAACCCATAGATAAGACATGCATTCATGAGTTCACACTAGCATAAGTAATTGAATAAAGAAGTAAAAAGGGGGTGGGCAGCTTTTCTCTACAGAAGAATTTAAAAAAAAAAGATATTTATTTATTTGAAAATCAGAGTTACACAAAGAGAGAGGCAGAAAGAGAGAGAGAGAGAGAGAGAGAGAGAGGGGTCTTCCATTTGCTGATTCACTCCCCAGATGACTGCAATGGCCGGAGCTGTGCCGATCCAAAGCCAGGAACCAGGAGTCTCCTCCGGGTCTCCCACATGAGTGCAGGGGCCCAAGGACTTGTGCCATCTTCTACTGCTTTCCCAGGCCATAGCAGAGAGCTAGATCAGAAGAGGAGCAGCCGGGACTTGAACCGGCACCCATATGGGATGCCGGCACTTCACACCAGGGCGTTAACCCTCTGTGCCACAGCGCCGGCCCCTCTGCAGAAGAATTTTAATTAATTCATATAGGACTGAGAAATGAAAATTTCCATTTGGGGAACAAAGTAGTAATAATTACTGGAGATAAGATCCATGGATGGATGCCAAAATTAGTGGGCAAAAGTTGAAGAGAAACAGAATATTAGTTTAGTCTCAAAGTTATCTCCCCCAAAATATTTATCAATTATCAAGGAGGAAAATGGTAACTTTACATGGAGAAACCTAAACCAAGTACATGTCACGCAAGTGATCAGTATCTATCACCTGTAATGTCACTGAACTTATTAAATCCCTGATAGAAAGCACTGAGAAGGACCGAAATATCACTTTCATGGTGTTCACTCATGAGAAAACATCAGGCAAACACAGATGGATATACATCAGGTGTCAAGGTCTTCAAGGGTAGGAAAGGAGTGAAGACTTGTCCCAGACTGGCAGATGTTGAGCAGTCATAATAACAAAATGCCAGTGGAATCCTGGACTGGATGCTAGAGAGAGACAGGATTGTAAAATTGGAATAAGATCTGCTGTGTAGTAAACAGTAGTGTACCAATGTTAAATTCATGGTGGTGATCACTGTACTACAGTTTTGTGACTTGTTTACATGAGGAAGCTGGGTCAAGCATACATAAGAGTTCTACACCATTTTTACAACTTTAAGGCTAAGATTATTTCAAAATAAAATGTTTAGAAAAGAACAACAAAAGGGGATGGCACTATGCGCAGCGGCTTAAACCCTGGCCTGAGGCACTGGCATCCCGTATGTGTGCCAGTTCTAGTCTCGGCTGCTCCTCTTCCGATCTAGCTCTCTGCTGTGGCCTGGGATAGCAGAAGAAGATGGTCCAAGTCCTTGGGCCCCTGCACCCATGTGGGAGACATGGAGAAGGCTCCTGGCTCCTTGCTTCGGACTGGCTCAGCTCTAGCCGTTGCAGCCATCTAGGGAGTGAACCAGCGGATGGAGGACCTCTCTCTGTGTCTCTACCTCTCTCTGTAACTCTGTCTTTCAAATAAAATAAAATAAATCTTAAAAAAAAGAAAAGCACAACAATGAAGAGTCGACAAAAGTCTCAGCCCTCCCTAGCAATAGAGCCCAGTTCTTCGTGGTTGCTGGCTTACCACCCCTCCCTACTTCTCAGCTCTGTGAATCAATGAGTCTCCCTGACCAAGCCCAGCTGCCAAAGGCTGGCATATGGAGGTACTAAGAAAGTGGTGGTGGATTTTCCTTCACTAGTTTATTTACCAGATGATAATCTACTATCTTAAGGTACTTCACTTGGTTCATAATACTTACTTGACAAATTCTGATTAATCAGATCCAACTCCTCTATGCACTTACACTTGCAAATCATACTAGTGATCATGTATTATATGTTCACTAAGAATCATATTTGAAACCAGAATAGCCATATTTATTCCCGTGGGTGCATTTTAGACATTGCCTTATAAAGTGTGGAGTTGTGAAATTCTATTTTCTATTTGTCTACCTCATCAAGGACAGCAGGGACTGGTGGTCCCTTAAAAGGCAGGAGAGCACAAAATTCATCCTTCAGGTCACCTGGGATTACCCTGTTTATTCTCTGATTTTTGTCCTCCATGGTCTAATTCTTGGATACTGCTCTCTTTATTCCTGTAACTTCTAAAGTGCCCTGACCTGGAAAGACAAAGAAGAGAATTCCACAAAGCAAAGTTGTCATATGGATTACATAAAATAATGTACAAACTACCATTGTAGATAAAACACACAGTAGCTCCTAATAAATTCTCATTTCCTTGTTTCCCTCAGTTTTTTCTGTGCCACAGGGCCTATGTAACAGATATCAACAGATATCAGGCTTTGGCATTAAGTAATTTGTAAAGCAATCCCCAAACTATAGGCTAAATGTTCAACCATATGGCATTATTCTAAGATATGTATTATTTTATTTTATTTTTTCTATTTGAGAGTTACAGAAAGAGGGGGAGAGAGAGAGAAAGAGAGAGGTCTTCTATTTGCTTCACTCTCCCAAATGGCCCCAATGGCCAGAGCCGAGCAGATCTGAAGCCAAGAGCCAGGCCAGAGCTGAGCAGATCTGAAGCCAGGAGCCAGGAGCTTCTTTCAGGTCTCCCACATGAGTGCCGAGGCCCAAGGACTTGGTCCATCCTCTGTTGCTTTCCCAGGCGCATTATCAGGGAGCTGGATTGGAAGTGGAGCAGCTGAGACTCAAACTGGTACCGATATGGGATGCTGGTGCTGCAGACCCGGGCTTTCACCTGCTGCGCCACAGTGCTGCTCCCAAGGTCTGTATTTTTAAAGTATAAGATTATGAAAGTTAATGAATGAATTATAGACATAAATAACACATAAAGCATACAAACATTCAGCATTACAAATTTTATCAATAGAAATATGCTAATGGCAATAAGCATCAAATTACACATTTCTTAGGCAGCTTTGTCTTTTGTAGGAGGTTTTTTAAAGAGTTGATTTTTGCTCTTGTTGCCCAGCTTAACAAAAAAAGTTGATTTGTACAATTTAGATGTCTTAGAAAGCTTTATAGAGCATAGCTGATCTGAAGGCTTCTTATTGATCAGTTATTCTACAGCAAATAGAAAGATGTTTAATGAAAACTTATTATTAATCACAATATTTCAGATGACAAGGATGCTTCGCACTAATTCATTTTTAAAGGATTAACCCCATATATAGATTTTTACCTTCTTTAGCTTCTTCAATCTTCTTATTTATAGCTATAATAATAGTAGTAGGAAAGATTTATTGAAAGCTTACTACATTACAGGCATTATTCTAAGTCCTTTACATGTATTAACATATTTAATTCCCCCCCAAACCCCCATTATAATGATAATAGCTAGTGGCTCTGCAGCATTTACTGGGTGCCAGGGACTTTTCAAGCACTTTCTGTGTATTAATTCACTTAATTCGCAGCAGATCTATGGGGAAGTTACAATTGTTGACCCCTTTATAAGAAGGAGAGGAAAAGCTCATATGATACAAGTGATACAAGCTCAGCACCAGGCAAGACCAAGGCGCTAGGAATTGTGAATATCCTTCTATCACTGTTCCTTATTCCCATTTGATTATGCGTCTGTCAACAAAGTAACACTTGGCACTGCACTGCAAGTCCTAATAACAGACATGCCTGACCTTTAAAAAGGATTTTAAATACCATCACAGAATTGCTAAAGTGATCATAATATGCTGACTATGCTTCATTTAGTTTCTTTGTCACTTCCAACATTTTGCTGAATAGTCTCTTGTCTCTGGATATTTTTGATCGTACATGAAAGAACAAGAAAGAGAAAGGTGAATAGGAACAGGGAGAGGGAGGCAGAGAGGGAGAGGGAGGGAGAGAGGGAAGAGTGAAAGCACATACTACCTGAGACTACTGTTGCTGATATGTACCAAAAGGACTGTAGCCAACAATCCAAGGATGGCAGAGTGGAGAGTATGGATCTTGATAAAATTAATCAGTTGAATTAACTCATTCTGGAGTCACTATACCTCTCTTACATAAGGCAGTGTTCTTATTGTACAAGCAATTTTCAGTTTGGGTTTCTATATGTGGAGCCAGAAACATCCTAGTTGAAGCAGATATTTTAATCATGCTCCTTTCCTTCCATATTTCTTTTTCTGTGTCTTGGTCTACTCTTCATAAACATGCAAACACACACACACACACACACACACACACACACCAGGAGGTCTTAATATGAATCAATGCAGGAACAAACAATTCCCAAATCTCAATGGCTTCTAACATCAAATGCTTATTTCTCGCCTGTGCCTACTATGAGTTGGCTCTGTGTCATCTTTCCTCTATCACCAAGAATGACAGAGAACACCAACTGAAAAACTGCTTATCATTGAGGCAGGAGGACAAGAGAAGTTCGGAATAGCTCATGCAGACAAACCAGTGCTCTGGCCAGAAGTGACATACATGATTTCTGTTTATAACTCAGGCTGCAGATGGTCACACAATACTGTCCTGCCACAAAAGGGCCAGAAAATGCCATGAGGTCATGTATCCAGAGTGTGAGGAGCAGGGGAGCAGCACTAAGGACCACTAAAGTTCACCAGGCATTGGAACTCCTAGCCAAAGTGGGAGAAGAAGTCAAAGGTGGGACGTAAGTGTGAGAAAGGGAGCTGGCTTTTTTCTTTTTAATGGTATACCTTTTTGTTATCATTTGGGTTTTCTTAAAGTTTCTAAAACTGAAGAGAACTGTAGGGTTCCAGTTTGACAAGACTGTGGACAGCTTGGTCATAACCACAATCTTGACCACTAGGTGACCCTGGCATTCATCATCCCAATACTACAGGATAAACAAAGTTACTAAGGTAGTCTACTAAGCATTTTACACTAGACCCTAACACCTAGAACATCCCTTAACCGAAGCCTGATTTATTAGTATTTCCTGAGAAAGTCTAGGTACACCTTTGTTGGCCATTGACTACCTTTTTCTAGCTTAGCATATAAACCCTACCTACTGCCTTAAGCTGCCAAGACCCATCCATCTTGTGGCTGCCCAAGACGAATGTTTCTGACCATAAATTTCTCCAGCAAATTACACTCTGTATAATCTAGGATCTTTCTGTCTCTTTATTTGGTTTTTCAAGACCTAGTGCCTTTGGCAGGTTCTCATATATCAGGTTTTCCCGAAACAAAAATACATATATAAATGTATAAAATACACAGAAGGAAGCATATAAATCATACATGTGTGCCTCAATGAACTGTCAGAAAATGAACTCATTTGTAAAATTATCACTCAGATCACTCAGAAATAAAATATTGCCAAACCCCTGAAACCCACATTTTGGCCCTCCCCAAAGTTATCTGATTTTTAATTCATAGATATTAATTTATAGATTTATAGATATATAAACATTACACACTTATCATGAAGGGAGCAGAAGATATAAACCTGTTGGGATTTTTCTAAATCCAGGTGGAATGAATAGGCTGTTATTTTGGATAGATGAAATTCACATGGGGTAAAGAATGGTTTGGATTCCCTGGGAAGTAGCCCAACCCAGAGAGCTGGATTCTCTGAGATTTGGACAATAGAAGGTTCTGTAAACAAATATGGTACTTGTTCCATGTACCCTTCAAGGTGTCTGGACCTCTGATGACATAGTACCTGCCCACCCTGGATTTTGTATTGGTCGTATTGGCTTTAGAGCCTTGTTGCCCAGGTTAAGGCAGACTGAAGTGCTGATGGCAGGCTGCCACTCTCTGTGGCAGCTGTGCCTGACAGACCACAAAGGATGCAGCTCAATACTGGCACTGGAAAATAAAAGGAGAAAGGGAAGTGATAGCAATCAAACTGGAATAATGGCTTGGCTCTACCACCTAGGAAACCCCCAGATTCCTGTTCTATGCCTGGGGAGGTGGTAGTGGTGGCAATAGGCATCCTAGTAAGAATTGCTTTTTCTGACTTGCCCCAAATGGTAGAGTTAGAAACATACCAGGGGATTCCAATTCAATCCCATCAAGGTGGCATGTACCAATGCCATCTCACTAGTCCAAGTGATCAATTTCTGTTCACAATTGATCATAATGATAGGACTAAGAGCCAAAGGGATCACATAAACAAGACTAATGTCTGCAAATACTAACTGATAGAATAAAAAAGGGAGAGAATGATCCAACATGGGAAGCAAGATACACAGCAGACTCATAGAATGGCAGCTGTCCAAACAGCACACTGGCCTCAGAATCAGCCCTAAAGGCAGTCGGATCTGGCTGAAAAGCCCATGAGAGTATTTCAGGCATGGAAATCCAAGACACTCTGGCAAAAAAAAAAAAAAAAAAAAAAAAAAAAAAACAACCCTAAATGAAATATCTCTGCGAGTGAGATCCCAGTGGAAAGAACAGGTCATCAAAGAAGGAGGTACCTTTCTCTGAAGGGAGGAGAGAACCTCCACTTTGACCATGGCCTTGTCTAAATATGATCAGAGTCGGTGAACTCAGGGGGCTTCCATAGCCTTGGCAACTCATGACAAGAGCCTAGGGTGATTACTGATGCCATAAACAAGAGTGTCAATTTGTTAAGTCAACAACAGGAGTCACTGTGCACTTACTCCTCATGTAGGATCTCTGTCCTTAATGTGCTGTACATTGTGATTTAATGCTATAACTAGTACTCAAACAGTATTTTTCACTTTGTGTTTATATATGGGTGCAAACTGTTGAAATCTTTACCTAATATATGCTAAACTGATCTTCTGTATATAAAGAGAATTGAAAGTGAATCTTCATGTGAATGGAAGGGGAGAGGGAGTGGGAAAGGGGAGGGTTGTGGGTGGGAGGGAAGTTATGGGGGGGAAGCCATTGTAATCCATAAGCTGTACTTTGGAAATTTATATTCATTAAATAAAAGTTTAAAAAAAATAATTGCTTTTTGACATCCTTTTAGCTAACAAGGTAGATGGCACAAAACCAGATATAATTTAGTTTAAAACAAAAACAAAAAAATTTGAACAAAATCACAAATTCTAGTCCCTGGACTTCTGGAGCAAATTTATGTGGAGCCAAGTTTGGATTCAGTAGAAAAGGTGCTCTGATTTATTGGCGATGTCTCCCATGGGTGCCTTGAGAGTTACACTATTTATTTGTCATCCTTGCTGTGGAGTTTGGTAAAATCATGTTCTCCCTCCTTGACTTTCATGGGATGGGAGAGGAAATAGGGGCGGGAAGGGTCTCTTTCCTACCATTGTTATTTGGACACAGAGCATGATAATTCTACCTTTCCCCATTGCTGGGTGGGCTGAGAACGCACACATGTGCTCACAATGTGTTTTCCCTTTGCTTTATGTTGTCAGCCCAGATCTAACCTAAAGTAGCAAAGGGTTGGCCTTTTATGCTCTTTGTAAAGCCATAATGCCTGTTCCAGTTCCTTACAGGTACCAATGTCCTGAAGAGAACAGGGAAGAGGACACACAATGAGCGTATTCAAGTTCAACCAGAGAAGAAGACATAGTTTTTAATACTGAGATAAATTTGGCCTACACTAACGTCCACACTTGCACGATAAATTTTGGTCCAAAACAGCCTCCATGTATATGGAACAACACTAGCCTGACATAAACACAATGTAGCCTAAGAGTTACCAAGCTATTGAGTCTCAGCCAGAGACAGCATTCGATCTTCAGCCAATCACAGGCTGCCAACTGATCAGGCCATGTCCTTATACAAGTAAATGCCTACTGCAGTCAACCTCTGGTTGTTTCTGTCTGTCACTTCCTTATCTCTGTCTAGAAATAAAACCTCTACCTATGATAGGGTGGGATATTCTGAATCACTTTCCCTCCACAATGATACCTGCTTCTACATCCTTTTTCTTGTCCAGATAAACTTTGTTAAACTGAACTGGTCTCAGTTTTTCTTAATGTGTATATCATTCATTAGCAACACAATTATGGGCGCTGGCCAAAGCCTCCACAAGGCTCTCTCCTGTGCTAAAGCTGGTGCCTGAAGTCAATGAGCAGGCAGTCATGAGAGCAGGGGAGCACCCCTCCAGGCCATATCCTTGGTTTGTCCTCTGACCCTGGAGAGAGGGTATCCTCAAAAGCCAAGGCCCTATCACATGTTGCTCAACAAGCATACACATGATGCAGAGGTCAGAGAAACTGCAGGGAGGTCTAGGGGATGGCAGAGTAGTGGCAGACTCAGCAGCTGCTTCGTATCTGCAGGATACAAGTCTGATCAGCATGGTGTTCGCGTGCTGTGATCAAACATAGGGCCCCCATTATGACTACTCCCCTGCCAAGAATGGAGTGTAAGTTACCTTTCTGACCTTAGTGCTCAATTTCCTGCCCTTGGTGTTAAATTATGCACTTTTTAGAATTATACATTTTTTTAAATATTTATTTATATTATTTGAAAGGCAGAGTTATAGAGAGGCTGAGGCAGAGGGAGAGGGGGAGAGAGAGGGAGAGAGAGAGACAGCTCTTCCACCCACTGGTTCACTCTCCAGATGGCCACAATGGCTGGATAGCCAGGACCTTCTTCCAGGTCTCACAAGTGGGGGCAGGAGCCCAAGGACTTGGGCCTTCTTGCACTGCTTTCCCAGGGCATAGCAGAGAGCTGGATTGGAAGTGGAACAACCGGAGCCCAAATTGGATGCTGGCACTGTAGGTGGCGACTTTACCAGCTACGCCACAGCACAGGCCCCTAAATTATGCACTTTTAATGAGCATTCATATTGTTTTTTTAAACTAAAAATACTAGGGGCTGATTTGCCAGATCAATGCAGCCTTCACTGACATCTAATAAATGTTTGAAAGGGATAGTCAAGAAATAATTTCTCCCAGTCTACCTGCCTATAGGAAAATTTTCACAGGCAAACTGTCTTCCTTTCTTTTTATGTCACACAAGGGGAACAACAGTTCTTCCTGATCAGATCCCCCTGAGAGCATTCCTTTTGCTAGTTTACAGATCAGTAAACCTCACTTGCTAATTAGGTTCCATCCACTTCCTAATCAGCTCTGGAGGTACTGAGAAGCAGCCTTCTGTTAGTAGTCTGTGGCTAGGGCACTGACTGTCTTGAAAGAACCTGTTTTCTCCTCATTTATAACAGTCCCCTGGGTTTAGTGCTGTTTGCGGGAGCTTGGTAAACAATCTGTTCTGACACATTGTAATTGCTGGCAGCTTCGCACCAGAGTGCTCACCCAGTCTAAGACTGAGAAGTGAATTCATTAGCATCTGCCAGACAGGGCCCTGCACTGATCCAGCAGTATCGGGGCCTGGGACAAAGAATCTTCTGGAAACACCCTGCCGAACCTCAATTTTTGATTAATTGGAAAACAAGCCTCAACGTCTTCCTCACGGGTAACAGTTCTGTCTGTAACCAGGATCTCTGGGACTCTTTCATAAGCAAGCCCATCAGTTTGGCCTCTAAAAGCTGCCTTTTTCTCTCCTTTACCATCCCACAGTCAGGGCTTACAGTCAGCGAGGTTGTGCTGGTAAACAAATCCCTTTTGGCAAATGGTTATTTATGAATGTTTCCTCCCACTCCACATCAGCCCTTGGCCTCTTGTCTTGGACCCAGCATACCCAGGGTTAATACTGCGCTGACTGGAACTCCAGGACTGTTAGATGCTCTATCTAGCCTCTATCTAGGCTGAAAAATGTCCTCAAGAAAACATCCAGGCTTGGGGTAGCTTCATCTTATAAAGCAAAATACTTGTGAATATTACTTTAATTGGCCAAAGTAATTTAATATTACTTTAATAAAGTAAATACTTGTGAATATTACTTTGATTGGCCAAAGAAGTGATGAGTTAAGGTTCTTGAGATGGTGAGATGGTGTGGGATTATCTGGGTGGGCTCTGAAAGCAATCTGATGGAGGCAGAGGAAGGTGAAATGAAGATGGACAGAGATTTGAGGATGAAGGCTTTGAGACTCAGAGCGATGTAGCCACAACTGGAGGAATACCAGATCCACCAGGGACCGAAAGAAGTAAGTGACAGATTCTCCACTGTAGCCTAGGAAGGAGTGTGGCCCTGTCAACTGCTCCCAGCACTGGGAGAGAATACACTTGTGTGGTTTTAAGCTACCCACTTTGTGTGATTTGTTACTGCAGCCCCAGGGAACTAATATAGCACCCCTCAGTGGAATCCTATCAGTCTCCCCATGGACTTCTCCCAGCCTAGTTCTCTCCTTTCCAACCTACAACATACAACAAATTGCCCTGAATGCCTCTCATGGTTTTCTTCCTCCCTCCCTTTCTTCCTTTCTCTTTCTTAAAAATGATTTATGTTGTTGGTTGGCTCTGTGGCATAGCAGGTAAAGCCTCCACCTGCAGTGCCAGCATCCCATACGGGCACCTGTTCAAGTCCCGGTTGCTCTACTTCAGATCCTGCTCCCTGTTGGTGTGTTTGGGAAAGCAGTGGAAGATGACCCAAGTACTTGGGCCCCTGCACCCATGTGAGAGACTCAGAAGAAGCTTTCGGCTTCTGGCTTTGGATGAGTCCAGCTCATTCAGCCCAGCTATTGTGGCCATTTGGGGAGTGAATCAGCAGATGGAAGATTCTCTCTCTCTCTGCCTTTCAAATGAATAAATCTTTAAAGAAAAAATACCATATATATATATATACACATATATATTTGAATGGTAGAGTGACAGGGAAACACACATACACACACACACACACACACACACACGGAGATCAATCTTCCATCTGCTGGGTCACTTCCCAAATGCCCACAACAGCCAGGGCTAGGCCATGCAGAAGCCAGGACCAGGAACTCCATCTAGGTCTCCCAAATTGGTGGCAAAGACCCAATACTTGAGCCATCATGTGCTGCCTTCCAGGGTGTGCATTAGTAGGAAACTGGATGAGAAATGAGAGTAGCCAGGACTCAAATCAGCACTCCAATATGCAATGTGGATGTCCCAAGAGGCAGCTTAACCTGTACCACCACACCCACCCCTTCTGCATGGTTTTCAAGACTGTCTATAATGTGGTCCTTCATCTAGCTTTAGTTACCATGAATAGTAATAATAACACTCACTTTATTCAGTGTTTTTGACGTGCTAGGCACTGTGCTGAATGCTTTGTTAAAGGTATTATACTTCATTCTTACACAACACATTGAGGTTGTAAGCATAGTTTACAGTGAGGAAACTAAGGCCCAAATCAATTACATAGCTGTCCAATGGGAGGCAAAAATGGTGCCTTGCCCCAGGCCAGCAGTTCATCTGATTCTCCCTCCCACCTGCTGGTCTCAAATTCACACCTTTCTAGCCTCTGCATCTGTACCGCCCTCTCAGCAAACCAAGTTGTGCTCTGGGAAATGTCTTCCTGGAGATAAGAAAATATTTTTCTTGCTTTCTAAAGTTGAAAATACAAAAAGTTATAAGGCAAAAAAGGAAACTCTCTGGGTATCCCAACTTCCCAGGTTATTTTTCCTCTAAGCGTAACTAAAAATATGTAGATTTTAAAAATAAGAATCATTCTGTTAGTACCATTTTGTAATACAGTTTTGACCCAGAAACACAGGCTTTCTGAAGTCTTAATGTTCTTCCATATGTATTGGTTTCCTCTCTAAGGAGATTTTAAACCTAGGTCAGGTTTTATATAATATCTATATGCCTCAGAATGTGATTGTGTCCATGGCATCCAGTAAACCCTTGAATATCAGAAAAAAAAAATGTCAATTTCAACAAATATTTTTTTTTTTTATATTTTTTTTTTTTTTTGACAGGCAGAGTGGACAGTGAGAGAGAGAGACAGAGAGAAAGGTCTTCCTTTGCCGTTGGTTCACCCTCCAATGGCCGCCGCGGCCGGCGCGATGCGGCCGGCGCACCGCGCTGATCCGATGGCAGGAGCCAGGAGCCAGGTGCTTTTCCTGGTCTCCCATGGGGTGCAGGGCCCAAGCACCTGGGCCATCCTCCACTGCACTCCCTGGCCACAGCAGAGGGCTGGCCTGGAAGAGGGGCAACCGGGACAGAATCCGGCGCCCCGACCGGGACTAGAACCCGGTGTGCCGGCGCCGCTAGGCGGAGGATTAGCCTAGTGAGCCGCGGCGCCGGCCCAATTTCAACAAATATTGAGTGGCAGTAGGCATCTCTGATCTCTTAGATAACACAATGGAAGTGAGAGCTGGACAGACCCACTGGGACAACGTGCTGCACTCAGAGACAGAAGTCATGGGTGGTTTAGTGTACAAATGTAAGGCAATCCTTTAAGGAAAGCTCAGTCAGCCTGGTCTTCCCAACTGTCCAGGTGAGAAATTTGCTTGCTTGCCATACTGACTCCTTCACCTCTCCCAGGACTGTGTGAGAACCACATATGATCATGTTCATATGATGCCATACACACAGGAGCATTCTATAAAACAGAGAAGTATCTTAGCGTTCCTTTTTCTAACCTTGCTATCCTGGGTGAAACATGCACTAATATGCTGACAGTTAGTCCTCAGCCATGATCAGATGTACTTCTCACTAACATGATCAAAGCATCCAGACTCCAAGTTATTAGCATGTGTATTAGCTTTTTTTTTTTTTTAACTTTTATTTAATGAATATACGTTTCCAAAGTACGAATAATGGATTACTATGGCTTCCCCCCCATACCGTCCCTCCCACCCACAACCCTCCCCTTTCCCACTCCCTCTCCCCTTCCATTCACATCAAGATTCATTTTCGATTATCTTAATATACAGAAGATCAGCTTAGTATACATTAAGTAAGGATTTCAACAGTTTGCTCCCACACAGAAACATAAAGTGAAAAATAATAGATGATTTTTTTTTTTAATGATGATGAAATCAGATCAGACCTATTGTCATGTTTAATCCCAGTGAGAGTCAAGTTGGGAGTTGATAGTTTCTTTTTTTTTTTTTTTTTTTTTTTTTTTTTTTTTTTTTTTACAGAGGATCAGTTTAGTATGCATTAAGTAAAGATTTCAACAGTTTGCACCCCCATAGAAACACAAAGTGAAATATATTATTTGAGTACTCGTTATAGCATTAAATCTCAATGCACAGCACATTAAGGACAGAGATCCTACATGAGGAGTGAGTGCACAGTGACTCCTGTTGTTGACTTTACCAATTGACACTCCTGTCTATGGCATCAGTAATCTCCCTATGCTCCAGTCATGAGTTTCCAAGGCTATGGAAGCCCTCTGAGTTCTCCGACTCTTATCTTGTTTAGACAAGGTCATAGTCAAAGTGGAGGTTCTCTCCTCCCTTCAGAGAAAGGTACCTCCTTCTTTGAAGACCTGTTCTTTCCACTGAGATCTCACTCACAGAGATCTTTTGCCAGAGTGTCTTGGCTTTCCATGCCTGAAATACTCTCATGGGCTTTTCAGCCAGATCAGAATGCCTTTAGGGCTGATTCTGAGGCCAGAGTGCTATTTAGGACATCTGCCATTCTATGAGTCTGCTGAGTATCTCACTTCCCATGTTGGATCACTCTTTAATAATTATTTTCTATTTTTTATTTTTTAGCTGCTCCTAAAATTTTAACAATATTTACTTAACTTTTTAAAATTAGTGCTCACTACTAGTCATTAGTTCCTTAAGCCATGCCTTTCTTCTTCAAATTTTTGAGTTCTTTACTTTGTGAATATTTCCAAATAATGGTTTTGGAAAAAAAATACAGGGGTGGGAAAACTTAACTCTTTAATAGCTGGACACTGATTATTTTTCTGCTGTCATTACAATAGAGTTGCCAGATAAAATACGATACCCAGTGAATTTCAGATAAACAATGAAAAAGTTTTAGTATAAGTATGACCCAGGCAATATTTGGAACATATTTATATTAAAACAGAGTAATTATTTTTTCTGAAATTCAAATGTAAGTAGATGTCATGTCTGCTTTTATTTGCTCAGTCTAGAAACCCTTTGTACACACAGTTTGAATGAGTTTAGAATTCTTGGGTTAGAATATTTTCCTCTCAAAACTCTAAGAATGAGAAACTGTTATCTAACCATCATGTGAAGAGATTTTTGTTCTTTGAGCCACATTCTCCCTTTTTTATTCCTTATGAATGCTGTAGGAATCTTTATTTTATTTTTATATCATGAAATATTTTAGGGGGTCCAGCACTGTGGCACAACAGGTTAACGCCCTGGCCTGAAGCGCCAACATCCATATGGGCGCCAGTTCGAGACCCAGCTGCTCTACTTCCCATCCAGCTCTCTGCTATGGCCTGAGACAGCAGTAAAAGATGGCCCAAGTTCTTTGGCCCTGCATCTGCGTGGGAGACCTGGAAGAAGCTCCTGGCTTCAGCTCGGCGCAGCTTTGGCCATTGCAGCCAACTGGGGAGTGAACCATCAGATGGAAGACCTCTCTCTCTTTCTCTCTCTCTCCCTCTCTCTCTCTCTCTGCCTCTCCTCTGTCTGATATTTTAGGGGCTGGCATTGTGGTGCAGTGGGTTAAGCTGCTACCTGCAATACCAATTTGCCTATGAGTGCAGATCCCAGGATTCTAGTCCAGACTTCTCTGCTTCAAATCCAGCTCCCTGCTAATGTGCCTGGGAAGACATGAGAAGATGGCCCAGTTACTTGGGTACCTACCACCATGGGGGAGTTCCAGGCTCCTGGCTTTGGCCTGGCTAGCCCTGACCTTTTGTGAAAAACCGAATGGAAGATCTTCCTCTTTCGGCCTCTCCTTCTTTCTCTCTGTTACTCTGCCTTTCAAATAAAAAAAAATATTAAAAAATGGAGTATTGTAAAGGACAATAGGAATTTGAGTCCTTTTAAGCAAGATTCTTATAAGCTTTCAGGATTCCTAGAATGAAATCACATATCTGGAAGCCAATCTTCCTGACTTAAACTTTACTACTCTCAACTTCTGTTTGAGTATGAGCTTTTGACGGTGTCAGTTGTGTGTTTCTGAAACTGTAACCCACAGAGCTGTGAGAGGGAGTTAGAGAAATGTTGTCTAAAAGTTCAAATGAATGTATATGTGCTGAATGTTAGGCCCACATGCTCTGTAGATTCTTGTGTACAGTATGCGCATACTTCAAATATTTCTAGAAAGTAGAATTAAAAGGTAAGCTTATTTACCCTTTTTTTTTTTTTTTTGCTGTGCAAAAATTTTTGAATTCTATACATGTTCATATAGCTAAGTCAATGCACAATAAAGATAAACCCTGGGAACAATTCTGTGACATAAGGAACATGCTTGAGAATGAAGGAATGGACATTGGTTTCAAGGAAATGGGAGCTTAAAATAGGTCTTGATTCCTGGTATGGAGAATATGATGCAGGAAAAAATTTAATTAGGAAACATAAGCTTTTATCTATTCAGAAGCACAGTGAAACTCAGGTTTCATTTTGTCACCCTTGCTAAGAGGCCCGGGAGCATGAGAAAATAATTTTTCCCACTTTGCAATGAATGACAACGGGCCCTCCCCCTGCTGCTCAGAGGAGCCACATTCCAGCATTTGACAGAGACAAAAGGCCAGTGAGGGCTCCCTGGATTAGTGCCAGACAGCCTACTCCAAGACGGGGTGTGAAGGGTGACTGACTTCTGAGGCCCTCACTGCCACGAAGGGAATGCAATACCCTTTGAAGTGAGGTTGGATCCCTGAGTCAGAGTCCTAATTCCCAGCCTCAAGCTGTCTCTAAAAACAAATTACAGACCGACTTTGCGGGGCAGCTAAGGCCTGAGGTTCTTCCCCTCCGAAGAGTGAAAAACCATCATCCTTCACTCATTCCCGTTGTTCCCAACCCTTCATGACAGTAGCAGATATGTCAAGTAGCTCAATAGCTGCTGTGCATGAGAGTTTTCTTGACTGCTGGTATTTTAGCACAAGCTCATCTTCTTTAGAGCAATAGAAGAAAATATTCTTTCAATGATCCAGCCTTAGCTGTTAACCTCGGTTTGATTTGATTTCTAATTTGGCTCCCATATGCTTTACCTTCCTTCAACTGTTTGTCATTTCCTTCATCATGACAGTTTTATACCTCTCATGACATCTGATTTCCTGTGAGATCCTATTCTTTGTTTATTTATTTTAAAAGATTTGTTGGGGCCGGTGCTAAGCCTCTACCTGCAGCATCAGCATCCCATTTGGGCGCTGGAATGAGTCCCAGCTGCTCCTCTTTTGATCCAGGTCTCTGCTATGGCCTGGGAAAGCAGTAAAAGGTTGTCTAAGGGCTTGGGCCTCTGCTTTGTGTGAGACCCAGAAGAAGCTCCTGCCTCCAGGCTTCAAATTGGCTCAGCTCCTGCCATTGTGGCCATTTGGTATGTGAAACAAATGGAAGACTTTTATCTTGTTTCTCTCTCTGTGTGTGTCTGTTACTCTACCTCTCAAATTAATAAAGTCTTTTTTAAAAGGATTTACTCGTTTTATTTTATAGCTAGAGTTACAGAGAGAGAAGGAGAGACTCAGGGAAAAAGAGATCTTTCATCAGTTGGTTCATTCCCCAAAGGGCTGCAGTGGCCAGGGCTGGTAGCTTCATTTATGTCTTCTACATGGATGCAGGGGCCCAAGCACTTGGGTTATCCTCTACTGCCTTCCCAGGCGCATTAGCAGGGAGCTGGATTGGAAGTGAAGCAGCCGGGACGTAAACCAGCATCTATATGGGATGCTGTCATCACAGGCAGTGGCTTAACATGCTACACAGCAATGCCAGCCCTGCCTGAAATCCTATTCTTTAAGCTAAGCAACACCAATAGCAGCCAATCTCATGGTTTTCTAGAATTCTATCCTGGAGTTGTTTCCTTAACTTGAGCTTGAACTCAGTACTAACCTGGATGCTAACCCCGACATAGTGGTTGCCTCAATAGTTAAAAGATCCTGAGTCTCCCTCATAATTAAAGATCATGCAACTTCAAGAGCCCAGAGTATAAAGTTCTCCATGTCTAGTGCTGTATCACTACTCAACCTGATAAATGAAGATGAGGTCAAGCCCTTGGACAGTGCCATTGCTAATCTGTATATTTGAGTATGGGGAATGTCACACTTGGAGTTTTCAATAAGTGTGTGTGTGTGTGAGTGAAAGAGAAAAATAATAGTTTTGATCATTATGAATCTTAGAAATGAGTTACACTCATCCAGCTGTAGAACTGGATGGAACCCAGTGTGCCACCACATTTTTTCTTACCTTTCTCTAGAGGTTTGCCTTCATCATAACCACAGTCTGTGCTTTTTAAACCATTCATGGAAATTCCACAACTGTTTACTTGAATTAAGAGTTTTGGTTCTTATGAGACCCTGGAAAAGACATGAGGGGAGACACTGGTGTGTGCTTGCCAGAGATGTGTGGCTACATTCAGGAGAACTTAGCTGTCATGCTACAGGGCAAAGAGTCTCTTTCTGAGCCCTAGGGCTAAGTGTTGTGTGTGTGGAACACATCATCACTTAAAGTGACATTTTAGCATGCACTTCCAGGTCACGCTGGCCTCATTGCTCTGAGCCTGCTATCTTGAGAAGCATGGCCTCACTGTTGATGACACCATGAATATGTACGAAGGGAGGTCAAGCAGATGGCTCTGACAGTAAGAAGAGATGCAATTCATCTTTAATGGATTCAACTGCAGTTGCTCCAAGCAGGCACCCTAAAGTAACATAAACACACAGGATAAAATATGTATAGTTAGATTTAATAATTCCCTTCTTAAGCGGAATAAATAATTTGCCATCTGATTAGAATTGGGAAAGAATCTGTACCTTAGCACAGACTACTTTAGCATTGATTATTCTCTTTCTTCCTTTTCCACTCCCTAGGATTTATCCTGTTGGGTATAAAACACACAGGAATGGAAAATTGCCAAGCCAGGGGTTGTGTGTCCCTTTTTTTTTATTTTAGGATTCATGGTGTGTGGTACTGAAGATTCCTTCAAAGCTGAGAATGTGAATGAGTCTGGTGAAGTTAACTGTTGAATCTAGAACTTGAGAAGAGACAAAACTGGACAGACTGAGTGAGAGGAGATGGCCTGGTTATGTCCATACATCATCAAGTGTTAGAAAATCACAAAGTAACATGCTAATTTTCTTTTAAGATTTACTGACTTGAAAGTCAGAGTTACACAGAAGGAGAGACAGAGAGACAGATATCTTCTATCAGCTAGTTCACCCTCCAAATGTCTGCAACAGCTGGGGCTGGGCCAGACAGAAGCCAGGAGCCTGGAACTCCATTCAGGTCTCCCCATGGGTGAAAGGGACCCAAGCCAAGACTCATGTGGGATATCAGTGTCACATGTTGGGTCTTAACAGCTACAACACAATGCCAGCCCCACAAAGCACCATTCTGATAGAAGAGAAGGGTAGTTAAAGGAATACACTATGTAATAGCTGACATAAGAATGGGTAGGACATCTCATATACAAAGCACATTTTGGAAGCACCAAGCAGGTCTACAGTATTGGTTAAACATAGGAAGAAATTAAGATGCCTGGGCTCAGTTCTATAGCACAGAAAGAATGCCTACTGATGTGAGGAGAGCATCTGGCAGCAGATAGCAAGGTTCTGAAGTGACCTAAATACATCTGGGTAAGACTCCAAACATGCAAGGTGCATATTAGAAACATTAGGCAATAAATGACCAGATTGTAGACTCAGAGACCAGATAGAAAATATTTGAATCTTATGAAAAATGCCCAGACTTGGTATGCCCAGTCAAAGGAACAGAGCCTAATTACATGGAAACTGGGGAGGACCAGCATCAAGGTGATAACTATATCAATGGTGACAACATTAATAACCACGAAAAACCATAGCTAACATGAATGAAGGGTAAATAATCCTTGACAGACATGTTTTCATGGGAAAGCTTAGAACTAGATTAACTACATGGCTCAGGGTGGCACGGTGCTAGTGGCAGGTTTGGGATCCAAACCCAGTTTTATCTCACACTCAAGCTTGTGAGCTTTTCCTGTTTTGGGATGGCTCCTGATGGAAGTTCCTCCCCAGGGTATTGGGAGGGTGGGGACCAGAACCCACAGAAGAGACGGCACACAGGTACGTGTCAGATGCAGATCAATGCTCTTGCAAAATTAACATAAATAAATATCAAGCCTGGTTATGTAAAAAGGACTGCTACGTTAAGCGAAAAATGTCTAATCATTTCACATGTTCAACATTAACAAGGATCTTAAAGGAAATCTATTATCTTTTTTTTTTGTTTAATTTAGTTAGTTGAGAGGCAGCAAGACAAAGAAAGAGGGTGAAAGAGAAAGAGTGAAAGAAAGAGCGAACAAGCAAGGATGCCCATCCACTGGTTTATTACCCAAATGTCCACAGTGGCCAGGAATGGGTTGGGCCAAAGCCAGGGGAGTCACAAAGACTATCCAGTTGTCCCACATGAGTAACAGCAGCTCAATTACTTGGGCCATCACTGCTGCCTCCCTGGGTGTGCATTACCAGGAGGCTGGAGCCAGGGATCAGAGCCAGATATTGAACCCAGGCATACTGAGGTAAATACCTTACCTTACCGAGCACCTTAATGGATGTCCTAACTACTAGGCAAATATCCCACTCCCCATTACCTATTTTGAAGATGTAGGCAAAGCAATTAAAATACAAAATGATGTTTCTGGGAACCACATGATGGGATGGGAACTCTCATATGTCACTTGTTGTGGATTGAATTGTGCCCCTAAAAATGTATGTTGAACTTCTAACTCCTGTTCTGATGAATATGATCTTACTTATGTAAATAGCATTTGCTATTGTTTGGATGTGGTTTGACCCCTCAAAGATTCATGCATTGGTGGCTTGGTCATTGGGGATGAACTTTTGGAAGGGATTTTAGGATCCCAGTCCCTCCCTGAATTCTTGTCTCAAGATGGGATTTCTTCCTCTCACATGTGCCTCTGCCATGTTACCATTAAGCCCTTACCAGGGACCAAACCAAGGGGGCACCCCAGTCTTGGACTTTTAGCTTCTAATACTGTGAGCCAAATAAACATCTTTGGTTTATGAAGTTAGCCTGCCTCAGGTGTTTTGTTATAGTCACAAAAGATGGACTAATACAGGGCCTTTGCAGATTGCCATGGTGTAGATGTAGTTTGGAGGCCCATGCAATAAAGGCTTGGTTTGCAAATGGTGCCAATGGGAGGTCCTTAGGTCACTCAGAATATGCCTTGTGAAGTGGTTCTGAGATGGTTGATCTAAGTGCCTGAATATGGACCCAGAAACTCTCTGTTTCCTGGCTCCCTCACAAGAGCTGCCCCTTTGCCATCTACCACCCTCATTAGATGCCCTATCAATGAGGTCACCTGATCTTGGACTTGAACCTCCAAAATTGTGGGCAACATAAGCCTTTTCTCTTTATAAAGCTACTTGTCTCAGGTACTTCATTGTAGTAATGAAAAGCTGATTAATATTCAGATGTAATCAAGTCACAATATGATTGAATTAGGCCCTAAATCTGAGGACAGAAAGATTTGAAGACAGATTCATTGAGAAGATGGCCAGGAAAGACAGAGTCAGAGACTGGAGTCATGCTGCCACAAACCAAGGAACATTAAAGAACACTGGCAACCACTATAAGCCAGAAAAGGCAAGCAAAGACGTTCCCTAGAGCATCCAGAGGGTGTATGGCCATGCTGATACCTCGATCTGGGGTGTCTAGTCTCTAGAGAGGGTAATGTTTTGTTGTTTTAAGCCATCCAGATTGTGGTGATTTGTTACAGTACCTGTAAGAAACTAATGCACCATTGCCAAACTAGTTGTGGGTTGTTAAAATCTTCTTGAAAGCATTCCAACAAACTAAAACACTGGGACACGTATTGTGGTACAGCAGGTTCAGGTCCCGGCTAGTCTGCTAATGCATCCTGGGAGGCAGCAGATGATAGCTCAAGTTCTTGGGACTTTGCTGCCCAGTGGAAGACCTGGGTAGGATTCTTGGCTCCTAGTTTCAGCCTAGCCCAGGTCTGTTAGTGCAGGCATTTGGGAGAGTAAACAGGTAGATAGAATATTTCTTTATTCTTTGTCTCTCCCTGTCTCTCAGTCACTCTGCCTTTCAAATAAATAATGAATATTAAAAAATTAAGACCTTGAAAATTTCATATCCTTAGGATTCCTGTTTCTAGTAAAGTATCTAATATATTGTTCATAAGTTGAGAAACAGAAAAGCTTTATCCACAATTAATTGTTGCATTAAATATAATATTTTAGATGCCGGCACTGTGGCTCACTTGGTTAATCCTCCACCTGTGGGGCCAGCATCCCATATGGGCACCAAGTTCTAGTGCCAGCTGCTCCTCTTCCAGTCCAGCTCTCTGCTATGGCCCGGGAGGGCAGTGGAGGATGGCCCAGGTCCTTGGGCCCCTGCACCCGCATGGGAGACCAAGAAGAAGCACCTGGCTCCTAGCTTCGGATCGGCACAGTTCCAGCCGTAGCAGTCATTTTTGGGGTGAATCAACAGAAGGAAGACCTTTCTCTCTGTATCTCTCTCACTGTCTATAACTCTGTCAAATAAATAAAAAAAAATTTAAATATATAATATTTTAAAAAAGAAAACAGCCTAAACTGATAAGAAGTCTCTGACTTGCCCCAAGTGGTGGAGTTGGAAGCATACCAGGGGATTCCAATTCAATCCCATCGAGGTGGCATGTACCAATGCCATCTCACTGTTCTAGGTGATCAGTTTCAGTTCACAGTTGGTCATGGTGAAGGGACTGGGAGTCAAAGGGAGCACATAGACAAGTCTAGTACCTGCTAACGCTAACTGATGGAGTAAATAAAGGGGAGAGTGATCCAACATGGGAAGTGAGATACTCAGCAGACTCATAGAATGGCAGATGTCCTAAATAGCACTCTGGCCTCAGAATCAGCCCTAAAGGCATTCTGATCTGGCTGAAAAGCCCATGAGAGTATTTCAGGCATGGAAAGCCAAGACTCTCTGGCAAAAGATCTCTGCGAGTGAGATCTCAGTGGAAAGAACAGGTCTTCAAAGAAGGAGGTACCTTTCTCTGAAGGGAGGAGAGAACCTCCACTTTGACTATGACCTTGTCTAAACAAGATAAGAGTCGGAGAACTCAGAGGGCTTCCATAGCCTTGGAAACTCATGACTGGAGCATAGGGAGATTACTGATGCCATAGACAGGAGTGTCAATTGGTAAAGTCAACAACAGGAGTCACTGTGCACTTACTCCTCATGTAGGATCTCTATCCTTAATGTGCTGTACATTGAGATTTAATGCTATAACGAGTACTCAAACAATATATTTCACTTTGTGTTTCTATGGGGGTGCAAACTGTTGAAATCCTTACTTAATGCATACTAAACTGATCCTCTGTAAAAAAAAAAAAAAAAAAAAAAAGAAATTATCAATTCCCAACTTGACTCTCACTGGGATTAAACATAATAGGTCTGCTCTGATTTCATCATCATTTAAAAAAAAATCATCTATTATTTTTCACTTTATGTTTCTGTGTGGGAGCAAACTGTTGAAATCCATACTTAATGTATACTAAGCTGATCTTCTGTATATTAAGATAATCAAAAATGAATCTTGATGTGAATGGAAGGGGAGAGGGAGTGGGAAAGGGGAGGGTTGTGGGTGGGAGGGACGGTATGGGGGGGAAGCCATTGTAATCCATAAGTCGTACTTTGGAAAATTATATGCATTAAATAAAAGTTTAAAAAATAAAAAAAATAAAAAAAAGAAGTCTCTTTTATTATATATTGTGTGATATATCCATAAGAAAACATAATGGAATCATGAAGGCATTTAAAAGAAATTTTTGGTAACATGGGAAAATGTATGTTATAATGTTAAATGGAAAAAATGGGAAATAGAATATTCAATTCAATGTGATCATAACTCTGCTAAAATTGGTATGGGAAAAACTAGAAGAAAATATATCAAAAGATTAATGGTGATTATCTTTGAGCTTTGGGACTACGGGTGACATTTTTTTCTTTATGCCTTGGTATTTTGAAATGATCTAAAATGAGCATATAATACTTTTCATAATGAGAAAAAAGAACTTATAAAGAAAACTTGGAAGAACTTCTCTTAGAGGATTGATAAAGAAACATGTAGTTCAAAGTTGGCTCTGAAGAATGGAAACCTGTTATTATTCACACTGATGATGAAGTAGCCATAACTTTTTAATGTCAACATTGTAAATGATCCTTATGATTGCATAGAGGTTTTATAGTATTTCACAGGGCTTACAGTTTGTAAAACATATTACCCTCCCATCTATTATCTCATCTAATTTTTAAAACAAGTGTATCGGGGCCAGGGCTGCGGCGCAGTGGATTAAAGCCCTGGCCTGAAGCGCCGGCATCCCATATGGGCGCCGGTTCTAGTCCCAGCTGCTCCTTTTCCAATCCAGCTCTCTGCTATGTCCTGGGAAAGCAACAGAAGATGGCCCAGGCCCTTGGGTCCCTGCACCAGCATGGGAGACCTGGAAGAAGCTCCTGGCTCCTGGCTTCAGATCGGCGCAACTCTGGCCATTGCAGTCATCTGGGGAGTGAACCAGCAGATGGAAAACCTCTCTCTCTTTGTCTCTACCTCTCTCTGTAACTCTGTCTTTCAAATAAATAAAATAAATCTTTAAAATAATAAAACAAGTCTATCAAGAAAAGAAGTTGTTAACTTTATTGTCTAGAGAAGGATGCTGAATCCTGAGTTGCTGGTAAAAAATAGCAATAGACTAGGATTAGAGAACTGAGTACTTCAGGAGTCTCATGCTCTGCCCCGGACATAGCCAGGGCTCTGCCTCTCACCAGTGCAAGCTTCTTCCAGTCCTTCCACCCATGGGTTCCAGCTCCCTGATCTACAAATCAAGGAAGATGCACTTTAGATCTCTTCTAGCCCTAAAACCCTATGATGCAAAAACCTGTGAGGACTCACGAGATGGAAAATCGCCTTGGAAGTGTAACTTTTTGACCCTTCTGATTTCTTCTCAAAGATGAAACAATAGTGTAAATTCAAAATGTATTATCTCTCTCTTCACTTTTATCCCAAGCAGCAATCCCTGGGATATCCCTTTAATCTCTGTGAAAGGTAAAGCGAGCAGAGCTCCATGAACTTGGACCTCATCCTTTTCCACTTGACCCTTCCTCTTATGCACAGCGGCTCTGGAAACATCAACACTTTGATATGTAGTGGTTTATTAAAGGGTCTCAGTGACAGGATCCAGGACCGCCATGAAACAGGCACCTTAGCCTTCCTCAACAGCTGCTCTCCCTAGATGCTTGCCCCTTCTTTTCTATCTCTTGCTATCCAAATGGCAGGATCATAAAATTGAGAGACGAGGAGAACCTGACAGGTCGGCTCAGCTGCATCTCGAACTGGGGTTCAGAATTGCTCCTAAATCAGTTGGAGCTCTGTTCATCTGATAACCAATTCCGTGGCCAGAGGACAATGCATCAGAATATAAAGCAGGTGTTCACTTTCCATAGCCCATTTGCATTTCCGTATAAATTATAAAGGGCACTTTAATTCTATGTCCCAGTTTCCAGCAGCACAGGGATTGTAATGGATTCATTTGAAATTACATGAGCTCCAGCCACATCATTCTTGCTCAGCTTCACCAGCCTGCCTGGAGGGGGCCGAGGAAAGGAGTGCTGCCAATGAGGTTGCTCAATAGCCTCAGTGAAAGGCCTCCAGGGCCTCTCTAAAACCTTGGTATTCATTCATAAACATTTATTAACCACTTTCTAAGAGCAAGGCAAAATCCAGGGCCTTTCTCTCTCCCTCCCTTTTTTCTTTCATGGAGAAATGTTCTTTGCACCCCTACCTAGAGTATGACAGAAGCAATGGGGATACAGCGACAAATTGCAGACAGTCATTCCAAGGAGGAGCTTTCAGTCAGTGGGGGAGGTGTATGTGTAAATAAACACAAGGTGTCATGGGGAGGGGGAGACAATACCAACATTGGGTCAACTGCGTGTCACTTCCTGCCCTGGCTCCCGTTAGCCATGTGTGTGCTTGGGACAGGGCACATAAGTTCTCGGAGTTATTCCCTTATTCATAAACTGAAGATAATTATACTCCTGTCAAAGAATGAGCATATAGATGAAATAATATCACATATATAAGCATCTAATAGAAAACCTGGGTCATACTAGTTACACAATAAACAATTGGTTTTCCTCCTGCTCAGATAATTGCAGTGTAATATATGCTACATATTTATAAAGCATGCTGTATAATTATAATCATACCCAGGGTTGCAGATTCCTGGAGCAATAGAGGATCTACTAGGGTCTAAACCTCCATCCATTCAGGGTCACATGGGAAGGCAGTGATAGGTGAGCCGTAAGACTCTATTATCATGGGCTGTTGGAATTTGATGAGCTTCCAGCAGTATATCAGTCATATTTTTGCAACTGTAATGAAATACCTGAGGAAATTAATGTGATAAAGAGAAGAGGTCTATTTAACTCACAGTTTTGGAGGTTCAAGCTGAAGACCAGATGGTCACATTGGTTTAGTGTCTGGTAAGGGTGGCAGGTGGCAATAGTTGGAGCCTGAGCAGGGGACAGATCATATAGGCTGAGCCAGAAAGCAGAGAGTGGCTGGGTCCAAATAGGCCTTTATAAGCAACCCTCTCAAGAAATGCATTCTGAGGGCATACTCCCAATGTCCTAGACTCAGCCCCTAAATGCCATATTGGATTAAGTTTCCACCCTCTTAGTGTCGTTAACTTGTGACTTTGGGGTTTAAAGTTTTGCATGAGTTCTGGATAGAATAAACAGTGACTTCCTGGAGGAATTGGACTGAGGTCGGGGCCTCACAGTAAGACTCAAAAACAATTTCACTCACTAGGTGGTGTCCTTGAGGGACACTGAATAGGGAGAGTTAAAAATGTACAATTTTGGGATACTGGCTAGGGACTGGCAAGCAGGGAGGATTTAGAAGGCAGTGGTCAAACTGTCTTTTGGTCTCACCTCCTGAATTTGTCAGCTTCCTCTAGAGAGGGTGAGCTATAAGGAAGCAAGTTAAAGGAAAGACCTGAATCTCAAGAGATGCTACTTGAAACTCCCTTTTGTAGCCTAACAAGAATTAATATGAGTCACAAAAGAACATTGCATTCTCACACAAAGCATAGTTTTGAGCTGAGCAAACACCAGCGAGGTTAGGGGGTGCCTATCCAGGAGCCATGGCCAGGATGGTCAAGGCAGGAGACACAGAAAGACCATCTGCATATGAGAAGCAGCATCTATCTGTACAGTGGCCAGGGAACCATAGAACAAGCATTTAAATGACAGGGAAAGTCTGGCACCACGGCTCTCTTGGCTAATCCTCTGCCTGCAGCGCCAGCACCCCGGGTTCTTGTCCCGGTTGGGGCACCAGATTCTGTCCCGGTTGCTCCTCTTCCAGTCCAGCTCTCTGCTGTGTCCCAGGAGTGCAGTGGAGGATGGCTCAAGTGCTTGGACCCTGCACCTGCATGGAAGACCAGGAGAAAGCACCTGGCTCCTGACTTTGGATTGGCGCAGTGACGGCCGTGGCAGCCATTCGGGGGGTGAACCAACGGAAGGAAAACCTTTCTCTCTGTCTCTCTCTCTCATTGTCTAACTCTGCCTGTCAAAAAAAGAAAAGAAAAAAAAAAGACAGGGAAAGAGTAAATGCTCCAAAATAAAAAAGCTGAGGACTGCTTGAGGATATGTTGTGGACACATCAGGGATTTTTACAGACAAAAGGAAGGTATTTGAACTTAACAAGCCATTGTAATAGTTGTCATGGCTCCAGCCACTGCTGAGGACTGTGATCTCCAGCACATAACTCGTAGGACTGTAACTATGTGCTCAAGGTGAGAGAACCTGATATAAAAAAGCATATTGTTAAACCTAGGATTTATTTTTTTTATTTGAAAGTCAGGCTACACAAGGAGAGAGAGGTTGGGGAGAAATAGAGAGAGAGAAATCTTCCATCTGTTGGTGTACTTCCCAAATGGCCACAACAGCCAGGGCTTGGCCAGATGGAAGCCGGGAGATGGAAGCTTGCTCTGGGTCTTCCATGTGTGTGGCATTTGGGCCATCCTCTGCTGCCCTCCCAGGCACATCACCAGGGAGCTGGATTGGAAGTATAGTGGCTGAGACTCAAACTGGTGCCCATATGGGATGTCATTTTTGCAGGCAGTGACCCAACCTGTTTTCCTACAGCACCACCCCCAAAAGAAGCATTTTAAAGGCCATTCCAGGTCCTTTGAGTTAGCCTAACAATCAGAATCTCTGTTTTTGAGAGTGTGAATGTGAGACAGAACTGGCAGCTGGTGGAAGCCACAGATGTGGATAGACCCAGAGAGAAGCAGGCATAGGGGCGACAGCTGAGCTCTAGAATGGGACTCATCAACTTCAGCTGCAGATGGGGCAATAACACACCTTGGTCTCTAAGAGCTCTGTGAAGCAAATTCTAGCCTCAGTCTGCATTCTTTAGTCTTCTATGGGTTTGGTTCTTTGGATTGGAACATGGCTAAGAATCACAGTCATCAGTGCCATTATGTTCTGGCTTAGTTTTAAACAGCTCCCTATGCTCATCCCCTGTGACCCCGAATGCCCAGCACTGAGAACAAGAGGCCCTTTCTCTAATGATCCAGTCTTCCTTCACGTCTCTAGGAAAACCTGGGTTACCTCTGAAGGTTATAGATTTCTGGAGGAAAGGAGATCTGACTGCTTAAGGGATCAGGAAGATTACAAAGGTTTCCTTTACAATAAGCTGGCAAGAAATCTATCCATGAGTTATTTACTCCTGTAGAAACAACAATTGCTCGCATGACCCAATCACCACTTATGATACCCTCTCTTCAAACAGTGTTGCACTGGGGATTAAGTTTACAATACATGAACTTTGGGAGGTATGTTCAAACCATCAGAGAAGTGTGCTGTGCTGATTTAGTGGATTTAAGTGCTTACCAAAATATAAACAATATCATACAAGGTTTTATGAGACTTCTTAAAGCGTTTAAGGACTTAAACTCAATGGGGTGAAGGGGGTTGTATTCGCAGCAGAGACTCTAGGAAGTATGAGGACAGGTAGGTTTGAAAGTTCAAGTTGTGCACAGAAATAGTTGTCCTCTGTGTCTTGGGGCCATGATGGGCAGTGAGGCAGGGAAGATGGGTTGGCCTGGAAGCTACTCTAAGGTACACAGGCTTTATTGTGGTGCTGATGAGACTAGTGGTGATCTTCAGTCGGGGGAGTTACTTGACCAGTTTTCCACTTGATATGGTAGTTCTGACCACAGCAAGGGACACGGGTTGCTGGTGGCCCCATGCAGAAGGCAGGTAGCAAGACCATAAGAAAGTGAATGAAGTCATTCAGGTAGAAGATGAGATCCCGAACCAAGGCCATAGCCCTGGAACAAGAAGAGGAAGATGGGAAGGTACTGAGAAAGTAGTGATGGCAGGGGTGAAGGAAAGGGAGGCAAGGAGTGGAGGATGATTCTAGATTTATGTTTAGGGCAACAGAAGCACAATGGTGGAATAAAGTGAAATAAACTTTTCAGGAAGAAGAACAGATCTTGAGGGGAAGGTTGATTTTAGTTTGGAAAACTGAGTTTGAGATGTTTCTAGGACACTGCAATGCAATTGGTGATAAAAGTAGAAAACGCCATCCTAGATTTCAGGAGAAAGCCAAGCTGGAGATACGGATTTGGGAGTCATTGATGTGTATGTGGCTTAAGTTCTGGGAAAACATGAAATCATCAGAGAACAGTACTGTGATAGTGGTAGGAAAAGAGGTCCTAAGCTAAAATTAACAAAGATTCATATGCGAGATTGTGGTGAAGAACAACAATATTTCTACATGAGCTTCATGGGGTTAAGCCTTTTACCCTGTGCTTTATTTTTAATTCTTATTTTTTTAATTTATTTTATTTATAAAAGCAGAGTACAAAGAGAGGGAGAGAGAGAAAAAAAATATTCCATTTTCTGGTTTAGGGCCAGGCCAGACCAAAACCAGGGGCTTCTTCCAGGTCTCCCACATGTGTGCAGGGGCCCAAGCACTTGGGCCATCTGCTGCTGCTTTCCCATGCCCATTAGCAGGGAGCTTGATCAGAAGTGAAACCACCAGAGACATGAATTAGTGCCCATATGGGATGCTAGTGTCACAGGTGGCAGCTTTACATGCTATACCACAATGCTGACTCCCTGTTCTGTAGCTTCAGAAACTTGACTTTATTAGTACACTCAAGGGATGAGCTGACTCTTTTAACACTAGGGTCTGATTCTTGCAACCAAACTGTTAAGAATATACTTCCCAAACTAAAACAGGGCTCTATTAATTCACAAGAATTGCTAAGTATTACAAAAGTAATTAAGTAGTGATTGAAGAACATAAGTTCCAAATCATATGGCTTTGTGTGCTGTCCTGTTTCAAGGTGATGAAATCTCTGTTTAAAAACTAGAATTAGGAACAGGTGCTGTGAGCAGTTATACTGCTCTTGGGATGCTTGCAGCACATATTGGAATGCAGAAGTTCAAGTCCTGGCCCCTCTTTCAATCCAGCTTCCTGCTTATGTGCACCCTGGGAAGCAGCAAGTGATGATTTGAATACTACCCAGGTGGGAGACTAAGATGGAGTTCAGGGCTCCTGGCTTGGCTTGGCCCAGCTCCAGCTGTTGCAGGCATTTAGGGAGTTAATCAACAGATGGAGGATACCTCTCTCCAATTTTATCTTTTAACAAAACAAAAAATAAATAAAACTTAAAGAGTACAGTTAATATTAATGGTTTTCAATTGTATTGTCTACAGCATGTCTTGTATAATAGTGTAACTGGAAGTTCCCCAAAATAAGTGTGTTATAAATAAGTTTAGTAAAACTTGAATCCTTCTTTTGAATGTTCACAAAGTGTATTTGAGCTAAAAATGTTAAGAAGTTCTAGAGTAAAGCAGTGTGTCATGTTTTATCCATCATTTCCAAATCCCTTGAGCATGGAACTTTCTTACTTGTGATACTAGCCCTCCTTCTGCCCTGGCAAAATCTGTCTATTGGAGCTCCTCTTGGATATAGGTCATTAATTTTTTGAAAGTTCAGCAAGAAATGAAAGTAACAGATAAATTTATTTTAGTGCATGAATCATTTTAAAGATTTACTTACTTTTTATTTTAAAGTCAGAGTTACACAGAGAGAAGGAGAGGCAGAGAGAGAGAGCTTTTCCATCTGGTAGTTCACTCCCCGGTTGGCCACAACAGCCAGATCTACGGCAATCTGAAGCCAGGAGCCTGGAGTTTCTTCTGGGTCTCCCACGCGGGTGCAGGGACCCAAGCACTTGTGCCATCTTCTACTGATTTCCCAGGCCATAGCAGAGAGCTGGATTGGAAGTGGAGCAGCTGAGTCTTGAACAGGTACCCATATGGGTTGCCGGTACTACAGGCGGTGGCTTTACCCACTTTGCCGCAGCACCAGCCCCAGTGCATGCCATTTTTTAAAACATTCATGTATAGGGGCCAGTGCTGCGGCGTAGCGGGTAAAGCCAACAGCTGCAGTGCCGGCATCCCATATGGGCACTGGTTCAAGTTCTGGCTGCTCTACTTCTGATCCAACTCTGCTATGGCCTGGGAAAGCAGTAGAAGATGGCTCAAGCACTTAGGCCCCTGCACCCACATGGGAGACCCAGAAGAAGCTTCTGGCTCCTAGCTTCAGATCAGCCCAACTCTGGCTGTTGTGGCCATTTGGGTAGTGAATCAGTGGATGGAAGACCTTGCTCTCTCTCTCTCTCTTTGCCCCTGCCTCTCTATAACTCTGCCTTTCAAATAAATAAATAAATCTCTTTAAAAAAGAAAAGAAAATCACGTAAAAGTCATTTAAAAATTCATGAACAGTTTTTTAGAATATACATTGTCTATGAACTTTTTGAAGATCATTTTTTGTACAGATTTCAAGTTTTTATACCAAAATAACATATATGTGTGTGTATACACAAATACATAAACATGTGTGTGTGTGTGTGTATGTGTGTATGTGTGTGTGAGACTGAGAGCTCTGTACTCACACAGCTCCAATCAGCTTGTTTGTTCCCTAAATGCCTACAGTGGCTGGGCCCGGGCCCAGGGATGAAGCCGGAGTTGAGAATTCGCTCCAAGTCTCCTGTGTATGTAGCAGGAACCCTGCAATTTGAGCCTTCCAGATTCTGCATTAGCAGGAAGCTGGAGTCAGGAGCTAGAGCTGGGTATCAGACACTGGCACTCTGATGTGGGATGCAGGAGTTTTAACCATTAAGCCAAGTCCTCACCCCTAAACTCATCTCTTAATTCCATTTTCCCATGAGCTTTTGTAGTATACTCCTTGAATCACAGAAATCTCAAACAGCATCCTCAGAACTTGAGTCTAGAACATCTGCTTTCCTCAGCCTACTCTCTCTGCACTGCCGAGAAGTGAAATGAAACGAAATCTTAGTAAATGGTAACTTCACGTTACAGTTTCTTGGTCCCTAAGTCTTGGAGGCTCCTCTCATTTCCTAATATGCTGCTTGCAAAAATCAGCGCATCCTATTGGCTCCATAAAAGATACCAGAAATCTTACTACTTCTTGCCAATTTCACTTTGGCCATCCTAGTCTGAACTGCTTCCATCTTCCTGGGTTAGACTTTTGGAAACTGCTTCTGGCTGTGATATAGACTATATGTTATGCTGGTTTCATTTGAGAGTGTCACTGGGATGTATGAACTACAGCTGAGAGGATCCTGGGGATGATGACTTACATTGAGACAAGTACCCAGAAATCCATGTTGCTTCCTGTACTGTTTAAATGGTGCTGGATGCTTGTTGACAATTAAAATATTACCGACTTGCTTTAAAAAAATACTGTTTTTTAATAACTCATGAAATTTTGAAGATCAGTTTATTTGCAAAGAGAGAAATTGAAAATCTGGAAACATCCTCAAAAAAATGGTGACTTTGAACATAAACTTGAAAATGTGGGTCTCTTCCATTTAAAATATGCTACACTGCTCCACATTCAATCAACTCCCTGCAAATGCACCTAAAAGCAGCAAAAGATGGACCAAGTCCTTGGGCCCCTGCACCCATGTGGGAGGCCTGGAAGAAGTTCCAGGCTCCTGGCTTCAGATCAGCATATCTCCAGCTGTTTTGGCCATTTGAGCAGGGACCCAGTGGATGGAAAACCTCTCCCTTTCTCTGCCTATGTAACTCTGCCTTTCGAATAAATTTTTAAAAATCATTTAAAGAAGGAGGTACCTTTCTCTGAAGGGAGGAGAGAACTTCCACTTTGACTATGACCTTGTCTAAATAAGATCGAAGCTGGCAAACTCAAAAGGTTTCCATAGCCTTGGCAACTCATGACTAGAGCCTAGGGAGATTACTGATGCCATAAACAAGAGTGTCAATTTGTTAAGTCAACAACAGGAGTCACTGTGCACTTACTCCTCATGTAGGATCTCTGTCCTTAATGTGTTGTTCAATGTGAACTAATGCTATAACTAGTACTGAAACAGTTTTTTTTTTTAACTTTTATTTAATGAATATAAATTTCCAAAGTACAGCTTATGGATTACAATGGCTTCCCCCCAATAACGTCCCTCCCACCCGCAACCCTCCCCTTTCCCACTCCCTCTCCTCTTCCCTTCACATCAAGATTCATTTTCGATTCTCTTTATATACAGAAGATCAGTTTAGCATACATTAAGTAAAGATTTCAACAGTTTGCTCCCACACAGAAACATAAAGTGAAAAATATTGCTTGAGTACTAGTTATAGCATTAAATCTCAATGTACAGCACACTAAGGACAAAGATCCTACATGAGGAGTAAGTGCACAGTGACTCCTGTTGTTGACTTAACAAATTGACACTCTTGTTTATGGCATCAGTAATCACCCTAGGCTCTTGTCATGAGCTGCCAAGGCTATGGAAGCCCCCTGAGTTCACTGATTCTGATCATATTTAGACAAGGCCATGGTCAAAGTGGAAGTTCTCTCCTCCCTTCAGAGAAAGGTACCTCCTTCTTTGATGACCCGTTCTTTCCACTGGGATCTCACTCACAGAGATCTTTCATTTAGGTTTTTTTTTCCCCGGAGTGTCTTGGCTTTCCATGCCTGAAATACTCTCATGGGCTTTTCAGCTGGATCCGCATGCCTTAAGGGCTGATTCTGAGGCCAGAGTGCTGTTTAGGACATCTGCCATTCTATGGGTCTGCTGTGTATCTCATTTCCCATGTTGGATCATTCTCTCCCTTTTTTATTCTATCAGCTAGTATTTGCAGACACTATTCTTGCTTATGTGATCCCTTTGGTTCTTAGTCCTATCATTATGATCAACAGTCAGGGCAAGGGCTGATCAAGTCATCGTTTCTCATAGTGTTCATTTCACTTTAACAGGTTGCCTTTTTGGTGATCAGTTAGTTGTCACCTATCAAGGAGAACAAGTGGTATTTGTCCCTTTGGGATTGGCTTATTTCACTCAGCATAATGTTTTCCAAATTCCTAACAGGATCACTTTTCAGTTAAAATTTAAATACCTAAGAATTATTGTGTGTTAATTACAGAGTTCAACCAATGGTACTGGAACAAAAAAATACTAAAATGGATAAAGTATTACATTGTACATCAACCGTCAGGACAAAAGCTGATCAAGTCACGAAACAGTATTTTTTTTTTTTTTTGACAGGCAGAGTGGACAGTGAGAGAAACAGAAAGACAGAGAGAAAGGTCTTCCTTTACCGTTGGTTCACCCTCCAATGGCCGCCGCGGCCAGCGTGCTGTGGCCGGCACACTGCACTGATCCGATGGCAGGAGCCAGGTGCTTCTCCTGGTCTCCCATGGGGTGCAGGGCCCAAGCACTTGGGCCATCCTCCACTGCACTCCCTGGCCACAGCAGAGAGCTGGCCTGGAAGAGGGGCAACCAGGACAGAATTTGGTGCCCCGACAGGGACTAGAACCCGGTGTGCCAGCACCGCAAGGCGGAGGATTAGCCTAGTGAGCCATGGCGCCGGCCCTGAAACAGTATTTTATACTTTAAGTTCTGTGTGGGTGCAAACTGATGAAATCTTTACTTAATATATACTAAATTGATCTTCTATATATAAAGATAATTGAAAATGAATCTTGATGTGAATGGGATGGGAGAGGGAGCGGGAGATGGGAGGGTTGCGGGTAGAAGGGAAGTTATGGGGGGGGGGGCCATTGTAATCCATAAACTGTACTTTGGAAATTTATATTTACTAAATAAAAGTTAAAAAAAAATTTGGGAATGTAAAGTAAGGGTTCAAGAAGGACCAGAATCAGTCAACCTGAAAGTCAACCAACACGTATGTTTGGTTTTGGGTGAATGTCTATATTCATCTCAAGTAGAACCTGTAACATTGTCTTTATCCTTGTTTATTTCCCCAGCTAGAATGGCTGTCGCATGAGAGGAGGGACTTTGTCTTGTTCACTGCATTCATTCGCAGTGCTAAACAGTACTTGACATAGAGCAGAGGTGGTTAAATATTGATCAGTGCAGCTCTGCCTTTGTCAACTCCATCCTTTTCATGCTGTCTATTAAAGACATATTCTTTATTTATGGTTTACTCATTTGATGCTTTTTAAAGTTATGATGCTTACCATGTATATTCATATATTCATTTAGGAGTCAGTTAATATTTATGGAGCATCTATTCTGTGCTGGAAACAAAGTACATGTGGCTGAGAAATTAGTACTGATCCATAAGAAACCGCTTAGTTTCCAGGGATAGCTTGTATATAGAAGCAGGAAATGCCTAATAAAACTTTCTCCTAAAGAAATAGAGTCAAAAATAGGTGAAAATGCTCTCAATTTTTTTAAGATTTATTTGTTTATTTGAAAGTCAGAGTTACACAGAGAAGGAGAGGCAGAGAGAAAGCAAGGTCTTCCATCCACTGGTTCACTCCCCAAGTGGGCTGTAACGGCCGGAGCTGTGCTGATCCAAAGCCAGGAGCCAGGAGCTTCTTCCAGGTCTTCCCATGTGGGTGCAGGGGCCCAAAGACTTGGGCCATCTTCCACTGCTTTCCCAGACCATAGCAGAGAGATGGATTGGATGAAGAGCAGCCAGGACTAGAACTGGCACCCAAATGGGATGCCGGCACTGCAAGCAGCAGCTCTATCCACTACCCCACAGCACCAGCCCCAAAAATGCTTTCTAACTGATACTTTCCCACTTCTTTTGGAAGAGAGCAATCAAATGTACCAAATAAGCGGAAGCTATGAAAAAAAGTGGAAAGATCGACTGAAGTTAAATTCACGTACTTACTAAAGGAATTGTAAAACAAGCCAAGGATCTGGTAGCATCACTTAAAAGATGCTGGGTTCTACCTGCCCTTCCCTACTGATGATTGGAAAGCCCATTAACCTGATTGAAGTGGGTTGTAAGACAACCCCCTGCCCCCAACCTCCATTCCAGTCTTACTAACAGCACAGGAAGAAGGGGCACCCTGTCTCTGCTCAAAGTTCCAAACCACCTTCAAAATCACTTTTGATATTTTGTTCTTGATGTGCTCTGAGCTTCCAGTTGTACTACACCCCTAGGAAAAAGAGAAATTGTTTTTCTAGGAGAAAACTAATTTTCAGTGGTTAGAGATAAGAAAATCTTATAAACTTGCCTTCCTAAGCACACAGCTATACCCTTGAGAGAACCTTAGCTCATTGTGTACTCATAAAAAGAAAACAATATCCCAAATGAGTCAAACCCAAAGATGCCAAATGGTGATAAATGGATTTTTTTTTTCAGAGGTCAGAGAATTGAGCTAATGTTTTACTACTGCTGGAGGTTATCACCTTTGCATGTTCACATGCAGGTGATAGAATCACAAGATAGCTTCATAATCCCTGTTTGGTGAACTTGGAGTGCTTGCAAGTTGAGGATGCAAAGCCCCTCTCTGGTGAGAAGGTCCAAGGTAGCGGACTCTGATTTCACGGGCATTGTCAACACTGACAGACAAGTGCACACATAAACCCTTCTCTCACTGTAGTTTCTCCATAGCAGTCATGGGGCACTTTGGGTGATGTAAAGCAGAATGATCAGTCATATGACTTCAGTGTCAGGGAACTCTTCCGTTTACCCTTGACCTCCATTGCAGCTGCTACTGGTTTTGGAAGGGTTCTAGTTGGGGAAAAATGCCATAGTAGGGACTTCTATTGCTTCTCTATAGCACAGATGAAGAAATAAAGGTTTGACTGAAATAACACTAACCTATATTTATTAGTAATAACAGTGGCATTGTATTAGTTTCCTGTGGCTGCTGTGGCAAAGTATCCCAAATTTGGTGGCTTAAAGTGACAGAAATCTGCTCTGACAGTTGGGAGGCCAGCAGTTTGTAATGCAGCAGAGCTGTACTTTCTGGGGGCCCAGGCAGCTGATGTGCCCTTTGCCTCCCGTTTCTGATGACTGTCAGCATTCTTTGCCTTGTGGCCACAACACTCCAGTTTCTGCCTCTGTGGCTACATTGCCTCCCCTCTCCTGCCTGTGTGATTTCTCTCTGCCTAACTCCAAGTGTATGTAGGGCCCACCTGGAGCATCCAGGATGACCTCTTTCTCTCAAGATCCCTAACTTCATTGTATCTGCAAAGACTTTATTTTTCTAAGTAAGAACACATATGTAGGTTCTGGGATTTATGGCTTGGGCATATCTTTGTGCAGCACCCCCACTGAACCCATTATTCATCTTACTTACTTTTCTCTATTTGTTGCTTAAGTCTTGCTAGCAGTAACAAAGAAATTTAAAATTTATTTATACTTAAAATTATAAAAATTATATAAAACATTTAAAAATATTTAGTATTTGAAAGGCAGAGAGACAGAGAGAACAAGAGAAAGATCAAGAGAAAGGTCTTTCATCCACTGGTTCACTTTTGAAATGCCCTCAGCAGTTAGGCTGTGTGAGGAAAAAGCCAGGAACCTACAACTCGGTTGGAGTCTCCCACATGAGTGGCAGGGATCCAGTACTTTAGCCACTACGTGCTGCCTCCCAGAGTGCACATCACCAGAAACTGGATCAGAAGCAGAGTAGCTGGGACTCAAACCAGGCGGTCTGATGGAGTACCCAGGTGTCCTAAGTGACTACTTAATTGCTGCACCATGTGTCTGCCCCAGCTACAGGGACTTTATTTAAATTTCTTTAAATATTTATTTATTTATTTATTTGAAAGTCAGGTTTACACAAAGAGAGAAGGAGAGGCAGAGAGTGAGAGAGTGATAGAGAGAGAGAGTGTGTGAGAGAGAGAGAGAGAGGTCTTCCATCAGCAACAATGGCTGGAGCTGTGCTGATCCGAAGCCAGGAGCCAGGAGCTTCCTCTGGGTCTCCCATGTGGGTGCAGGGGCCCAAGGACTTGGCCCATCTTCTTCTGCTTTCCCAGGCCATAGCAGAGAGCTGAATTGGAAGTAGGGCAGCCGGGACTCAAACCGGCGCCCACATGGGATACCAGCACTGCAGGCAGCAGCTTTACCCACTACACCACAGTGCTGGCCCCAGCTACAAGGACTTTTAAATTAGCATTATTCCCTAAATCTTTATAAATCATAAATCCCGTGAGGACAGCTGTCAAGGACAAAATGATGACGTTCTGAAAAGGAGAGGTTTATAGAGGGAGTTAGAAACTTATAATCCATCACCAGATCAGAGGCAGGAAATTAACGTGGGTTAAATCTCTTTTGCCATTCACTTTTTTAAAAAAAATAAAAATTTATTTATTTATTTGAAAGTCAGAGTTACACAGAGAGAAGGAGAGGCAGAGAGAGAGAGAAAGGTCTTCCATCCAATGGCTCACTCCACAGATGGCCGCAACGGCCAGAGTTGTGCCGATTTGAAGCCAGGATCCAGGAGCTTCTTCCATGTCTCCCACACAGGTGCAGGGGCCCAAGTACCTGGGCCATGTTCTACTGCTTTCCCAGGCCATAGCAGAGAGCTGGATGGGAAGAGGAACAGCCAGGACTAGAATGGGCACCCGTACGGGATGCCGGCACTTCAGGCAAGGGCGTTAATCCACTGCACCACAGCGCCAACCTCCATTGCCATTCACTTTTCAAATGTGGTCTTGGTCAATTCTCAGTACCAATTGGTGATTTACTTATTTTAATCCATGCTGCTAAAGATGGGGAAAGAGAGGCTCAGGAAGCTAGAGAATAGTCCCAAGTTCCATCAACTAATAAGGGTGGAGCCAAGGTTCCTAGCCAAACCTTGTTTCCAAAAGCATGCTTCCTTTCTAGCTAGGAGAGGGCATTTCTGGCTGCATAAGGGTCTGCTGAGCCAGGTCTCAGTTCCATCCACCTGTGCTCTGTGTGTTGGGAATTCCCAAAGGAGAGAAAAGGACAGAGCTCTTAAGACTTTGTCAAAGGCTGAATCCTTGATCTAGACTAATTGTTCCTGAATTCTGGGTTAGAATATGGGAGGAAAGAAGGAATCATGTAGGCCAGTGTTGTGGTTCAGCAGATTAAGCCTCCTATTGTGACACCAGCATCCCACATTAGAGTGTGAGTTCAAGTCCTAGCTGCCCTACTCCCAATCCACTTCCCCTCTAATGTTCCCATGACGGTAGCAGATGATGGCACAAATTCTTGGGGCCCTGTCACCCAAGTGGGAGACCCTGATGGAGTTCCTGGCTCCTGGATTCAGCCTGGCCCAGACCTAGCTATTGAAGCCATTTGGGGAGTGAACCAGCAGACAGATTTTTCTCTGATGGTCTGCATTTTAAATAAGTCTTTAAAAAGAAAGAATGAATGAATGATGAGGTGGGTTCTTGTCTGTGACCAATGTTGTTATGCATTATTATCATTGGATTTGCTTAACTAGAAAATGGAACATGAAAGGTAGGCCTCAAAAACCCACATGTGGTTTCCCAGGGTAGGAGACTGAGCAAGGATGTAGGAACACTTCAGCATAACAATTTAGTAATAAGCATCTTCCTCAATAAATAAAAATCCCAATCAAAATCCAAAAGGCAACAATCTTCATGTGAGAACTAATTAACAACACTTGAAATTTTAAAATGAGTAAACATATTCTGAGGGGGAAGAAAGCAAATACAAGACACTCAAAAGAGTATTTTTTAAAGATTTATTTTATTTATTTGAAAGACAGAGTTACAGAGAGAGGTAGAGCCAGAGAGAGCAGTCTTTCATCTGCTGGCTCACTCCCTAGATGGCCGCAACAGCCGGAGCTGTGCCGATCCAAAGCCAGTTACCAGGAGCTTCTTCCGGGTCTGCGGGTGCAGGGGCCCAGGGGCTTGGGGCATCTTCTACTGCTTTCCCAGGCCATAGCAGAGAGCTGGATCAGAGAAGAGCAGCCGGAACTAGAACTGAACTAGAACATCCCATATGGTGCCCATATGGGATGCTGGTGCTTCAGGCCAGGGCTTTAACCCACTGAGCTACAGCACCAGCCCCAGAAGAGTATTTTTAAAAATAATATTTAAGTATGAATCTCGAATGTCTCTTTGTTGGATAAGAAAACTTTTCCATTCAAACTAAGTGAACTTGAGCATTTCTTCTATGGTTGTGAGATCTGACTTTAAGCCCCTCTGGCTTCTTCACCTTAACAGCCATGCAAGGACAGCAGCTTCTAAGCTATTGAAGACACCTTCATCAACACAAAGACAAGTTAAACCTGCCTGAGAGAAACTTGCATTTAAAGAGAAAGCAAGGGCTGGTGTTGTGTTGTAGTGGGTAAAGTCACCACCTGCAATGCTGGCATCCCATAAGGGCACTGGTTCATGCCTTGGCTGCTGATTCAGCTCCCTGCTAGTGGCCTGAGAAAAGCCACAGAAGACATCCCAAGTGTTTGGACCCTTGCCACCCACATGGGAGACCCTGACGAAGCTCCTGGCTCAGCTTTTGCTATTGTGGCCATCAGAGGAGTGAACCAGTAGATGGAAGATCCCCCTCTCTCTCCATCTCTCTCTCTCAAAGTAGCTCTGACTTTCAAAATAAATAAATAAAAATTTAAAAAGTAAACAGAAAGCCCCCTGGGACAGGCCTTGTGGTGCAGTGGGTAAAGCCACCACTTGGAACATCCACATCCCTTCTCAGAGTGCCTAGTTCAAGTCCTGTGTCTACTTCCAATCCAGCTCCCTGCTAATGTACCTGGGGAGCAGCAGATGGTGATCCAAGCACTGGGGTTCTTGATACCCATGTGGGAGACCCAGCTGGGATACCTGGCTTTGGCCTAGTCCAGCCCCAGCTGTTGCAGGCATTTAGGAAGTAAATGTGACTATGGCTTTCAATCATTAAATAAATAAACCAAGAGAAAGTGGAGTGTATTTACTGCTTAACATGGAGGTTAAGTGTTTAGAATTACTGAACAATTACCTCCTTTGTTACAATCACTAAGCAGAGTAGCTGATTTTTAGTTAGACTTAAGTGTGTGAACTACTGATGGTTGAATGATAAACATAATTTAATAATCAGGCCTTCATTTGTTCTGGAAAGACTGAGACTTCCTGGAATTCTCAGTGTGGACATGTGGAGACTGGGAGTTACTGGTTGCTGAATTTTTCAGTACAGAATTGCAGACAAAGACACAGAAAATCAACTCAATTTTATAAATGCTTTCTTATAGGCAAGCCAAAGTGTTAATGCCCAGGGCTGTGGGTAAGAGCAGTGCCTCTAGGTTTGTTTCCTTGCCTGCTGTATCAGTTTGCTTTTCGTTATTTTAATAAAATACCCAAGAGGAGCATCTTGGGGAGAGAGAAAGTTTATTTCGACTTACAGTGGAGGTTGCAGGATCCATGGCCTCATCATTTGGGAACTGGTGGAGAGTGGTTACAGCAGGTACAGACACTGTGATTACATGGTGAGCTTGGAAGAGAGAGTGCGCACAGCAAGGCAGAACTTGAACTCAAATCATCAAACAACCCTCGGAGGGTGCAACCCAGTAACCTAAAGACCAGCCCCACCTCTCAGAGGCCATCATTACATCAACCCCCTCCTCCTTAATGAATCAGCAATTAACATAAAGAAACCAGAGTTTAAACAGCTGCAGGGGTTTTGGGGAGACAAATCCTACTCAATTCTTAACACTTGCTCTCTCACCCTGTTGGGTCCAATCCCTGGAAGTGTTTTACTTTTCATCCATGTCCTTGCCAAAGATGTCAGGTGATCAAAGTGGCCAATCATCCTGACCACTTGAGGCTTGGACCATCTAGGGGTATTTAAATCCTTTCAGTGGATTCTTCAGCAGACAGGGCCTTTGAGAGGTAGAGAGATGAAGCTATGATGGAATGACAGATGCGGGGTTAACACTTTCTGGAAGGAAAGCCTGCCCGGCTTGTTTCTCACCTCTCCAACCTCCTCGCTAACTAGCAGCAACTGTGCTGGTGATTCTGAAAGCAGCAGATTTGAGCTTGTGGCTGAACTGACAGCTTCACACATGCTCAGTGTAAATGAGACACTGGCCATTTAAGTCCCCTTCACACATGCTCCTCAGTGTCTGCAAATCCCAGAGGCAAAGAGTGCTTGATACCATGGCTCTGTTCTGTGTCTTAAGGCTCTCACAGGCTGGGCATGCTCAGTCTTCCAGAATTGATAGCTGCTAGCCAGGAGGATGGCAATTTTCCAAATTCAAAACATGTCCTTCCGGCATAACTATGACTTTTATCAAACACTAGGCAATTATGTCACAGAGAGGCTATTTACATCTGAGATAGCAGGTGCATTTAGAACTAATAACAGGCAACATTAACAGCAAGTTTATTGAGTGTCATTATTTTTCTTTCAGTCACTCTATGAGGGAGGTGTTATCCTCATTTCACGGGTAAGGAAACTCAGGCATGGAGAGATTAAGGAACTTAGAGATGGCCACACAGTTGTTCAGGAGCAGAGTTGGGCCCAAAGCCTATATTCTTACTTATAATGCTAGCATTCAATTGGACAATTGGTTTTGCCACATAGATGACATCAACATGAAAAGGGCAACATGGATAACAAGGAGGCATGAGAGTATCTGTGCACAAAGTATGTGCTCCCAGATCACAGAGAAATGAGTTGAGGGGATAGCACTGTAGTGCAGAGGCTAAGCCACCATTTGAGATGTTGGCAATCCTTATCAGAACACCAGTTTGAGTCTCAGTTGCTCTGTTTCTGATCCAGCATCCTACAATTGAGCCTGGAAAAGCAGTAGAAAATGGTCCAAATGTGTGGTCCCCTGCCACTCACATGGGAGACGTGGATGGAGTCCCTGCTCCTGGTTTCAGTCTAGCCTAGCCTAAGCTCTTTGCAGCCATCTGGGGAGTAAACCAGAGGATGGGAGATCTCTCTCTCTCTCTCTTCTCTCTCTCCCCCTTCCCCAAACAGAAACATACATAAATCTTAAAAAAAAAAAAAAAAAGTGAGTTGATGTCCTATCCTACATTAGGGTATGCAGCTGAGGAAACTTGAATAAATTATCTAATGTATTGGGACCTGTTTCCTCATTGCAGAATGGTCACAATAAGGGGCACATAACTTATAGGATTGTAATAGTGATATGTGATAACTCAGACAATACCTATCATATATGGAATGCTTTTTTTAAGGTTTATTTATTTATTTGAACGTCAGAGTTACAGAGAGAGGGAGAGACAGAGATAGACTTTCCATCCTCTGGTTTCTCCCCAGATGGCCTAAACAGTCATGACTGGGCCAGGCAGAAGCCAGAAGACAGGAATTCCTCCAGGTCTCCCATATTGGTGGCAGGGGCCCAAGCACTTGGACCACCTTCCGCTGCTTTTCCCAGGCCATTTTCAGTGAGTTGGATCAGAAGTGGAACATCCAGGACTGGAACCAGAACCCATATGGGATGCTGGCAACATAGGCAGTGGCCTTAATTGCTACATCACAATGCCAGCCCCTTGAATGCTTGTTTTTGTGCCCTCTATGAGATGTATAGAAGTGATTAGCTTTGTCCTTGGTACATGATAAGCATTTGTGTTAGCTATTATTAATATTATTATTTTACTAACACATATCAAACCAATTTTGACACCAAAGATCATCAGTGTCTTTTGCTTTAACAAAGTTGTGACCTCTTGAATATGACTCTTAATAAGTGGGTAGGGGTGGAAGCTCAGAAATCTTTTATTGTTATGTACAGTTCCACCTATAATTTATTTTCCATTTTAACCTAATGCATAACTGAACATACTTTTAGAATACTACATTGTCTATTTCTTCTATTATTCTTGGAAATACTTTGTATTTGTCACAGGGTCTTACTAAATCTAGCCAAATCTTCAGTTTCCCAAGAACCTGATAAACAGCCTCATTTTTCTTCATGGATTTATATAAAGGGAATCAACTGAATCCTGCTTCTTATCTACAGGTTAGAGGGAGAAATGCAGTTAAAATCACTTGGAATGGTGACACAGTCCCCTGTTAGCCAAAATGATGGGTTCCATTGCAGCTGTCAAGGGTACTCCTGAGCTACCACATTGCCACAGAAATCACAGTCATGATTTTCTAATCCAGTTCACAATCCATCTTTAGCAAGAAGCACATTTTACCTTTCAAACTGTCAGATTCTGGGGCTGAGCAAATTGGGTACAGCTTTTCAATTACACATTCAGTTCCTCCCCAGTGTACAAAGTGTTTTCCCATTACTAGTGTGACTTATTGAGGGGAGAGCCATGGTAAGGCCTAAGCCCAAATTACAGAGGTGGCCCTGAGGTGTAAGCAAAACTGCTGCCCAATTTCAGCTGTAATGAAACAGGGTGAGTCTACTATTAGTCTACAGCATGCCCTAGATACCAAAGATGCTCATGTGATAGCCTGGAAAAGCCGGCGCCGGCACCTCATTTTATTAGGGGACTACTGTTTTCACATTTCCAGGTCAGGGATCCTTGTTTCTTAGATAGAATTTTGCTTCTTTAAAAAAATAAAATGTCCACCATGACTCAGTCTCATCAAGCAATCAAGCACAGTCTCTTGGGTGGGGTCAGCCTGAATCCAGCTAATTGGGGAAAGTTAGCTATCTTCTTTCTGGTTAGTGAATCTTGCCTCTCCCACACTGGCCTGCTCAAGGTGTTCATATTTTCTCTTCCTTCTGGCAAAACTAGCTCTCACACCCTCTCAACCAACATCAGCCACGTGCTAGTCTCTTCTCAAGGCAGTTGCTTTCCCAGCTTACTGCATCAGAGACCAAATCTCTGAGGAAGGGTTGGGAGACAATGTGATGGGGGAACAATTGCATCAGAACATTGCAGGTTAGAAGCCTGGATTTTTAGACTGGGTTTCAGATAGCAGGCATGTCATCTATGCATCCACTCTGGGCCTCAGTTTCTTTACCTATGCAATGGCTCTATTGGAGAATCTGGATTTTGTATAACTCACAGGATCATGGATCATTAGTGATAATCGTTCTGGAAAAGAGAATATTTAAAATTTTTCTCCAGCTCTGCTGTTTTGTACCAACAGTGAGAACTGGAATCTCAGCTCACACTGGCATATTTTACTGATGTTATCACATATTTCCAAATATATGCCTCATTATGGGCATAAAGATTGAGGAGAAGAACTGTCTTGACTTCAGTGAGTTTGGGGAAGTACATGCCTGTGGCCTCCAGGACTCTGACACTGATCTTTGAAGAAGATAGTTTTGCTAAAGTGGTAAGGAGACTGAAACTCAGAGAGGACTTAGTAAGGTCAGGCTGCTAGAAAGCAGCAGAGGCTATTGGTTTCCCCTTCTCTGGCTACCACAGGCCTGACCCTGTGCATCACGTCTGACTGAAGGACCATTCTGAGCACAGCCCTGTGATTCCAGAGTGAGAAGTCCCAGCTGCTCAGTCTGCCAGCCGCCAGTATTCACCAGTGTTCAAAGAGCCTGGATGGAGCCTCACTCATGAGTCCAGCACAGCATGTGTAGTTCTTCCTGAGGCAGTGCCAAATGAGGGAGCCAGAGACTCGAAGCTGGCCAGATTCACTCCATCTCAGCTTAGACTTCTATTTTTTTTTTTTTTTTTTTGACAGGCAGAGTTAGACAGTAGAGAGTGGGAGAGTGGAAGAGAGAGAGAGAGAGAGAGAGAGAGAGAGAGAGAAAGGCCTTTCTTTTCCATTGGTTCACCCCCCAAATGGCCGATATGGCCGGTGCGCTGCACCGATTCGAAGCCAGGAGCCAAGTGCTTCCTCCTGGTCTCCCATGCAGGTGCAGGGCCTAAGCACTTGGGCCATCCTCCACTGCCTTCCCGGGCCACAGCAGAGAGTAGACTGGAAGAGGAACAACCGGGACAGATTCCAGCGCCCCAACCAGGGCTAGAACCCGGGGTGCTGGCACCACAGGCAGAGGATTAGCCAAGTGAGCCACGGTGCCGCTCAGCTCAGACTTCTAACACCATGTCACAGTTCCCAGGCAGCACACACACACACACTGAATAAAACAATATGCAAGTCAGGTTGTAACAATATTTGCCAATGGATTGCAAGATTTAAGGTTCAACAAAAACAAGTTAGAAGAAATTCCATTAAGAACTGCCACTGCTTTCACAATAGCTGATGTATAACTCCTACATTTGCTTTTGGAAGATGATGCATTACAGACACACAAACACCCCTAGACTGCAAGTTTCAGCAGCTCTCTCTCCACCAGCCCCTCCCTTTGCTGGGAGCTCTTCTATTTCCTACTCAAATAAAGCTTCACTGCTTCTCTTCTTAACATTGGGTCCAATCCTGTACATTTTCCTCAACTCCTGGATAAAATCTCAGATTCATCTCACCAGCTTTTCCATAACACAAGGAGATCTCGCCTGGGCCAGTTTTAATAGTGGTTTGGGGATGGATGAACAGCTGGTGTTATCGGAAGGGATTGGAAAGATCTTCTTTCACATCCCATGCCTTCCCTGCTAATTGTTTCAAATTGCCCAGTACCAGACAAACTGGATGGTTGGTTACCCTACCGTTTATTGATCTCCAGATTTCTGTAACCAGGAAGACACAGCTTCAGTTCTCTAAACCATACAAATAAAACAAACCTTTGCCTGTTACTCTGTTATATCAAATTTGGAGATTGTATTTTGCAGTAGACCATCTTAAACACAAACATTTACTGAGTATGTAAGACATATTTTGGGGCTTTAGGATAAGAGGACCCTCAGATGGGCTGAAACCTGGATACACTGAGAAGCCTCATGATTACTGGTTGGGAAGGCAATGCTTAGGGCCTCATGAATAAGAGCAACTTATTGCAGCCCTGCTCTAGACTGACGTTCCTCATTGTGGGGTTGACTTGCAACCCAACCACTGCTCTCCTGAGTAATTTTTTTTTTTTTGACAGGCAGAGTGGACAGTGAGAGACAGAGAGAAAGGTCTTCCTTTGCCATTGGTTCACCCTCCAATGGCCACCGCGGCCGGCGCGCTGCGGCCGGCGCACCGCGTTGATCCGAAGGCAGGAGCCAGGTGCTTCTCCTGGTCTCCCATAGGGTGCAGGGCCCAAGGACTTGGGACATCCTCCACTGCACTCCCTGGCCACAGCAGAGAGCTGGCCTGGAAGAGGGGCAACTGGGACAGAATCTGGCACCCCGACCAGGACTAGAACCCGGCTGAGTAATTCTGTTAGGTAAGAACCAGGTGAGTGGCTACAGAGCTGTTATTTAACCAGGAACTATAGGTTAAGCCAACCTAGGAAAATCAAATATTATTCTAACTCAAAGACACACACACATACAGATATACACAGAGAATGATTTGCCATGCTTTTGTTCTTATAAGAAGAAGGAACAGAGGCTCCCAGAACTCATGTAACAGAAATGGGGACCTTCCTTGGAGGAGAGAAGAGAACCTAAGTACGTGCCAGGCATCTGACAGACACTATTTAACTGGATTCTTTTGATAGCCCTCCTTCTATGTCACCAGCCCCCTAGTCGTGTCCTTTCCACAGATGAGGAAATTGAGACTCGGGTCCAGGGAAGGAGAATGGGCTTGCCCAGGGCCACATGGCTATCTGACTCCATCCTCTAGCTGCTCTACCAACTGCAGACGGGTACACAGAGAGTGCACTTGGTCAGCTTGCCTGCAGATTTCTGTGACTTATGGAAGCCCACAGTAGGATGGTTCTTTGGCATAATTTCATCCACCAGGAGGCAACATGGGTCCAACTTGTGGAAACCAGAGACCAAACATGTCCTCACAGAGCTGGGGATGATGACTGCCAGCTCGGGGAACCAGTGTGCAGAGAGGAAGCCACACCAAGTTCCCAGGAGGCCCAAAGCAGAGGGTAGGGGTGGGTCTCCCATGTGACTGAGTAACAGAAAGGTGTATGTGTGTGGGTGGGGGTATGGTTCAGCATTACCCTGGCCCTACCCCATAAAGATTGTGACACAGTGGGTCTTGGGCAGGATGGAAAGGGAGGCATTTCACAAGCCCATTTACCACTGCTGGGGTTGGGAGCTACTGATTTACAAGATAAAATGTAGCCCTAGAAATTGAGGCCTGCCTGATTCCTTTCTTTGCTACAGTGATCTCAGGGCACCACTTTAGATTTGCAGAGTCTTTGCGATGGTCCAAACAGATAGTTGCCTTGTGGGTGGCAGGAACATGGCACGGCCCTCATTTATCATCTCTGGGACTTGGTTTCCCCAAATGTACAGTGGGTGAAGTCTGACAGTGCTCTTCTGCAGTCTCATGAGCATAAGCCAAATGCATGCACAGAGATCCATGAGCTCTTTGGCAGAGGGGGAATTCTAGTTATTGCTTATTAAGAGTACTTTACTGTAGCAGCTAAATGAAGTGCCACTTTCTGTACTTGATCATCTCAGAAAGAAGATACAGTTCTGAGGTTAGGAAGCCCATAAAACGCCTCTTTAATTATGCATGCAAAAACAACTTTGGACCATGCGCACGATGCTCCCATACTCAGAAGGGAAGGTGACAACCATGAGTCCTTCTCTACTCCTGTTCTCCCCACAGCCACAGGCCCCTTACACAACCTCCTGGGTCTGTGTTCCTGGATACAGTCACTGATTATTGGCCTGTTTTCTTGAGTTCTCACTCTCAGTCTGCTGCTATGGTGTGAGTTGATCTTCCATGAGGTCACATGTTGGAAGCCTCTTCCTTGGCATGGCGATGAGAGAGGGGCAGGACTATTAAGATATAGAACTCAGTAGTAGGGCAGCATTGCCCTCAGAAGAGAGGAAGATCATTCTTGTGGGACCTTGGTTAGTTCTCAGGAGAGATTGTTAAAAAGACCCCTGCTCTCTGGCTTCCTGCCGCACCACGTGTGGTGTCTGTCTCTCTCTCTCTCTCTCTCTCTCTCTCTTCTCTCCCTCCCTCCCCCTCTCCCTCCCCCCAGCCCCTCTCCTTCTCCCTCTCCTCTCTCTTCTGCTCTCCTGCCTTGATGCCACCTGCCATGAGGATTGAGCTTAGATTTCTCACCTCTAAAACTGTAAGTTAAATAAATCTCTTGTTATAAAGATTTATTTATTTATTTGAGAGGCAAAATTACAGAGAGAGAGAGAGAGAGAGAGAGAGGTCTTTCATCTGCTGGTTCACTCCCCAGATGGCCACAACAACTGAACTTAGGCTGATCCAAAGTCAGGAGTCAGGGGCTTCCTCTTGGTCTCTCATGTGGGTGCAGGAGCCCAAGAACTTGGACCATCTTCCACTGCTTTTCCAGGCCATTAACAGGGAGCTGGAGCGGAAGTGGAGCAGCCAGGACTTGAACCAGTCCCCATAAGGGATGCTGGCACCACAGACAGAGGCTTAACCTATTATGCCACAGTGCCAGCCCCAATAAATCTCTTTTCTTTATACATTATCCTGCCTTGCTTATTTTGTCACAGCACCAGAAAATGAACTAATACAGTAGCTCATACAGGAAAATTAAGAGTCCCTGGTGGGCAAATGGACTTTTAACTTGGAAAACTACTTGGATTAAATGACTGTCTAGCCCACATCCATAGAAATGTCATTTTACCTTCAAACACCTGAAGTCCTGAACATAGAACAGTGTTAGACCTTCATGATCAAGTTCAGCAGTGTCTGTGGAAAGTGCATCTAGCCAAGAAAAAAGACGTCCCTTGTTGCAGTGAGAACTGGGGTCTTGACCCCTGTTTTCCTCCAGGAAAAGAATCATGTGCCTTACCAGCTGACCGGGAGGAGGATACGTTGCTTTATATCAAGTCCAGTGGCTCCTATGACCTGGTTGGGTTGGGCTGGGGTTGAGTGTTAAGGGACAAACCTAGGATTCTTAGAGTTTCAGTTTTCAGATAGAGATTTCCAAATAAGACAAAGTGATGCTCCAAGAGGGGGGCATGGGAAGGTGTGCGGAGTTGAATGGTGGTGGTCAAGATACAGGGGCTGGAGGCAAAGTTGCCACCTGTGATGCCGGCATCCCATATGGGCACTGGTTCATGTCCCAACTGCTCCACTTCTGATTCAACTCCCTGCTGAAGGCCTGGAAAAAGCAGCAGAAGATGGCCCAATGTTTGGGACCCTGCTACTCACATGGGAGACCTGGATGAAGCTCCTGACTCCTTGCTTCAGCCTAGCCCAGCTCTGGCTGCTGCAGCCATCTTGGAGTCAACCAGTGGATGAAAGATCTCTCTCTCTCTCTCTCACTCACTCTCTCTTTCTCAAATAAATGAATCCTTAAGAAGAGATATGCCCCTAGAAACCCATGAATGTGTCCTTATTTGGAGCAAAGGTCTTTGTTGATGTAATTATGTGAAGTCATCCTGGATTCAGGTGGGCCCCCAATCCCAAGACAAGAGCCCATTTTACAGAAGAGAAGGGGAGAAGGCCCAGGGAAGAAGGCCCTGTGACAACAGAGACAGAGATTGGAGTGATGTGGCCACAAGCCAAGGATTACTGGGAGCTACCAGAACCTGGAAAAGGCAAGGAAGGATTGTTTCCCACAGCCTTTGAAGGGAGCATGGCCCTTCTGACACCCTGACCTCAGACTTGGATACTTCCAAACTGTGAGAGAATAAATGTATGCAGTTTGAAGCCATCTAGGTTATGGTAATTTGTTAGGGTAACTGCCAGAAACTAACACAGAGGATCAGAAGCTGCAGGAAGTCAGACTCTGCCAGCCTGTACCATAGCACCCTCTCTCTTCCCTAGTCTGACTCCATTTGACTCTTCTCTCATCCAGGTAGAGGAGGTACCTTTGTGTATCCAATCTGAATGACTTTAGATCCCTGGAACACAGATTTTTTTTTTTCCTGTGACAGCATTCAGGAAAAATGGAAATGTTTTCAGGCTATATATTTTTTTTTCTCCAAAAAGAATTTTAAATCAGAGAACTGTGCTTGTGCATCCTTTTACCAGTTGTCCTCAAGTTCTCCCTGGTTTCTGTGTCAACCAGCTCAAAGCACTGCTTCTGGGTCTTGGCCTTCCTGGCCTCTCGGGTGATCCTGTGGCCCACACTCCCCTTCTGAAAGGGCCCAGGTTTCTGGGAGCACCCTCTGACCCTTTTTTGTCTTCCTACCTCTCTAACCACACAGTCCCCTTTTTAGGACTATTCAACTCCATCAACACATTTTCTCTTCTAACTCTACAAGTGCTCTACTGTTACCCATAGTTTTAACTAACTTCATGCATATAACTCCCAGGTTTCTATTTCCAATCCTGGTCTCACCACTAATGTGTTTTCCCACTTCCTCCTGGTTAGCCCCGCTTGGACCTCTCAAGAGCATCCTGAACACAATGTGTCCAACATGACTCATCTTCTGCCCCTAACCTGCCTTTCTCCCAGTGTCTCCCTTCTTGGTGAATGGGCCCATCAGTTACACAAGCTAGCAGTGAACATAACTGCCTTCCTGCTCTAACCAGTCACCACACCCAAGGGTGTCTCCTTCTGAATATGTATCTCTCAAGTCTGGCCCTGTTTCCATTCTGACTTAAACTACCATGAACTTTCACTTGGGCCATTGCGATGGTCTCTCTCACACACCTCAGTCTTGTATCCACACACCATTGTCAAAACTATAGCCAAAGCATCTTGAAAAGCAAGCCTGCAAATGTCATCATCCAACTTAATGGCCTGGAGTTTCAGGAGTTTCCTGCTGCTTGAAGAATAGAAAACAAACAAGCAGACAGACCTAAATAAATAAAACAAGCTCTGACCTTTGGCTGCTACGTGCTACATGGACTGGCTCTGCAGAGGGCTAGCCTCATCCTTCACTACACTCCCCATCCCCCACTCTCTCTACACCACACCACAATAGCCACTTTTGATGTCTTTTACCTTCTGTGTTCCTGTCTACCATAGGGCCTTTTGCACATATTTCTCCTACCCTCTTTGTCTAGTTAACTTCTCCTTTTTAAAACATTTATTTTCATTTTACTTGAAAGGCAGAGAGACACACACACAAGGAGAGACAGACACAGAGAGATATTTATATACTTGTTTATCCCTCAAATGTCCACAACAATGGCCAGGATGAAGCCAAGAACTTGGAACTCAAATCTAGGCTCTCCTACATAGGTAACAGAGATCCAACCACTTGAGCCATAACCACTGCTTCCCGGGGTGCACATTAGCAGGAAGCTGACACAGAGACAGAGTAGCCAAGACTCAAAACAGGCACTGCAATCCAGGATGCAGGTGTCTCAACACACATCTTAACCATTATGCAAAATGGCCACCCCGTCTGTTTGACTCTTACTTATTCTTTAGATTTCAGCTCAAGACTTCCCTAGTCTTCCTAATCAAGAAAATTCCTATCCTAACTCAGGCTGCTGTAACAAAATACCACAAACCAAGGGACTTAGGGAGAAAGGCTGAAAGTTGGAGTTCAGGGCACTAGCACTATCAGGTTCTGTGAGGGGCTTCTCTGAGATGCAGACTGTCTTCTGGCTCATCCTCTGACCTGTTTTTATACATATTCTAGTCCTGTTCAAGAGGTCTCCACCCTCATGACCTAATCGCCTCTACAAAGCCCACGTTCCAATCACAGGGCAGACTGGGATTTTAACACATGAACCTTCAGTCCCTACAGCCCCATTCCTTGTCCTCCTCTCTCCTTCTTAGTGTTGGTCACGTGTTGGCCTTCATCTTGTTTTACAATATTTCAGAGTCTACCTTTATGTTGAAAGGATGTATCCCACTTCATTGTCATCAATGTCACTTAGCCAAAAGTCATGGGTAGTTCCTGTAATTAGGGTGACTTTCAGAGGCCTCGCTGATTGTATTAGTCCGTTTCTCATCACCTTAATGAAATACTTCTCTAACTTTATAAAGATAAAAGGTTTATTTAGTTCACAGTTTTAGAGGTTCAAGTCCAAGACCAAGCTGCCGCATTGGTTTGGGGTCTGATGAGTCTGTGCAGAGACAGGATCACAGGCAGGCCAGGAAACCGAGGGAGGCTGGCATCACTGCAGGCTTTCACAGCAACCCTCTGGTGAGGGTTACCTCCCATTAGACCACTGCCCATAAACCAGAATTGGATTAGGTTCCTAGCCTCTCAGTACATTAAATTCTGGCTTCGGGATTTAAATGTCTGTGCCAGTTTGGCAGCCATTGCACTGATACTGTGTTGGAAAGAGGGATTGATAGCCATCCCTTTCTACTAGCCTTCAGCTGATGCTCTTGGAAGCAAAGTGTGATGCTGAGAAACTCCCTGAGGGCTTGAGACAAAAGTTCGGAGGCAGTCATATTTGGAAATAGGATGCTAAATGGCTGAAGATGGCTTTTCTGGATCAAAACAATGTATATTCTCTGCTCTACAAATCAGAGAGTAGGCTACTGTTTCAAAAGAAAAAATTTGCCCCCAGGTGACCTAAGACCCATTGCCACTTTCATAAGAATTACTGTAATCAAGGAAATAAATTCTAACTGGCACCCTGGATGTTATAAAACTTCAAGTTTGATGGAAGATTTGTTTTTCTAGTCTAGTGTTTCTGAAAATTGATGTGTCCATACTATATAGTAGTGTCTTTTTCTCCTCAGTAAACCTACTGCTAAACTGATGATACAAGTCTGATTTGATAGAATTTGGGCACCCCATCAAATTAGGGTGAAGAGTTAGGCCTGGAGATGTTGTAATAGGGCCTGCTGAGGGTCAAAGGCCTTCAAGAACATACTAGTCTCCAGGGTGCAGAGGAGGTGAGTGAGGCCATGGAAGGAAGGCACAGCCTTCTGTTACTGTGCAAATAAATCTCACATCTTCCTGCATTTTGTCATACATAGTCTCATTTGTAAGGGTCTTGCATAATCTTTTGTGACCTTCCATTTTAGCCACAAATTGGTCCCTTCTTTTCCTTTCTCCCATTCCAAAAATTATACACATGAAATTTTCTGGTATTTGGTGTGGCAAAAAGCCTCAGTGATGTAATGATTTTTTTTTCTGTTCTCTTCTAAAAATCTAATACCTGCTTCTAGGTATTTACCCAAAATATTGGAAATCAGTTTGTTGAACAGTTGCCTTCACTCCTATGCTCATTGTAGCACTCCTCACAGTGGCCAAGTTATGAAATCAACCTAGGTGTCCAAGAACAGAGAAATGGATAAAGAAAATGTGGTATATATACACAGCAGAATACTATTCCATCTTTTAAAAGAAGGAAATTTTGTCATTCACAATAACATGATGGAATTAGAGAACCATATGCTAATGAAATAAGCCAGGCACAGAAAGACAAATACCATATGTTTTCATTTACATATGGAATCCAAAACAATAGAAGCAGAGAGTAGAATGATGGTTATTGGAGGCTGGAGGTAGGAGGAATGGGGAGATGAGAGTCAAGGGGTGCAAAGCCTCAGGTAGGAGGAACACATGTTTTGAGGGCGTGAGGAGAAATCTACTGCACAGCATAAAATACAGTTAACAGTGTGTTTTACATAAAAAAATTGCTAAGAGAGTTAATTTTAACTGTTCTCACTACAAAAAGTGGTAAGTATTCAAGGTAGTAGATATTCTAATTGGTTTGATTCCATGATTCCACATTGTATTCTTTTTTTTTATTTTATTTTATTGACAGGCAGAGTGGATAGTGAGAGAGAGAGACAGAGAGAAAGGTCTTCCTTTGCCGTTGGTTCACCCTCCAATGGCCGCCGCGGCCGGCGCGCTGCCGCTGATCCGAAGGCAGGAACCAGGTGCTTGTCCTGGTCTCCCATGGGGTGCAGGGCCCAAGTACTTGGGCCATCCTCCACTGCACTCCCTGGCCACAGCAAAGAGCTGGACTGGAAGAGGGGCAACCGGGACAGAATCCAGCACCCTGACCGGGACTAGAACCCAGTGTGCCGGCGCCGCAAGGTGGAGGATCAGTCTACTGAGCTGTGGCGCCGGCCTCCACATTGTATTCTTATCGTATCGCTTTGTGTTTCATAATTACAGTATGCATGAACTTCAAAAATTTTGTGGAAATGTGGATTATGAAAAAATATGCAAAGATTTCAAAATTATTTGCATCAAAATAAATTTACCTTTTTAAATTCCATTTTTCACAAGTGTTTGAAGTATCCTCTTACATTATAAATCATCAATTTACAAAAAAAAAAAAAAACCTTCTAGTACCTGGTAAGTCCAACAACTCACCTGGCAACATCTCACACCTAAGAGAAGACAAAAATACTTGCTCAGATGGCATAACCCATGTTAGATTATGGAAAATGTAGGTGTAAAAGGGTATGGTTCGCTATCACACAGAAGAATGGTGCTCATCTGATTACACATTTTACAAAACAAAACACTCAAGATGGCAGAGACATTAGTTATCAGACGCTGGAGTGAAAAAAGCTAACAGGTTGCAGCATCAAAGCTATACCAGCCAGGAGCTCCTCCCTCCCAGGAATCTTGGCCCATCACTCACTGGCACACAGGGAGAAGCAGTGGTTCTGACAGACTCAAGGCCATGGAAGGCCTTTTGCTTTCCAGGTGTCCTTGTTCCTCTGCATTTGTCCATCCTCTGCCCTTCTCTGCCTTGCTTTGGACCGGGCATGGCTAGCCATCAAGAAATGCACCCCCTCTGCTGCCTTGCTCTGCAGCTTTCTGAGAGGGTCACTCAAGGGAGCTGAGTAGAGGAGAGCGAAGAGAGGTCCGGGGATTTTCTCTTTCCCCATCCCTGCTAATGGCACCACAACGGTGACAGCAGTTGTGCCCTTTGGAGACAACAGTCTTTCATTGCTGTCTGCAGTTGTCAGTCTCCAGGTAGTGCCTCTATGGACATTTTATCACTCTAGAGTCCTGCCAATAAGATGTGCTTGCCTTTTCCTGCAGATTCTCCTCTGCAGTGAATGTTCCTGTAGTTCAGAAAGTCAGAAACCTACTTAATTTCAGCTCAAATCAAGTGTCGCCTCTGTCATGGAGTTTTCCCCAGTCCCACCAGCCACAAACAAGCCCCACCTCTCCTGTGCTCCCACCTTACAGCACTCATGAATTATTTTTACTGGGCTGCTTGCTCCCTTTCTTCTCTGAGGTGACAAATGGGAACCTCAGGGGTACAAAGGAAAGTTCTACTTGGAGTTAGGAGATGATGCTCTTAAGTCTCCCCAGTTGCTAATTTGGAAGATAAGAAAACTGAACCCCAGAAAAGTTATCTATAAAAGGACGTAGTTTCCTCAGATGTCCTTGAAGGTCTCCACTAGTGCTAAGACTCTATGGACATTTTATCTGCTTTCTGGAGTCCTGCCAATGAGATGCACTTGTCTTCTGTGCTTGCTTCTGCCTCTTCTGTGAATGGGATGAGAATTAGTCCATTGGGCATTTTCTCAGTAGCCAACAGGCTACCAGTGACAGAGAAGGCTACAGTATAATGAGGGTTAAGAGGATGGGTTTGAGGCCAATCAGATTGGAATTTGAATCCAGTTCCATGTGTTCTAGCTCTGCAAATTTGGGCAAATGTGTAAACTTTGTATACTTCAGTTTTTGCTTCACAAATGGAGATCATAATAACATCTACCCCAGAAGGATGATAACACATTAAGGGAGATAATTTAATGAAGGTCCCAGAATAAAATATACAAATATGGGCAGTAAAGACCCACCTTTTATCAAGACAATCCACAACATTGAAGAAAGGTTCTAGTGTCTGGGTCTCAACTGTGGGTACATCTTAGACTCATCTGGAGAGCTTTTTAAAAATACCAACCCCTGGACCCAAGTCCACACTAAAGAAAAATCTCAGGAGGTAGGACAATCTCACCCATTATTGGTATTTTTTTACATGGCTCTACAGTTTATTCTAATTTACCACCATGGTTGTGAACTAATATAAAGGGAATTTAACTGACCCCAAGAGAGGAAAATGCACATGTTGAATGCTAGTTCCTAAATCATGCTTCAGAGAAATTTGAGGTCCTTTGGCAAGGAAAGTTCTGCTTCCTGCATTCAGAGTCATTATTATAAACTTATTTCTATCTACCCAATTCTTCCTGGTAAGCCTGATGCAACCCTAGCTCCCTAAGCGAGGAATGGTGCTTCTGAAATGACTGATGACTCATCTTTCCCAATATGTGAAGCTCTTCTGGAAGCCCCCCAATCCTCCAACTGATCATATGGATTTAAAACTCTAAATATCTAGTCAACTACTTTTTTCAGTTCTCTGTTCCAAACTGTAACTTAATGGGCTGTCACCATGGAAACAGGCATTTCTACTTAAGGACCAATCTTCCTGTTGGAAATGTGTCTCCTCTGTCTTGCTTTTAATCAAGGAGGGGTTGTGAATTATTGAGATTTATATCCATGGAATCTGGTGTGAAGGACCTGGATTTGGGCTCTTTTTAAGGGATGGTTCCATACTTTCTCTCCATCTGTTTGGATTTCATTTGCAATAAGCTCCTTGTCCCCTTCTGGGAATGAGGGGAATAAAAAATAGCCAATTCTAAAAATACTGCTCAATACTAGGTAGAGAGATTCCCAAATACGATGAAGTGAAATTATCATTGTTATCTGCTTCATTCTCACTGGTCCCATTAGGTAGACCCAAAAACCCGTTCATGCCCATTTCCAGCTGTTATAGGGAGTTGTGGCAGCCTGGGCTGGGGTTTCCTAGCCTGGATTTCCTGCCCCCTGCAGACATGGTGTACACAGCCCAGCTGGGTGTCTGCAAAGCCCCTCTGGGCCCTTCCTCATCTTAACAATTTCTGAAACACTCCCAACCATTTGGTACCTTTGCCTTCATGGATATTGCAGAAAACAAAGAAGAGCAGAGGAGGAAAAAGGGGAAGAGTAGGGACTTGGAAAAGGGAGACAGGCAGGGGCCACCTCCTCTGGTGAAGACTCACACAGCCTTGCAATGGGAGCTGCTGTAAACAAATGTCATGAATACACTACATTCGTTACCTTGGCTAGGCTGAACTATGCTTCCCACAACATCCTCCCCTGCATAATTCCAGCAAAGGTGGGCCACAGGAGACATTATGCCCAAGGCTGGAAGGCAATCACATGGTTGTTGCATTCAGTAAGTTGAGGCTGTGGCAACTGTGCATGTTAACATTTACCTGCTGGTTTGAGTCACTGATGTGTGAATAGCAGCTGGCCTGCAGGTCCTCTACTTTCTCTTGACTCCTCTCTCAGCTTGTCTCAACCTTGGGCCAGGTGGGTATTTAGCTCCATGATCTGATCCCTGCAGGACACTCCATCCTCACAGCTGGAAGCAGTGAGGGAATGGGGTTCAATTGCCCTGTGGGTTCTGGCTTGTCTTTGCTGACCTCCTGTCTCAGTCAGCTTGGGTGTCTTAAACAATAAACCTTCACCTCTCATGGTTTTGGAGACTGGTACTTTGAAGTCAAGGTGCTATCATGGTTTGGCTCTTGGTGAGGACCCTCTTCTTGGTTTACAGATGGTTGCTTTCTTGTGGCGGACAGAGGTCATCTCTCTTGCATCTCTACTCATAAAGACAACAATCCCATTCATGAGGGCTCCACCCTTTGCAATCCAATCACCCCAAGTACCCTACCTCCGAATACCATTACTTTGAAGAATATGCTTCGATATCAGAATTTGTTGGGAGGGGACACAAAATTCAGTCTGTAACACTCACTTTGCAGTTTTCAACTTCTAGCATTAGATGCAGAGAAAAAGCCTTGGAAAGATGTTTTAATCTGTGCCTACAATTGTGAGTTCAGATCCCTGTGACAATTTGTGTGTGTGCGTGTGTATATACATATGGCCATCATGCTGGTCCCATGTCTCTGATTGAGCCCTGAGTAAATCAGCAGGAATGAACAGAGGGGGACTATGGTGTGAAAGGCCAGCAGGCATTTTCAGTCCTGGGTCCTCCTTGGTTTGAGGGTGGACTTGACTCTAAGCCAGGCCAATCATCCCAACGTATCTCAAGAACCAGAAGTAAAAAATTTCACTTTCTGCAACCTGTAAAATCATTGTGGAGAGCTGTTGGGGGCTAGGCTAGCCTGCCTGGACTGCTATTACAAAATACTCCAGTCTGGTTGCCTCAATAACAGAAATTTATTTCCTCATGGACCTGGTCCAAGGTCAAGGTGTTGGCAGGCATGGTTTCTCCTGAGGCCCTTCTCCTTGGCTTGCAGATGCCCCCTTCTTACTGTGCCCCCCTGCCCTTTTCTCTGTGCACATCCATCCCTCATGCCTCCTTCTTTTAAGGACCCCAATCATATCAAGCTAGGAGTCCATCCTAATGGTCTTAACTTAATTCCCTT